>NC_052337.1:15293590-15893590 GCF_016432855.1 Salvelinus namaycush | reverse complement strand
TACTGAGAATAAATATGACATTTGTCTTGCTCAACTCTGACAATGGAATAAATTGAAGTTATTAAAAAAATTAAGCAAACTTTAAGGGATGTTTTTGTAAATTTTGTAAAGTTTGACAACTTGTCGGCCGGTATCCTGAATTTTATTGTACTGTACAGACAACTCTCCTCCTTTTTAGTCGCATGTTGAGTAGTTTAAGTTTTGTATATTTATTGTATTAACACAAAATAAAATTCAGAAGTCAACTCTACCTCCTTTTTTCGCGATGGTATTTTCTGGTGTTAAAAGCTGCACTACTAGTTGATGCCCAGCAGAGGTCAGTAGAAACCAAAGGATCTGGAGTACTGAAAAGTGGTTTATCAGCTTGTCATGGATTGTGACACTACATTGATCCTTCAACTAAAATTCTAGACGTCCTTGTGATTGACTCATGGTTGGTAATCTTTAATAAACAGATACCGGGGACAGACTGGAAGATATAGAAAGGAACAATAAGACAGGGGGACAGAGGGGATCAGAGGGGATCAGATTGCCTCATGCCAAACTTCATGCAGGACTCCTCTTCCTCCTTACAGTGATCATATGCTCCATTTTTAACCAATGAGGGGATACGATTAAACTGTCCCGGGCACCTGGTATGCGGTTTATACCAGTTGAAAAGTGATTGCATTCGTTTTGGAAACGGGCTGCCTCCCGAACGTGAGTCGGGTGCCCCGTTCTTGCTAATGCCGAAGTCGGCTCAAAGCGAAAGTGAAGAACAAAAATATAAATGCAACAAACATTTTACTGAGTTAGTTCATATGAGGAAATCCGTCAATTGAAATACATTCATTAGGCCTTAATATATGGATTTCACATGGCTGAGAATACAGATATGCATCTGTTGGTCACAGACAACCTTTTTTAAAAGGTAAATCAAATCAAATTGTATTTGTCACATGCGCTGAATACAAGTAGACCTTACAGTGAAATGCTTACCAACAAGCCCTTAACCAACAATGCTTACATTTTTTGTTTTTGTTTTTAGTAAAAAATAGATAAGTAAAAAATAGAAAATAAAAGTAACAAATAATTAAACAGCAGCAGTAAAATAACAAGCGAGGCTATATACAGGGGGTACCCGTCGAGTGTCAATGTGCGGGGGCACCGGTTAATTGAGGTAATTGAGGTAATATGTACATGTAGGTAGAATTAAAGCGAAGCACCCCTGATTAAAGCACACACCCCTGAGGAGCCCCAGTTTAGAGGATCAGCATGGCGGATGTGTTGTTCCCTACCCTTACCACCTGGGGGCTGCCCGTCAGGAAGTCCCGGATCCATTTGCAGAGGGAGGTGTTTAGTCCCAGGGTCCTTATCTTAGTGATGAGCTTTGAGGGCACTATCGTGTTGAAAGCTGAGCTGAGGTCAATGAATAGCATTCTCACGTAGGTGTTCCTTTTGTCCAGGTGGGAAAGGGCAGTGTTGAGTGCAATAGAGATTGCATCATCTGTGGATCTGTTGGGGCGGTATGCAGATTGGAGTAGGTCTAGGGCTTCTGGGATAATGGTGTTGATGTGAGCCATGACCAGTCATTCAAAGCACTTCATGGCTACAGACGTGAGTGCTATGGGTCGGTAGTCATTTAGGCAGGTTGCCTTTGTGTTCTTGGGCACAGGGACTATGGTGGTCTGCTTGAAACATGTTGGTATTACAGACTCAGTCAGGGAGAGGTTGAAAATGTCAGTGAAGACACTTGCCAGTTGGTCAGTGCATGTTCTCAGTACACATCCTTGTAATCCGTCTGAATGTTGACCTGTCTAAAGGTCTTACTCACATCGGCTACGGAGAGCGTGATATCACAGTCTTCCGGAACAGCTGGTGCTCTCATGCATGTTTCAGTGTTACTTGCCCCGAAGCGAGCATAGAAGTAATTTAGCGCGTCTAGTAGGTTCGTGTCACTGGACAGCTCGTGGCTGTGCTTCCCTTTGTAGTCTGTAATTGTTTGCAAGTCCTGCCACATCCGACGAGCGTTGGAGCCGGTGTAGTATGATTCAATCTTAGGCCTGTATTGACGCTTTGCCTGTTTGATGGTTCGTCTGAGGGCATAGCGGGATTTCTTATCGGCTTCCGGGTTACAGTCCCGCTCCTTGAAAGCGGCAGCTCTACCCTTCAGCTCAGTGTGGATGTTGCCTGTAATCAACGGCTTCTGGTTGGGGTATGTATGTACGGTCACTGTGGGGACGACGTCAACGATGCACTTATTGATGAAGCCAGTGACTGATGTGGTGTACTCCTCAATGTCATTGTAATAATCCCGGAACATATTCCAGTCTGTGCTAGCAAACAGTCCTGTAGCTTAGCTTCTGCTTCATCTGACCATTTTTTTTATAGATCGAGTCACTGGTGCTTCCTGCTTTAGTTTTTGCTTGTAAGCAGGAATCAGGAGGATAGAATTATGGTCAGATTTGCCAAATGGAGAGGGAACTTTGTATGCATCTCTGTGTGTCGAGTAAAGGTGGTCTAGAGTATTTTTCCCTCTGGTTTCACATTTAACATGCTGATAGAAATGAGGTAAAACTGATTTGAGTTTCCCTGCATTAAAGTCCCCAGCCACTAGGAGCGCTGCCTCTGTATACAGGGTGCCAGAATCGGTCTGTGGTGGTATATAGACAGCTATGAAAAATATAGATGTAAACTCTCTTGGTAAATAGTGAGGTCTACAGCTTATCATGAGATACTCTACCTCAGGCAAGCAAAACCTTGAGGCTTCCTTATATTTTGTGCACCAGCTGTTGTTTACAAATATGCATAGGCCGTCGCCCCTTGTCTTACCAGAGGCCGCTGTTCTATCCTGCCGAAAAAGCTTAAAACCCACCAGCTGTATGTTAATCATGTCGTTGTTCAGCCACGACTCAGATATTACAGTTTTTAATGTCCCGTTGGTATGATATGCGTGCTTGTGATTCGTCTATTTTATTATCGATTGATTGCAGGTTGGCTAACAGGACCGATTGTAAAGGTAGATTACCCTCTCAGTGACGGATCCTTATAAGACACCCGGACTGTCGTCCACATCCACAGCAACACAATTGGTTACGGGATCGTAAAACGGCGGCCATCTCCTTCGGTGCCATTATTCAGGGGCGTGGGTCAGAAAACCAGTCAGTATCTGGTGTGACCACCATTTGCCTCATGCAGCACGACACATCTCCTTCACATAGAGTTGATCAGGTTGTTGATTGGGGCCTGTGGAATGTTATTCTCCTCCTCTTCCATGGCTGTGCAAAGTTGCTGGATATTCCAGAGCATCCCAACCATGCTCAAATGGTGTCATGTCTGGTGAGTATGCAGGCCATGGAAGAACTGGGACAGCTTGCCCACAGAGCTTGCCCACATGCTTGCCACACACACAACACCCAGTCTGCCATCTGCCCGGTAGAGTTGAAACCAGGATTCATCTGTAAAGAGCACACTTCTGCAGCATGTCATTGGTCATCAAAGGTGAGCATTTGCCCACTGAAGTCAGTTACGACGCCAAACTGTAGTCAGGTCAAGACCCTGGTGAGAACTACAAGCACGCAGATGAGCTTCCCTGAGATGGTTTCTGACAGTTTGTGCAGAAATTCTTCAGTTGTGCAAACCCACAGTTTCATCAGCTGTCTGGATGGCTGGTCTCACACAATCACCCAAGTGAAGAAGCAGGATGTGGAGGTCCTGGGCTGGTGTGATTACATGTGGTCTACAGTTTTGAGGCCAGTTGGACCTACTGCAAAATTCTCTAAAACGATGTTGGTAGAGAAATTAACATTCAATTCTCTGGCAATGGATCTGGTGGACAAAAATGCAAATTTGAGAGTGGCCTTTTATTGTCCCCAGCACAAGGTGCACCTGTGTAATCATGCTGTTTAATCATGCTGTGTAATCATGCTGTTCTTCATATGCCACACCTGGCAGGTGGATGGATTATCTTGGCAAAGAAGAAATCCTCACTAACATAAACAAATGTGTGCACAAAATTTGAGAGAAATAATATTTTTGTGGGAAATTTCTGGGATCTTTTATTTCAGCTCATGAAACATGGGACCAACACTTTACATGTTGCGTTTATATTTTTGTTTAGTGTGTATTAAGCGCGTGGAGTAATGAGTAGGATTCTTTGGAGTAAGGAGTAGGATTATGTGTTTTCACGTGCAAAGTGATTGCTCTGATAAAAATGCTTGACCTGCCTTCCCAATGAAAACCAGTTCTGAAAATTCAAACATATATAGTTAGTTTGTAGATAATGGCATTATTTATTTTCATTAATAGAAACTAGTCTGTGAAATGTATAGGCCTAGCTGGCGTTTCACATGAAATGTGGGCTATTAGTCGTGTTTGATGCAAGCGGCATCGATTTTAGCACCAGGGAACTGGACAGCTCCCCCGTCATATGAAAAACCGAACATGCCCCCAACGACGCTCTTAGCTGTCGCTCTTACAGTTCACTCTACGTGCTTGTTTGGGAAACACTTTAAAAAATCGGATCGTAAAAAAGGATATATCTGGTACGGCCATCGTAATGCTTAAAGCGGCAATCAGCATTAGAAATAATAACAAAGCCGTCTCCCCACCCCTGGTTTGTTAAAAAGCTGAGGGATGGGGCTAGAGAATTGATAAGCTACCACTCTCTAATTCATAGACAGAGCTTTGGATGCAAGGACTGATCATCCATTATATCAAAATTATAACATGCTTATATTTTGCGTTCTGATGGGGTCTGAAAGTTGAACTGAGCTCATGATGCATATATATAAGTTATATTTTTCAAGAATCAATGGGTATATATCATTATTATTTTATTTTTTGTAGTTATCTTTTTATTAGACTGTTATTTTAACAGGGGTTGCATAGACAAGCAAACAAAGTGCACCACACAGACTAAGTACAATAAAATGACTACGGATAGAGCAAAACATTAAACAAAAAGGCAGTCATAAAATGAAAAAAATATAGACAAAAATACAAACATCACAATTATAACATGGGGCATTTATGAGAAGTTTTCTACATAGGACCACAATGGAGACCAGATTTTCCAAAATGTATCAAGACTTCTGGTTTAAATCAAAGGTAAGTTTCTCTAGAGGTAGAATAGCAGAAGCTTGAGAAAGCCACATTCTCGCAAATGGTACTTCAGGTGTGGACCATAATAACAAGATACATTTTTTCGCTAAGTAAACAAGGGTATTGAACACGTTCAGAGTCAAGATCTAACACAACGTTACAATCAAAGTAGACCTAATATATATTTGGTGAAAAAGCTAATTGTCTACCCAAGATTTTCTGGATGTGTAAATTAATATAATTCCAATAAGACTGGATTCTGCTACAGTACCAACAAAACGTGCATGAAGGTGCAAGTATCCTGTTTACATTTGAAACATGAATGTGATGCATTGGAACACATTCTGTGAAGGCAGACAGGTGTAAAGTAGGTTCTATTAAAAAATGTAGTTTTTGTATGCTTACGGAGGTGAATTTGGGTTAGACCCTTTCGTAGATAGAAGCCCATTCATTCTTCCTCACCGAATGCATCTCCAATGTCGCTCTCCCAAACATGTCTCAACTCGTGAATGAATGAGGCACTTCTGATCAACCAAATAGAATATAAGTTGGAGAATAAACCTCTCTGAACAATAGGATTCGTAAATTGTTTTTAACTTCAGTAATTTGAAAACGTAGTTTATCGACTTTCTTCTGACCCTCTATGAAGTGTCTAAGTTGTAGGTACTTAAAAAAATATTTGTTGGGTAAGTCAAACTCAGTTTTTCTCTGTTGGAACAATTTAAGAGTGCCCTGAGAAATTAAAGGCATAAGGTCAGCAATACCCTTCGTATTCCAGTCCATAAGTCCAATACACTTTATTGGGGGGGGGGGGGGGGGGGGGGGGTGTCTGGATTTAGGGCAATCGGTGACCGGAGTGATATTTGGTCTGCAATCTGCAAGTACCTCCTTGCATCTTTCCAAGCTAAGAGTGTATTATGTACTGTAAAATTGTCAGACAAGGCCTGGATCTTTTGAAAGCTATTAATAAATGGTAAGGATGCTATTGCTCTTGGATGACATGCTATTGATTCCATCCCAACCCAAAGTGAGTGGCGTCTGCCTAGGCACCAACTAATCTCTGCTTGCTCTGAGCAACCAATAATATTGTTGTAGATTTGGCAAAGAGACCCATTCTAAGTCCTTAGGCTTAATTCGTTTTGTAAATTTGGTTCTAGGTTTCTTATTGTTTTAGATATATTTAGAGAGATTGGCATTCATTTTCTGAAAAAAGTACTGAGATAGATGGCAGGGGATATTTTGGAATAAATAATTTAGCCCAGGAAAGATATTCATCCTGATGACATTAATCCTGCCAAAAAGAGAGTTTGGTAGGGTAGACCAGTTAACCAGGTCCTGTTTAATCTTTGTGAGCAAAGGCAAATAATTTGAAGTGAATACGTCTTTAAGATTTGGAGTAACATATGCTCATGTATTTTAAGCCTGTTTCAGTCAATTGGAATGGAGATATTGTTTCTAAGTTGATTGTAGAAGGGATATTCAAAGGTAAAGCCATAGATTTATTCATGTTAATTTTGTACCCTGACAGGTTAACATATTCAGATATGATGTAAATTACTGCAGTGACAGATGTCTCAGGTTTAAATATGTATAAAATCACATCAGGACTCAGGGGTGCGTGCTTAGTCCCGTCCTGTACTCCATGGTCACCCACGACTGCGTTGCCAAGCACAACTCCAACACCATCATTTAGTTTGCTGATGACACAACTGTGGTAGGCATGATCACCGACAATGATGAGACCGCCTATAGGGAGGAGGTCAGAGACCTGCCAGTGTGGTACCAGGACAACAACCTCTCCCTCAATGTGAGCAAGACAAAGGAGCTGATTGTGGACTACAGGAAAAGGAGGGCCGAACACGCCTCCATTAACATCAAAGGGGCCACATCACCAACAAACGATCATGGTCCAAACACACCAAGACAGTCGTGAAGGGGGCAACGACAACGCCTTTTCCCCCACAGGAGACTGAAAAGATTTGGCATGGGTACCCAGATCCTCAAAAAGTTATACAGCTGCACCCTCGAGAGCATCCTGACCGGTTGCATCACCGCCTGGTATGGTAGCTGCTCGGCATCCAACCGTAAGCCACTACAGAGGGTAGTGTGTACGGTCCAGTATATCACTGGGGCCAAGCTTCCTGCCATCCAGGACCTATATACTAGGCGGTGTCAGAGGAAAGACTCCAGTCATCCAAGTCATAAACTGTTCTCTCTGCTACCGCACAGCAAGTGCTGTTTTGTTTTTACACTGCTACAATTCGCTGTTTCTTATCTATGCATAGTCACTTTACCCCTACCTACATGTAAACTCAGCAAAAAAAGAAACGTCCTCTCACTGTCAACTGCAATTATTTTCAGCAAACTTAACATGCGTAAATATTTGTATGAAAATAACAATATTCAACAACTGAGACATAAACTGAACAAGTTCCACAGACATGTGACTAACAAAAATTGAATAATGTGTCCCAAAATCAAAAGTAACAATCAGTATCTGGTGTGGCCACCAGCTGCATTAACTTCTTTGGGAACGGGGGGCAGTATTGAGTAGCTTGGATGAATAAGGTGCCCAGAGTAAAGCTAGACTATGCATATAATTAGTAGATATGGATAGAAAACACTCTGAAGTTTCTAAAACTGTTTGAATAAAGTCTGTGAGTATAACAGAACTGATTTGGCAGGCGAAACCCCAAGCAATTTTTTTTTAGGTCAATCTGTTTTCCATTATTTGTTTATGGCAAGCCTGTTTTAATAGAAATATGCTTGCAGTTCCTATAGCTTCCACTAGATGTCAACAGTCTTTAGAAATTGGTGGATGTTTTTCTTTTGAGAAATGAAGAAGTAGCCCTGTTATTTTCCTGTGTCACTCCAGGTGCACTCTAATGTTTTGGTGCGCACAACCTGGAACGTGCTTCACTTTGTTTTCGTCCGGTATTGAACGCAGTTTATCCCGTCTTAAATTGTATCTATTATTTACGTAAAAAAATACCTAAAGTTGTATTAGGAAAGTTGTTTGAAATGTTTGGACAAAGATTACAGGTAACTTATGAGATATTTTGTAGTCATGTAGCGCGAGTTGGAACCGGTGTTTTCCTGGATCAAACGGGCCAAATAAATGGACATTTGGACATATAACGACGGAATTAATCGAACAAAAGGACCAGTTGTGATGTTTATGGGACATATTGGAGTGCCAACAGAAGAAGCTTGTCAAAGGTAAGGGATGAATTATATCTTTATTTCTGAGTTTCGTGTCGCGCCTGGCGGGATGAATTATGATTGTCTGTCTTTGTTTGATGGGGTGCTGTCCTCAGATAATAGCATGGTTTGCTTTTGCTGTAAAGCCTTTTTGAAATCTGACACTGTGGCTGGATTAACAACAAGTGTAGCTTTAATTTGGTGTATTGCATGTGTGATTTCGTGAAAGTTTAATATTTATAGTAATTTAATTTGAATTTGGCACTCTGCCATTTCACCGGATGTTGTCAAATCGATCCCGCTAAAGGGATTTGATCCATAAGAAGTTTAAGTACTGCAGTGCATCTCCTCCTCATGGACTGCACCAGATTTGCCAGTTCTTGCTGTGAGATGTTACCCCACTCTTCCACTAAGGCACCTGCAAGTTCCTGAACATTTCTGGGGGAATGGCCCTAGCCCTCACCCTCCGGTCCAACAGGTCCCAGACGTGCTCTATGGGATTGAGATCCGGGGTCTTCGCTGGCCATGGCAGGATACTGACATTCCTGTCTTGCAGGAAATCACGCACAGAACGAGCAGTATGGCTGGTGGCATTGTCATGCTGGAGGGTCAGGATGAGCCTGCAGGAAGGGTACCACATGAGGAAGGAGGATGTCTTCCCTGTAATGCACAGCGTTGAGATTGCCTGCAATGACAACAAGCTCAGTCCGATGATGCTGTGACACACCGCCCCAGACCATGATGGACACTCCACCTCCAAATCGATCCCGCTCCAGAGTACAGGCCTCGGTGTAATGCTCATTCCTTCGACGATAAACCCAAATCCGACCATCACCTCTGGTGAAACAAAACCGCAGCTCGTCAGTGAAGAGCACTTCTTGCCAGTCCTGTCTGGTCCAGCGACGGTGGATTTGTGCCCATAGGCGACGTTGTTGCCGGTGATGTCTGGTGAGGACCTGCCTTACAACAGGCCTACAAGCCCTCAGTCCAGCCTCTCTCAGCCTATTGCGGACAGTCTGAGCACTGATGGAGGGATTATGTGTTCCTAGTGTGTTCCTAGTGTAACTCGGGCAGTTGTTGTTGCCATCCTGTACCGGTCCTGCAGGTGTGATGTTCAGTTGTACCGATCATGTGCAGGTGTTGTTACAGCTGGTCTGCCACTGCGAGGACGATCAGCTGTTCGTCCTGTCTCCCTGTAGCGCTGTCTTAGGCGTCTCACAGTACGGACATTGCAATTTATTGCTCTGGCCACATCTGCGGTCCTCATGCCTCCTTGCAGCATGGGGTCTCCAGCTACCTTGGAGAGGGCCTTTAAAGGGCCAAAGTATGCCACGACCAGTGGCTGCAGGACCTGCGTGCAATGTGGTGGAAGAGAAATATTAGCCATCATGCACCAGCTGTTATTGACAAATAGACACACACCACCACCCCTCGTCTTACCAGACGTAAGCTGCTCTGTCCTGCCGATGCACTGAAAACCCAGCCAACTGTATGTTATCTGTGTCGCCGTTCAGCCACGACTCGGTGAAACATAAGATATTACAGTTTTTAATGTCCCGTTGGTAGGATAGTCTCCAACGGAGATCATCCAGTCAATTCTCCAGTGATTGCATGTTGGCCAATAGAACAGATGGTAAAGGAGGGTTACCAACTCGCTGACAAATTCTCACAAGGCACCCCGATCTCCGTTCCGTGTATTTACGTCTTTTCTTCACACGATTGACGGGCATTTGGGCCTGGTTCGTCCAGTTTGAGGTAATCACTGTTCTGATATCCAGAAGCTATTTTCGGTCATAAGAGACAGTAGAAGCAACATTATGGACAAAATAAGTTACGAACAATGTGAAGAAACACACAATAAAACACAGTTGGTTAGGAGCCCGTAAAACGTCAGCCATCCCCTCCGGCGCCATTATCCTTTTCGTTATATGTATCATCTAACACTTACAATTTCTTGCCTTTTTGGTTACTAAGCAGTTTTATCAATATTTAGCAACTAAGCTAGCAACATTAGTAAATCCGTTAGCTATCTTTCAGAGGTTTAAAAGTTGGATATTAAATGATGTGTGGTATATACAGCGTGTCCCACAAAATGTATATACATAGCATTTTTTTTTACTCCAATAACCTATCTTAACCTACATAAATTCTAATGAAAATCGGTGGTCAGCTAGCCAGAAGGGTGTATTTATTCGCAAAAATTAATGTTGTTTTCCAGTCCATTTAAATGTTAAGCTTGAGGTGATTTAGTCCTCCAACTGCTAGAGAGCGTCTTAGGGGAGATTTAGCTACAGCATTTATACTATAGAAAACTGTAAATACTATAGTCATGTTCGCAAGACTACAGTAAATACTACAGTATTCTTTGGTTTGCAAAAACACTACAGTGAATTCTATAGTATTTAAACCATAATATACTGTAGTATTTTTTCATGGGGGAAATTTCGTGGGAATTTTTTTAAAAGTATTTCATGACCTGACACTTGTATTTGACTTTTTCCATTACTAGTTCTGACTTTGCTGATAGGAACTTTATTGAGGAAAAATGTACTTACTATGACTGTAATATCATCAATCAATCAAATTGATTTATAAACTCTTTTTACATCAGCCGATGTAGCAAAGTGCTGTACAGAAACCCAGCCTAAAACCACAAACAACAAGCAATGCAGATGTAGAAGCACGGTGGCTAGGAAAAACTCCCTAGAAAGGCCGGAACCTAGGAGGAAACCTAGAGAGGAACCAGGCTCTGAGGGCTGGCCAGTCCTCTTCTGGCTGTGCCGGGTGGAGATTATAACAGAACATGGCCAAGATTTTCAAACGTTCATAGATGACCAGCAGGGTCAGATAATAATAATCACAGTGGTTGTAGAGGGTACAACAGGTCAGCACATCAGGAGTAAATTTCAGTTGGCTTTTCATAGCCGATCATTCAGAGTTAGAGACAGCAGGTGCGGTAGAGAGAGAGTCCAAAACAGCAGGTCTGGGACAAGGTAGCATGTCCAGTGAACAGGTCAGGGTTCCATAGCTGCAGGCAGAACAGTTGAATCTGGAGCAGCAGCATGACCAGGTGGACTGGGGTTAGCAAGTAGTCATCAGGCCAGGAAGTACTGAGGCATGGTCCTAGGGCTTAGGTCCTCCGAGAGAAAGAGAGAGAGGAAAAAGAGAGAGAATTAGAGGGAGCATACTTAAATTCACACAGGACACCGGATAAGACAGGAGAAGTACTCCAGATATAACAGACTGACCCTAGGCCTGCGACACACAAACTATTGCAACATAAATACCAGAGGCTGAGACAGGAGGGGTTGGGAGACACTGTGGCAGGGCCAAACAGGCAGGATACAACCCCACCCACTTTGCCAAAGCCCCCACATCACTAGAGGGATATCTTCAACCATCAACTTACTACCCTGAGACAAGGCCAAGTATAGCCCACGAAGATCTCGGCACGAACCTGAGGGGGGCGCCAACCCGGACAGGAAGATCACGTCAGTGACTCAACCCACTTAAGTGATGCACCCCTCCTAGGGACGGCATGGAAGGGCACCAGTAAGCCAGTGACTCAGCCCCTGTAATAGGGTTAGAGGCAGAGAATCCCAGTGGAGAGAGGGGAACCGGCCAGGCAGAGACAGCAAGGGCGGATCGTTGCTCCAGTGCCTTTCCATTCACCTTCACACCCCTGGGCCAGACTACAGTAAATTCATCATGCTTAAGCCATGTTTCAATCAGGCCAATCACATCATGATTATGATCAGTGATTAGTTCATTGACTATAACTGCCTTGGAAGTGAGGGATCTAACATTAAGTAGCCCTATTTTGAGATGTGAGATATCACAATCTCTTTCAATAATGACAGGAATGGAGGAGGTCTTCATTCCAGTGAGATTGCTAAGGCGAACACCGCCATTCTAAGTTTTGCCCAACCTAGACACGGTCTCAATGGGGATAGCTGAGCTGACTACACTGACTGTGCTAGTGGCAGACTCCACTAAGCTGGCAGGGTGGCTAACAGCCTTCTGCCTGGCCTGCACCCTATCTCATTGTGGAGCTAGAGGAGTTAGAGCCCTGTCTATGTTCGTAGATAAGATGAAAGCACCCCTCCAGCTAGGATGGAGTCTGTCACTCCTCAGCAGGCCAGGCGTGGTCCTGTTTGTGGGTGAGTCCCAGAAAGAGGCCCACTTATCTACAAATTCTATATTTTGGGAGAGGCAGAAAACAGTTTTCAACCAGCGATTGAGTTGAGACTGTCGAGCTCATCACTCCCCTTAATTGGGAGGGGGCTGGAGACAATTACTCGATGCCGACATCTTTCTAGCTGATTTACACGCTGAAGCTACAGTATGTTATGCTTGGTGACCTCTGACTCTTTCATCCTAACATCGTTGGTGCCGAGGTGGATAACAATATCCCTATACTCTCTACACAGTTTTAGCTTTAGCCAGCACCATCTTCAGATTAGCCTTAACGTCGGTAGCCCTGCCCCCTGGTAAACAGTGTATGATCGCTGGATGATTCATTTTAAGTCTAATACTACGGGTAATGGAGTCGCCAATGACTAGGGTTTTCAATTTGTCAGAGCTAACGGTGGGAGGCTTCGGCGTCTCAGATCTCGTAACAGGAGGAGGAGAGACCAGAGAAGGCTCGGCCTCTGACTCCGACCCATTGCTTAATGGGGAGAACTGGTTGAACGTTTCTGTCGGCTGAATAAGCGACACCGGTTGAGCATTCCTACAGCATTTCCTTCCAGAAGCCATGTGAAAATTGTCCGGCTGCGGGGACTGTGCGAGGGGATTTATACTACTATCTGTACATATTGGTGGCAGACGCTGTTTCATCCTTTCCTACTCTTAAATGACCCTTGCCTAACTATTGCGTCTGAAGCTGGGCTTGCAGCACAGCTATCTGTGCCATAAGGTGATCGCTCTCCTGTATATTATGAGTACAGCGACCGCAATTAGAAGGCATAATGTTAATGTTACTACTTAGCGTCGGCTGGTGGAGGTCGTGTAGAACCATGTCCAGATAAAGCCTCCAGGGTGAAAATGTTGAATGAAAAAAGTTGAGCGAGGGAAAAATATAAAACGGTAATTAAGAAGTAAAAAACGTAAAGTTGGCAGGTAGCAAAGAAACGTTCATCAATCAAAGTTCACAGACAGACATACAAGTTATCACAAGAATAGTAAACCAACTAGAATTCACAGAAGTGAGGACATTTTGCCGGTCCTCACTTGTAAAATATCTGTTTTAGGCTTAGGTGTAGGGTTAGGTTTAGGAGTTAGGTTTAAATATATTTTGAATGGGAATCAATTGTTTGTCCCCTAAAGGTCCTCACAAGTATGGTAAGACATGCCTGTGTGTGCCGTTTTGTGATTCCTATCTCTGTGATTCTCCAGGTCTTAGAATAACTGGCAAAGATGATGGATAAATAAGTTTACTCAGGCCGTTTACCACTGAAAAAAATTGTCAATGTTCCTGGCTGTGTAAGTGGGCGTTTCCTCTCTCGCATGAGCACGCTTTTCCCGCTTGAGCACACTTTTCCCGCGTGAGCACACTTTTCCCGCGTGAGCACACTTTTCCCGCTTGAGCACACTTTTCCCGCGTGAGCACACTTTTCCCGCGTGAGCACACTTTTCCCGCGTGAGCACACTTTTCCCGCGTGAGCACACTTTTCCTCCATAATTGTCCTTATTGTCCCCTCCCGCTCGCCCCGACTAGGGGTGCCAGCGGCAGGAGTTTTCACTGTGGTGGAAGGCAGACTCACTCGTTCGCGCGAACACTCACACTCACTCACTCACTCACTCACTCACTCACTCACTCACTCACTCACTCACTCACTCACTCACTCACTCACTCATTCACTCACTGACTGACTGACTGACTGACAACTTCACCCCACAACACCCTCCACCCCAAACTAAGGTCTCACACTTCTTTCCCTCCCTCCCTCACCCATCCTCCCCCACATTACATAGAGCCCCAAAGAGATGAATGTTGCTGGAGAAAAACTCAGACCAGATATTCTTGTCTTTTTCTTTCTGTTTTTATTAGTTTGGCAGAGAGACAGACTGGGGAGCTGTGATAGTCAGATGATGACGCAACAACACAAGTCTCAACAGTTTCTCTCCAGCGCTGTGGCTGGTGTTGTAGGAATAACTGACCTGCCTCGGGGGTTGCAGGAATAGGAGTCCTTCCTGAAACAAGGCACTAATAGGAATACACTAATAGGAATACTTGTGTGTATCGTTGACCAAGTTGTCCAAGTCTTTCTTAGCTAGCTCATGCAGTCCATGTGTAACTGTGGCTTTTGTAGGTGTCCGTCCCATCAATACATTTCAAGGGTCCAAGAAGACATACAGTGGTCATTTCAATTGACAGTACATTCTGTAAGCTTTAAGGACATCATGATTCCATGCTAAACTAAGGACATGTCTGTGAGTAGTTTACTGGACTGAGAAGTGGTTCCCTTGTAGAGTTACTCACACCTGGTTTAAGCTGGAGCTGGTAGAAGTTACCTCTATCTGCGGGTCCGGGATGCGATACGATATTATTTTATCCTTCTCGCGGTTCAGGTTATGACTTGGGGTTGGGTAATGTGATACTAGATCTGTAGTTAGGGGCAACTTCTACCTGGCGTTTTATGGTACAACAGAAGATTAGCACAAGGAAGACTGGTCTTTAGGTGTTGTCCTCATCACACCAGTATTCAAGGCAAGAGTGACACTAATTTAAAACACAGCCTGAACAGAGCTGAGAGGACCACCATTCTCAGATCATCATCATCATCACTATGTACAGTATATACACACTTATTTACAATACACACATACTGGTGTCAGGGTAGCTGGTACTGGCACACATTAGAAATAATAACACAGAACACAGACAGACAGCACCTCTGGTGGCGGAGAGAGGAAATACATTGAAACACAGGTTTGTGAAAAGCTTGGCACTGTAGATTTCTCCCACATGAACAATAACAACAATACAGGGTCAAAGGTCAGAGAGTCAGTCTTAGTGGTAAACAACATGTGGCTTCCGTTTGATTGACAGCTGGGACCCAGAGTGGAGAAGAGGGGGTGGGACTTGACATTCCTCTCCTTCTCCCCTCCTGGTCCATCTCAGAGCAGGCAGATTAGGCTCTTGCCCTCCTCGATCTCCTCCTGCACCTTGTCTGAGGACGTGGCGATCTCGGCCTGGGCTGAGAACACAGCGCAGATGAAGGTGAGCACAGTGCCTCCCATGGCTGTGTAGAAGCCCCAGCCCATGGTACACAGCCCTGCCTGGTAGGGAGCCGCGTCCTGACTACAGTACAGCTGCACCTTGTCTGAACCCCAGCCTGCAGGGTACAGCATCAGACCCAGGATCAGAAACAGACCTGGACCAGAGAGAAGGGAGAGAAAGGCACTGTTAGTTCATAATAGACCTACACAATAGACCTAACCTGTGTAGGTCTACATAATAGACCTACACAGATCAACAGTTATAATGTGTGTGTGATTGAATTGTGTGTTTGAAAGGTAGCTTCAAAAAAGAGTGGAATAATGACAACAGCACATTGTCTAAAGTCAATCCACAGAACATTCTCTGGTATCAAAACATTTCCTGTTTCAAGAACACGTTAGCGTTCTAATTTCCCGTTGGTCAAAAATACTATACTTGCAAAAAAACATGATACTCTCTTTTCAAATGGGACTCTCCTATGCTCTATTCCAATAATACACCTGGCCAGATTCAAGTCTTTCCCCAAACATGTCCCCACGTCACGACCCTCAGGTTACAGCACAATACAACCCTGGGGTTATGGCACAATACGACCCTGGGGTTATGGCACAATACAACCCTGGTGTTATGGCACAATACGACCCTGGGGTTATGGCACAATACGACCCTGTGGTTATGGCACAATACGACCCTGGGGTTATGGCACAATACGACCCTGGGGTTATGGCACAATACGACCCTGGGGTTATGGCACAATACGACCCTGGGGTTATGGCACAATACGACCCTGGGGTTATGGCACAATACGACCCTGGGGTTATGGCACAATACAACCCTGGGGTTATGGCACAATACAACCCTGGGGTTATGGCACAATACAGCCCTGGGGTTATGGCACAATACAGCCCTGGGGTTATGGCACAATACAACCCTGCTGTCAGCTCTGAATCCCTGGGGGTATCGCACAATGTGTGACCTGGGGTAACAGCAGCTCAACAACAGGAAAGGGTAGCCAGAGGGGTTTCCCCAGTCACTGAACTAACCAACTAATCCTGTGTCTCAGCTTCCTGTGTCTCTCTCTGCTGAAGGATGGAGCCACTTCTGTGGGTTTGAGACCCACTTCCAACAGCCCTGCACTGTACAATATTTCACTTGTAACAGCAAATGGATTCTGTTCCAACAGCCTTGTACAACACCAGAACCTATAGGAGAGCCTAATAGAGGCCTGCTCAGGAGGAGCAAGAGAAGGCTTCACCCAATCCCTAATATGACCTAGTAAAGTAGAGACAATGCATGTAGTCTGTGTTCAATATTACCTTTCACCATCACCATACTCAAGAATGACCTGACAGGAAAAGGCAGTGAGCCTGTTTCTAGTTCAGGCTTTGACACACACCAGGAGACGCTCTAGAACTACAATATCAGAAGTCTACTACTAGAGTCTAGACTGGGAGCTATGGAACTACAATATGCCTACAGGCACATATTACGAGAGAGACAGACAGAGAGAGAGAGAGACAGACAGAGAGACAGAGAGAGAGACAGACAGACAGACAGACAGACAGACAGACAGACAGACAGACAGACAGACAGACAGACAGACAGACAGACAGACAGACAGACAGACAGACAGACAGACAGACAGACAGACAGACAGACAGACAGACAGACAGACAGACAGATAGAGAGATTGTTGTTTGTTGTTTATTATTGTTTATTTCACTTTTGTTTATTATCTACTTCACTTGCTTTGGCAATGTTAACATATGTTTCCCATGCCAATAAAGCCCTTAAATTGAATTTGAAATTGAATAGAAATTGAATTAAAATGGAATTGAGAGAGAGAGAGGGAGATACAGAGAGAGAGAGAGAGAGAGAGAAACAGAGACAGCTCCTGCACCTCTATACCAGACCAGCACACTTACCCCACTTCCCTCCCTACCTCCCTCCTTCCCTCCATCTGCCTCCGCCCTGCTCACTTGCTCCTTCAGGAGATGAAAAACAAAAGTGCAATGCCGACACCAGCTTTCTCCCTCTCAGCAGAACAATATTGTATTAAACACGGAAATGAAAAGTAGGTCATAAATTCTTTCCACATGTTGCTGCCAGAGCAGCTCTGGTGATGGACTGGAGGTATGGTTTCAATTCTACAACCCCCCCCAATACACACACACAGACACAAACACACACACACACAACCCCCTCTAAAGACATCCCACTACCCAATGGACCCCTAACCTAATACCCCAGTCCACTTCAACTGAGTATCCTGCATCCTCTGTGAATATTAACTGCTTGCCTCCTTCTGCAACCTGGCCTGTATATTAACCATTCGCCTCCAACTGTCTCCGTAGTCTCCTCTCTTTCTGTACTCGCTTCCTCTACATCTCTAGGTGGGGTAGCCCTGCATTCTCTCTCTACCCCGCCCGTACCCCTCCTCTCCCTGACCCTGGTTCCCAGAACATCTGACTATCCACCTCCCCTCAGCTCCAGGAGATGGTGAAAATGTATCGCAACAGACTATGAGAGCCAGAGGTACAGAGAGAAAGAGTTGTTTTTATTTTTTTAATGCAGGTTTAAAAAAAAAAAATCTTTCTCATATTTCTTTCCTCTCCACATATATGTGACCATTTTCAGGAAGCCAGCCGTATGTCACTACTTCACAGGAGAGGCAAATGAACGTCTTTTTATATATTTTTTTCAAAATGCGTTTTTGGCCAGCAATGCCTTCTGGAGCATGTGAACTTTTATGTGCCTCAATAACAAATGTGTACTCCATGTGTAAATACAAATAAAATGGTTAAATTACGAGCCTAGCTGGTTTAGCCACGGAAAAAGACAGGAAACTTCCTGCAGCCTCAGACCGCTGCGCCATTCAGGAGGCCCTGATAAAGTGTACTTTAATCTGCAGTTTTTCCTTATTGTAGTCTACTACTATCACCACTTTTAGTCTTGAAATCTTTGGTTGTTTACTACACTGCTCACTCTGTTTGCCACACGACCTCACATGGGAATCCTTAAAGAGATGGGAGGTGCTACAGTTTAAGAGGGTGCGAACAATGCTGAATGGGTGTAGACAAAGAAGGGCTCTCCAGTAGCAGTACCAAAAAATTAAAAGGCCATCTTCTCAAAAGTGGGATTACAAGTTTATCAACTTTCAAAGCAGAATTACTTTCCCATTGTTCCTCAACTGCAGCATTTCATTTTCTCTACTTTTATCCAATGTAAAAAACACCATTTCAAATTTTGCTAGATATGACCGAATCCAGGTGGTGGCTCACATATTAGAGTGTGATGGAAAAAGAGAGGAGGAAGAGAGAGGAGGAGGTCTCTCACCGGAAACATACAGACTGATATGATTGTCAGGTAGGACCGTAAGCCAAGAGAGTCTCGGTCTGTGTCTCCTGGCTTCTAAAGACACTCTCATCAACAACTAAACTGACTTTACTCATCCGCTGCTCCTCTAAACCAATCAGGTGTGTTAGAGCAGGGCTGGAGCAAAAGTTTGCATACCCAGTATTTCTGCAGGAGGGTTGGCCACCTCTGCCCTATAGAGTTAAGAGAATGGTTTCAATAGTTACAGAGTGGGTGAGACAGAGAGGACATGTTGTTTCTATGGGAAACCTGGGGGAGGTTTGTGTTTCTTTCTGTTTAGCTCCACTGTCCCACGGAGGACTGTAGTGTAAAACTGTAGTGTTCCTCTCTGTTTAGCTCCACTGTCCCACAGAGGACTGTAGTGTAAAACTGTAATGTTCCTCTCTGTTTAGCTCCACTGTCCTCGGAGGACTGTAGTGTAAAACTGTAATGTTCCTCTCTGTTTAGCTCCACTGTCCTCGGAGGACTGTAGTGTAAAACTGTAGTGTTCCTCTCTGTTTAGCTCCACTGTCCCACGGAGGACTGTAGTGTAAAACTGTAGTGTTCCTCTCTGTTTAGCTCCACTGTCCTCGGAGGACTGTAGTGTAAAACTGTCGTGTTCCTCTCTGTTTAGCTCCACTGTCCCACAGAGGACTATAGTGTAAAACTGTAGTGTTCCTCTCTGTTTAGCTCCACTGTCCCACGGAGGACTATAGTGTAAAACTGTAGTGTTCCTCTCTGTTTAGCTCCACTGTCCCACAGAGGACTATAGTGTAAAACTGTCGTGTTCCTCTCTGTTTAGCTCCACTGTCCTACAGAGGACTATAGTGTAAAACTGTCGTGTTCCTCTCTGTTTAGCTCCACTGTCCTCGGAGGACTATAGCGTAAAACTGTAGTGTTCCTCTCTGTTTAGCTCCACTGTCCTCGGAGGACTATAGTGTAAAACTGTAGTGTTCCTCTCTGTTTAGCTCCACTGTCCTCGGAGGACTGTAGTGTAAAACTGTAGTGTTCCTCTCTGTTTAGCTCCACTGTCCCACAGAGGACTATAGTGTAAAACTGTAGTGTTCCTCTCTGTTTAGCTCCACTGTCCCACAGAGGACTATAGTGTAAAACTGTAGTGTTCCTCTCTGTTTAGCTCCACTGTCCCACAGAGGACTATAGTGTAAAACTGTAGTGTTCCTCTCTGTTTAGCTCCACTGTCCTCGGAGGACTATAGTGTAAAACTGTAGTGTTCCTCTCTGTTTAGCTCCACTGTCCCACAGAGGACTATAGTGTAAAACTGTCGTGTTCCTCTCTGTTTAGCTCCACTGTCCTCGGAGGACTATAGTGTAAAACTGTAGTGTTCCTCTCTGTTTAGCTCCACTGTCCTCGGAGGACTATAGTGTAAAACTGTAATGTTCCTCTCTGTTTAGCTCCACTGTCCTCGGAGGACTATAGTGTAAAACTGTCGTGTTCCTCTCTGTTTAGCTCCACTGTCCCACAGAGGACTATAGTGTAAAACTGTCGTGTCCCTCTCTGTTTAGCTCCACTGTCCTCGGAGGACTATAGCGTAAAACTGTAGTGTTCCTCTCTGTTTAGCTCCACTGTCCTCGGAGGACTATAGCGTAAAACTGTAGTGTTCCTCTCTGTTTAGCTCCACTGTCCCACGGAGGACTATAGTGTAAAACTGTAGTGTTCCTCTCTGTTTAGCTCCACTGTCCCACGGAGGACTATAGCGTAAAACTGTAGTGTTCCTCTCTGTTTAGCTCCACTGTCCCACGGAGGACTATAGTGTAAAACTGTAGTGTTCCTCTCTGTTTAGCTCCACTGTCCCACAGAGGACTATAGTGTAAAACTGTAGTGTTCCTCTCTGTTTAGCTCCACTGTCCCACAGAGGACTATAGTGTAAAACTGTAGTGTTCCTCTCTGTTTAGCTCCACTGTCCCACGGAGGACTATAGTGTAAAACTGTAGTGTTCCTCTCTGTTTAGCTCCACTGTCCCACAGAGGACTATAGTGTAAAACTGTAGTGTTCCTCTCTGTTTAGCTCCACTGTCCCACAGAGGACTATAGTGTAAAACTGTAGTGTTCCTCTCTGTTTAGCTCCACTGTCCCACAGAGGACTATAGTGTAAAACTGTAGTGTTCCTCTCTGTTTAGCTCCACTGTCCCACGGAGGACTATAGTGTAAAACTGTAGTGTTCCTCTCTGTTTAGCTCCACTGTCCTCGGAGGACTGTAGTGTAAAACTGTCGTGTCCCTCTCTGTTTAGCTCCACTGTCCTCGGAGGACTGTAGTGTAAAACTGTAGTGTTCCTCTCTGTTTAGCTTCACTGTCCCACGGAGGACTGTAGTGTAAAACTGTCGTGTCCCTCTCTGTTTAGCTCCACTGTCCTCGGAGGACTATAGTGTAAAACTGTAGTGTTCCTCTCTGTTTAGCTCCACTGTCCTCGGAGGACTATAGTGTAAAACTGTCGTGTTCCTCTCTGTTTAGCTCCACTGTCCCACAGAGGACTATAGTGTAAAACTGTAGTGTTCCTCTCTGTTTAGCTCCACTGTCCCACAGAGGACTATAGTGTAAAACTGTCGTGTTCCTCTCTGTTTAGCTCCACTGTCCCACAGAGGACTATAGTGTAAAACTGTAGTGTTCCTCTCTGTTTAGCTCCACTGTCCCACAGAGGACTATAGTGTAAAACTGTAGTGTTCCTCTCTGTTTAGCTCCACTGTCCCACGGAGGACTGTAGTGTAATAGATGAACAGGGAATATAGGGACCTATATTATCCTGATTCCTTCCACACAGTCATTTTGTTCTGGTACTGTTCTGTTGGTAGGAAGTCCTACAAGCCTGATTCAGGATTACAGTAATATGCACCGTGACCATGGACTGGACTTTCCATTCATATCTATCAGCCTTATCTACACCGCACTTCCTTTTACCCGACTCTCTTTCACTCTTTCATTACTCACTGATTCTCTCTTTCTATGCCTTTAATTCTTATACACCCACACTACGGTTGTAAACTCTCTCGCCATCTCTCGCTATATCTCTCACCCACATACCTCTATTGTCAACACTGGTTGTGATTGACCAACATCTCAGACCTTTGCTTTGGTAATCAGATGAATTTCCAGTCACACCCGTCCCGACCCTGTACTGTACTTCTGCTCTCTCTGTTTGCTCAACAATAGTAACATCCAGACCTAGACTATTCATCATGATCAGACTGTTCCAATACAGTCATGATCATCTGTCAATCAGACCTGTAACAGTCATAGTCACGCTGTATCATTATTGCATCTGTTTACTGGATCACTGTCACATTCCCATTTGCCATCAACCCACAGCTAGCGCCCAGGTCAAAAGCCGTCTGTGTGACAGTCCTATAACTCATCATGGCTGAATTTGGCTCGTCGTCTGGTTGGCTGGCTGGCTGGTTGGTTGGAGCTGGGAGGGAGAGTTTATGGCCACAATAAAAGGATATTATGACACTCCCAGCTGTAGACCTGAAGACAGTTTAACTACCTGCTGTTTCTTAGTCTTCTCGTCTCTAACTGTGTTTCTGAAAAAAAACCTGCCTCGGTCTGGCCTTAAACACTTGGCTAGTTATATTGCATATCCAATTGATTTCTATTAGAGATAAAGCCTTCCCAATATGACATCAGTGTGTATAAATGTGTTTAATAGAATCAGGACCACTCTGATGACTCCAGTGAGATGACGTGACCACCGCTGGTTACAGAAACACAATCTCTCCCTCTGAGGTAAAGTATTTCCCAAAACATCTGCCACCTGATCCCAGTTACGGTCACATTACGGGAACATTACGGTCGGTCAGCACACTTAGTGGAAATGTTGATTGGAGGAAAATCAAACTGGCAGAAAGGAGAAAGGAAGAGAGGGAGAGAGAGAGAGGTGGAGAGAGATGATAAAGTGATATAGGGATATCTTAGAACTCTGCCTGGCGGAGAAACTACAGACTTTTCCATCCCTCTCATCTAAGACACATGTGGAGGTGGAGGAAAAACACCAACAGAAAAAAGTACCAGAGACACATCAACACTGACCACTGCTTGGTGTGGTGTCTCTGCAGTGTGTTTTGTTCTTTATCCCTTTCTGTAGCCAGGGAGACGGTTCATGACAAGGGGCTGAGGGTTAAGGTAGAGTTGAATATTTTCCCGGTATTTTACAAATGTTCCATTCTGAGAATAAATCCCTTTTCTACCAGGTAACCAAAAACCGGAAGTGTCATTCAACAGCATTATAAAGCATATAAATAAGCCTGTCTGGATTTGATTAGAGCTTTGATCGACAATTCAATCATGATGCTACTTGACCCTGATGAGCAATACATTATATACATTTTATGAGCCCCACATTAAATACATTTAATGAGGTCAAGCCCAAAAAAGAACAAATGATTGTGCTGTTATCCAATACATACATGATATAGGCTACTGCACATTACGCCTGACAGAAAAACATAAAAGCCTATGGATGTAGCTACTGTAGCTATATGCTCTCTTGGGTAAATGAATGAAACTAGCTCAAGAAGGCTAATCTTTTTTAGTGTGAACTGTATTACTGTACTGTATTGTATTATAGACTACTGGATTATATTGACTGAATTAAGCACATCATTCAAACCACGATAAAGCAGGGAGAGAACATGCGATTCTGGTGCAGCACATGCGGCCTACAAAGTTACAATTACAGGCTAGTGAATTTGATTTTAATTTTGAAATATAATAGGGCCTATTTGTGTTATTCGTAGGCTGACGCATAAATACTTTTAATAATATTTCCCCTAATATTAGTAGCCTACCTCCTCTTTCTCTCTCTATTGTTGCTTCATTACTTCCTCGCGTTCAACAGTTAAATGAAATACGTTTCATTGTCCTTACCTTCATCATTCTAATGACACCTTGAATAGTACTAGAACTAGATGCAGAAGGCTTTCTCTTCTTTTCACGAAGATTGAATGGTTATGGGTCTGAATAAATTACTGCTATAGCCTACCGCCGCGCGAGCGTTCGCTCTTCTTTCAAACTACCCATGAGTTCTATTGGCTGCTGTATTTAACATTCATCAAACAAGAGCTTGCGTCCCTCTTTGAATAGTCTATTGGTATAAAAAATGATGTCCAGCAAGCTATTGTAGTCCAGCTTTTCCTGCATGGGACTCCAAGAGCTAAGAGTGTTTTTTAAGGAGAGAGGCCAGCGGAGCACAGGTGCGTGCGTATTGTGCAAGAGACAAAGGCTATAAATTAGAAATTATGCCTAATCCATCACTAATTAGCTAATTATACGGCTAGTACTGCAATAAATATATTACCTGAAAGAGGTAGGCTAGAAAATCTATATATCAATCTAGAACAGGATTATCTATTTTGGAGGCAACTTGAATGGAGTTGATGGAGAGAGAGAAAGACTGCAAGAGCGTGTTCGCACGTGCTCTGATTGAAAGCAATAATATTCAAGTGATAGGCTGTTTTAAAACTCTGCTGCTGCAATTAAAAAAAACATCTTTACAATAAAAAAGTAAGGTGTCCTCCGAAAGCCAGATGGAGATTAGACGTGCATTCAGTCTTTATATTACTGTAGCATAGACTATGCTGCCCTATCTGTCATAAGACAAAAAGTTACCATGATAAGATGATAGGTCTACATGCATTGTGAACTGCACTCCATACTGAGATGGGCTGTCTGTACCCAGCCTGAGCATTGAATATTCATCATGCAGAGGCAGTTGAGAAGCCAGATTAGACATCACATATAATTTAACACTTCCATTTCACGCCATGCTGTTCATAGTTTATTTTAATTTACTGGTTTCTCGCAGTTATATATCCCGAGAAAAGGGAGTGGTTTTGGGTGGTAAATCTCAGTAACCTGGTTCCCGCCATTCAACCCTAGGCTGAGTGCATTAAAGAAACATCCCCCTGCTATTTCTGGTTTCCCCTCTGCCCCTTTCCTCTTCCTTATTCTCATCCCCTTCCCCCCGGCGACCCACAGACCCTTAACGAGCAGTTCTGCTCTTCTAATCAGTCCAGTTGTGGACGTCCTCTGACTACGTTCAATAACAACACAATAGCAATGGACAGTATTTGACACTTTCACTAGGTCTGAATGTGCTTTACATTGTGGTAACTGTCCACCAGTGTAGCAATCACTAGATTCTAACTTTAACGACTAATTTGAAAAGGCATCACACTAATCTTACAGTAGATCAGTGTCTGTAGGGCTCGTTTGTGACCTACTCCTGATAGAGTCTAAGGAACTAGTACAGGAGAGGAGAGAAGAGAGGATGAGAGCTCTGAGAGATCCAGGCGGAATAACTTCACTCTCTCCAATGACTGTCTCCTCCCTCCCATAATTCTCCACAGCAGGTCAAAGCGGCTTGAGAGTCATACACAGATACACACGCATGCGGACACACCACACAGGTCACATGACATCATTCCCAGCTGACCCAAGAGGACAAATATTTGGGCCCTTGTTGCTGATGGCAACGACCTCAGAGGGAGGTACAAGGCTGCCGTGGTTCCCTGACCCTTGACCAATAGGGTTAATGCTCACCTCAAAAACACAGAGAGGACGCTGGGAGTAAGAGATAATGCACTCTCGGGGGCCTGTGTGTATGTATGTATGTGTGTGTGTATGTATGTGTGTGTGTGTGTGTACACGTGCATGTGTTCGTTTGTGGTCAGTGGGGTCTGATTGCTCTAGTTAGTGAATGTTTAAACTCTGAAGAGGTGGACAGCAGCACTAAAGGTTAGCTGGATGGGGTTGAATGTTGGCTGTTCAGATAGAACACATCCCTCTACAAGCCCCTCTCTCTCTCCATTCCAGGGGTTTAACAGTCAGTCAACTGTATCTAACTACTGAACAGCCCAGACAAAACTACAACCAATCAACAGGCAATACAATACTGCAAGCAGCAACACTACAACAAGAGGGTCTGTGGATTTCCTGCGTGAGTTAAAGTCAGCACTGTACCTACATGTCTATAACTCAATGTGAAAGTAAGTGTGCAACTCTGCTGTGTATACGTGTGTGTGTGTGTGTGTGTGTGTGTGTGTGTGTGTGTGTGTGTGTGTGTGTGTGTGTGTGAAATGTGTGTCTACATGTGCGTCTACATGTGCGTGTATCCCTCTCTGTCTCACCTGCGATGGCCTGCAGCAGTCCACACACGTTGAAGATGCTCTTCTTCATGATGCTCTGGAAGCACATGGTGAAGACAGAGATGAAGGCCACGGCACACAGTAGCAGGATCCCCGCCGCCAGGAAGATGGACGCTGCCTGCCAGAACCCGCTGGCGATCTCCCCAAAGTGCACGGCGTACGGCCCACACAGCACACCGCGCCGCAAGTGGGGCAGCTTGATGCAGCGGCCGTAGATGCCCAGGGTGGGCCGGTAGGCCTCGCCAGCCGCTGTGGCACCATGAGGGCCGAAGACGGCGTCCGGTGTCCGGGGGAAGCCCACCAGCCAATCGGTGCTCATGAAGGCGATGAGCTCTCCGAAGGCAACCACGATACTGAGTAGAGTCCACAGCATGGAGCGACAGGTCACGATCACGTGGCACATGGTGATGATGATGTTTGAAGTGGTTCTGAAGTGTTCCTGGTGATGTCTTTTTGGTGATGTCTTTTCCCGCCCAGTGGTTACACAGGTGGGGTCAAAGGTGAAGGTTCAAGTCCTTAGGGTCTTCAGGAAGAGGGGAAAGGGTGAAGGGAGAGAGTGAAGGATGGGGTCCTGTTGTGACGGAGGTGTGAGAGAGGGTAAACAGTTCCAGTGCAGGGAAAGGAGGGAGGAGAAGGAGGGAGGGAGAGGTTGGTTTGGAGGCAGGGTCTGAGGTCAATGATTGAAAGTCTCTCTCTCTCGCTCTCTCTCTCTCTTATCTCCCCCTGGTGTTGTTCCTCTTCCTTCTTTCTGGTTTGTCTCCCTATCTTTCTTTCCAATCCTTCCTGCGATGTCTTACTCACCCGCTTTCAGTTTCTCTTCCAGCCGGAGTGTCTGTTTTTCACACGCTCTCTCGTTCTCTCTCTTCTGGACTCTACATCGTAGTGAAGGAGTGTCTCCAAGGCCAGCCAGCTGGCTTCTCACCAACTACACACCTTGAGACAGAGGGGAGGGGGAGAAAGAGAGGAGGGAGGGCGGAGAAGGGAACAGAAAGTGAGTGTGTGATTATTATTTATGGCAGTTGAAAGGGCAGACCATGGTAGAACGCTCAGTTACATGATGTATTTATTTTTATTTAACTCTTATTTTACCTGGTAAGTTGACTGAGAACACATTCTCATTTACAGCAATGACCTAGGGAATAGTTACAGGGGAGAGGAAGGGGGATGAATGAGCCAATTGGAAGCTAAGGATGATTAGGTGGCCATGATGGTGTGATGGCCAGATTGGTAATTTAGCCAGGATACCGTGGTTAACACCCCTACTCTTACAATAAGTGCCATGGAATCTTTAGTGACCACAGAGAGTCAGGACACCCATTTAACGTCCCATCCGAAAGACGGATTAGCAGTGTTGGAATCAAACGTTTCAGAAGCAGTGTTTCCCCCCTCCCAACTCAGGCAACATTTAACTGTAATCAGCAAAGAAACTTGACCAACACAGCAGTTTAAAATAACCAACCATACACTAACAGTAAGTGGCATAGCACAGCCATGGTGAATGGGAGTAATGGTGGATGAAACGTATAGACAGGGAGAGCCTTATGACAACAGGGCTGCAGACAGAGGGAGGGTTTGTCTAAAACGAACCAACAACCTCTTGTCATGTTTACATAAAGCCAGGCCTGGAGAGGAAGAGAGGAGGATGGAGGAGGAGGGAGAGAGAGAGAAAGGGCAGGCCTGGTCAGCCAGCCTGGAGGAGCCTGACTCCTCTGCTCTGCTCTGTTTTGGTTTCCCCTGCAGAGCTCCCTGACTGACAGGGTCAGCTCCTCCCCTTTCCCCTTCCCAGGGGGGTGTTTGTGTGTACTGTGTGTGTGTGTGTGTGTTTGTGTGTGTGTAGGAGGGTGCATGCATCTGTGTGTGAGGAGTTACTCTGGGTCCACACTGGTGTCTGTGTAGTGTCGGTCCCAGGGGAAGCTGGGTGAGATGTGGAGGGGAGAAGGAGAGTTGAAGGGAAGAGACGAGAGAGATGTGGAAAGAGGGAATGAGGGATCCTTTGACAAACAGACACAGACAGAGGGAAAAACAAACAATCTCAGATGAAACAGCCCACGCCACTGATGTAGGGCTGATAGCAGCCTGGCTGTCCAACCACCACAGAGCTAACACATAACTGACCTAGGGTCAGCCAGGCTGAGATAACCCTGCTGACACGGCCATTTCATAAACACCACCACTACAGAACTCACAGAACCCCAGTGTCACCATCACATCACAGCTATTTCACGAACACTACTGTCACATACCTCCTAAAGATAGATAACCCCAGTGACATGAACATGTCATTAACACCATCAGTACTGGGGGAGAGGTAACCACGTCCATCTCACAACAACACTGTCATCTCACTGACTCTCACTGACGCTTGCTGGAGAGTTGAATAGATAACCTACTGATGGTCTGACTGTCTCCATCTAACAACACATCATTCACCATCATCACTATCTCTAGAAGGCTGTGGGATAACAACCCATGACATCATTTCACAACTCGGCTACCCCACACACTATCTCTAGACAATACAGAAAGCTGACCCTCAGGGCTTGGTTTCACAACATGGCCTTCTAAACTAATAAACAATAAATACTGTAAAACGTCAGGGCTCGGAGAGATAACCCATGGCAAGAACATCGTTCATAAAAGATTTTAGCTACAGGAGGAAATCATATACCCAATCCCAAGGGCTTTACTTCAAAAGGCCTTTCACAAACATTTGTCTTCTTTATCTAACCCTCAGTTTACCTGAAAACACATTTAATTTAATTGATAACTTGGCCGCAAAGACGCTCTACCATAAGGCAGCTTAACAGTCCATGTGAACCACGGCATTAATGTAATAAAACATAGCAAGGCAAGGAGCTCTTGCTACAGAACATTAATGCAGCAGTAAATTACTGCAATGTAAAAGCTGCTAGGTTTTAAACCACAAGCTGTATTAAACAGCATAACCAGGCGACAGCTGATGAGATCATCGACTAGGCAGTCACTTGTTGATGACTTCATTCTCAGGTCAGGCTGAGGTCTCTCAGTGGGCCTCTAGATCTGAATGAAGTATCTGGGTCTACAGAAATGTTTCTACCATTCCCTCCCTCTCTCTATCTCTCTCGCCATCTCTCTCTTTCTCTCTCTCTCCATCTCCCTATCTCGCTCTTTCTATCACACATACCTAGAGGGACGTAAAAACCTTCTGTATTAAAATTATCTATCTGGATCCTGTATCTTGGAGTCGGAAACACAGTCCTGAGTGTGCTGAAACACAGTCCGGAGTGTGCTGAAACACAGTCCTCAGTGTGCTGAAACACAGTCCTCAGTGTGCTGAAACACAGTCCTGAGTGTGCTGAAACACAGTCCTCAGTGTGCTGAAACACAGTCCTCAGTGTGCTGAAACACAGTCCTCAGTGTGCTGAAACACAGTCCTCAGTGTGCTGAAACACAGTCCTCAGTGTGCTGAAACACAGTCCTCAGTGTGCTGAAACACAGTCCTGAGTGTGCTGAAACACAGTCCTGAGTGTGCTGAAACACAGTCCTGAGTGTGCTGAAACACAGTCCTCAGTGTGCTGAAACACAGTCCTGAGTGTGCTGAAACACAGTCCTGAGTGTGCTGAAACACAGTCCTGAGTGTGCTGAAACACAGTCCTGAGTGTGCTGAAACACAGTCCTCAGTGTGCTGAAACACAGTCCTGAGTGTGCTGAAACACAGTCCTCAGTGTGCTGAAACACAGTCCTGAGTGTGCTGAAACACAGTCCTGAGTGTGCTGAAACACAGTCCTGAGTGTGCTGAAACACAGTCCTCAGTGTGCTGAAACACAGCCCTGAGTGTGCTGAAACACAGTCCTGAGTGTGCTGAAACACAGTCCTGAGTGTGCTGAAACACAGTCCTGAGTGTGCTGAAACACAGTCCTCAGTGTGCTGAAACACAGTCCTGAGTGTGCTGAAACACAGTCCTGAGTGTGCTGAAACACAGTCCTGAGTGTGCTGAAACACAGGTTCCATCTTCTCAGCAGGCTCACTTTAACTAGTATTGCGTTTTCCATCTAACATTTCCAGTCATGAGTTCAGACTCATGAGCACAGCGGTGAATAGTAAAACTGTGTCTGGTATTGTGGATCATTGTGACTGGAGAGATGGGCACACACACACACCATTTTTCCATTTATTCTCTGAACCACCACCCTCCCTTTCTCCTATTCTCCCTCCCTTCCCAGCTCATGGGAATCCCTAAGCCTGGACAGTGTGTGGAGTCTGGTTGGGAGGGAGGGGTGGTATGGGAAAGTCTAGGCTAGAGGGACATGGGGCCAGTCTTCCAGTCTGGGGAGCTGGGCGAGGAGCGAGGAGCGCCTGGAGCAGCCTGGAGCAGAGTAGGGGGCCAGTGGTGACCTGTGCCGCCAAAGATCTGAACCTCCTGGGGGTCGTTCCTGTCACTTGGCACCCGGTCACCATGGAGAGGGATAATAGTTCAAGTCGACTCTGCTATGAGGTCACACTCCCTTCTAGTAGGGATCAGTGTGTGTGTATGTGTGTGTTTAATTAATTATGTGTGTGTGATAGGGAGATGATACAGTGACAGCATTACTGAAACCTTGACCTCTGTTATCCTGTTGAAATATCAACAAACCCTAGCTTTCCTCCCTCATTTCTTTCCCTCTCCTCGTTTCCCTCTCTTTCCCCTCTCCTCTCTTTCCCCTCTCCTCTCTTTCCACTCTCCTCTCTCTCCCTCTCTTTCCCCTCTCCTCTCTCTCCCTCTCTTTCCCCTCTCCTCTCTCTCCCTCTCTTTCCCCTCTCCTCTCTTTCCCCTCTCCTCTCTTTCCCCTCTCTTTCCCCTCTCCTCATTTCCCTCTCTTTCCACTCTCCTCTCTCTCCCTCTCTTTCAACCTCTCCTCTCTTTCCCCTCTCCTCTCTCTCCCTCTCTTTCCCCTCTCCTCTCTTTCCCTCTCTTTCCCCTCTCCTCCCCTCTTTCCCCTCTCCTCTCTTTCCCCTCTCCTCTCTTTCCCCCTCTTTCCCCTCTTTCACTCTCCTCTCTTTCCCTCTCTTTTCCCTCTCTATCCTTCCACCAGACAGACAGAATGACCCAGATCTGTGGGCGGCTAGCGAGTGTGTGTGTGAATGTGTGTTTGTGTATTGTGTGGTGTGTGTCCAAGTCGAGTGAGGTCATAAAAACAGGCGCAGACAGCCATCCCTGTGGTGTAGGATAGGATCAGAATAACTTTTATGAAACACAAATATCTGTATTAACTAAGCACACACACACAGATGTCAATTGAAGAACAGCCAAGCGTATGGCTCAGTCACTGTCTTGATGCAGAACAACCTTTCAAGTAACTTCTTCAACTTTGGGACTCCCACCCACCCATGATGTTCTGTAGATCCTTGTAGATGTTTTCTGACACCAGTGATATTTCACAGACTCCAGTTCAAACACCACTAGAGGAAAGGCTCTGGCTCAGAGTCACGCACTGGGACACTTTCTGGTCAGTTGCAGAGACTAATTCCTCATTGACACACACACGTTGTTCGAAAACACTTAGAAAGCTGAAACAATCTAAAGCAGCTGGAGAAAGGAATACAGAGCCGGGTCAACTGACCACTTTGAAGTTTAGGCCACTTGGCCTTTGACCCCAACAGGCAGGGGTGCCTGATTGCAGGGTGGGGGGGGGGGGGGGGGGGGGGGAAGAGAGAGAGAGAGACTGGTCAAGGGGAGTATCTGTAACTAAGGTAAAACTAGCTTACAGTCAATAAATTTGCTAGTGTATGATAAGATTGTGTATACTTTGTTCTGAGGTAATATTAGGACATGGCCTACTTCAATATTCTCCCCTAGAGATAGACCAGACAGACCACTAAACAGGCAGAGCTTCAAGTGGTTTGTTACCATGAGCAGAACTTTCCCAGCACTCTGTGAAGCACAGCAAACCAGACCATAAACGTGTTAGGCTATGACTGGATTTATGATGTCTATTACACACACACACACACACACACTAATAAGAGTGAACCAGTGACCATAGACTTAAAAACCCTAGAGTGTGTCTGTGTGCGAGTGTGTGTACACATTACCACCCCCATTAGTTCACAAACACTTTGCTACACTTCATCTGCACTACAAAGTACACAAATATGTCTGAGTCACACAGTGATATGCAGTCTCAACAGCAGGTCCCTCAGCACACTAACATTGACAGGAAATATGGAAATACATCTATGGAAATACAACGGCTACGGTAAACGTCGGAGACGAGGTGGTTAGTGGCGGGTGGTACATGGTGGTCTCTCAATCTCTCTCTTCCTCTCTCTCTCACTCACTGGGGGCAACTGTAGGTCAAACACCCATATACATTGAGGCTATGGAGGAATGCCTATACTGTACAGTTAGATCTACACATCAGGTTTTCATTAAGAAGAACCAAATAAAGTCATTCGTCCATCCACTCAGGGCAGGCAGGGGAACAAAAGTATGGACGTTTCTAGACGTTCCCCTAACTAACTTTCAAAGTCTTTACTTTTGAAACCTGTCCTGAAAACTACTTTCAGTTGCTATCCTATTTATTGCAAAGCAACTTCAGAAACATATGCAGAGTTTAATTCCAAAACGCTATATCATCAGAAATGATTGCTTATTGGTACCTTCATGTGTGTGTGTAAAATATTACTGTTCTCAGATTGTATATTCATAGATTTTAGCTGTGAATGAAAATGTTTTTTTTTTTGTGAAATGCTATACATCCATTGTTTAGCTGGAATGGAATGTTCATATCCTGTACATCTGACTGTAATATGTGGTTGTTTTACCTAGCTATTTTAAGATGAATGCACTTACCGTAAGTCATTCTGGATAAGAGCATCTGCTAAATGAGTCAAATGTAAAAAGTAAATGTTTTACATACAGATCTCATATTACTATATTGAATTATCATACAAAAATTATAATATCGATGTCACAAATGTATCACTTGTACATTTCTTCATTAAAAAATGTAGTTATTTGTTACATTTCACTGTGTAAAACCTAGCAGTACTACTTATTTCTCTGAGAGTGAGGTGGATATACTGCAGCATTTAGCAAAAAAACATGATTATTTTTCTCCCTGAAATGAAACCATCAAGTGATAGATGTTAAACAAATACTGTACATGTCTGTCGTTGAACAACCCCATGTCACGATTAGATAGTGAAAAAATACACCAATCTCTTTCATAATTTGTTAAAACAATAAAAGCACATTTCTGAAAATGCATATATAGCATTTTGGAATGAAACTCTTCACATGTTGCCTCTTCAAACACATAAAGCATGAACATATAACACAATAACATTCCCATGGCCTACTTCCACAGACCAACTGGAAAACAACTTAGTGTATGACTGAGTCATCAGTCAGGATAATGAAGAGTAAACACAAGATCAGTAAACACACACACAGCCTTGTCGTCCGGTATTAAGTATAATATGACTCTTAACAATTGTAGTTGTGTCAGTGCTGTGTGACAAATGATTGTAGTGCTCAACATTTCCACAGTGAGAGTGCCATAATTTCCCAGGGCTACTGTGTAACCTGCTCAACACTGGAGTTACATTATGATTAATATGAGGAACATAATATTTACATCCTCTAGCGTTAGTCACCCCCTTTGTTAGGCCTGGGAAATATTTCCAATCAGGGAAAGTAATACTTGAAACTGTCTTCTAAACACTATGAGGTAAATGTGAGCATTGAGCACTCTCACTTGCTAAATTAATCAATGTAAACCTTACAACAAGTCATATTGTTATATTCTGTCATGAAAGAGTAGCACAACTAACGCAAAACCAAAGAGAAGAAGAGAAACAATATGATCCAACCTGTTTGCCATATTCTCCTCCTTCAGTGCAGCTCTGCTGTATGTCTTGGTGGTTCTACCACTGGACTCCACACACCCAACCGCTAACTAACTCTCACTGAGACCCCAGTCTGTAGCTCTTCCCCTAACCCCTCCCCCTGGACTCACAGCCGGCAGTGATTTGCCAGACAGATGACGAGGCCACACCCCTGAGAGGGTACACATGGTGACCATAGCTCAGCCCAGAATCTGGGTTAAAATAACAAATGCTGCAGCCAGCTGCACAGGGCCACCCTCTGTGGTGTGTGTGTGTGTGTGTGTGTGTGTGTGTGTGTGTGTGTGTGTGTGTGTGTGTGTGTGTGTGTGTGTGTGTCCTGCCTGCTCTCTCTCCCGTACACATGCACAGAATGCTAGCCAAGCTGCTGCCGCTAATAAGAAGTATACGGCCCTGGACAATCCCAGGTTACATCACCTTATGGCCTCCAGTAACATAACTCGGCCAGAGAAACAGACTGAATGACAGCCCGGACTGACTGACTCACAGGCAGACGGGTGTCCGGACTGAAGGGTGGATGGACTGACAAAGTTTTGTGTGTTGGTGATGGGAGTCCCCATTCAGCCAGCCTAATGTTCCAATGGGTGGACATTAAAGTGAAAGCTGCTCTGTTTTCTGTCACAGTGGAAGAAATTAGATCCATATGAGAACCCACACACACGACCAAAGCCTTTCCTATTGGCCAGTTTAATAGGGGCGTCCTTCCTAAGGTTGGGGTTAGGTCAGGTTAGGTTTCTTCTGATCCACCTGAAGCTTCTGGAGATTGTTTTTCACCAACACATGAAAAAAAATGATAGATAAGAGCTTCTTTCAGAGTGGAGCAGAGAAGGGTGTTAGGGAAACCATGCATTGATCCACTTGAGATAGCAGAGCCACAGAACAGTTCACAATGTCTGCTACTATAATCCATCTGCTTTCATCTCCAGCCCAATATAGACTCCTCTTTTACCCTGCCTCTATAAATACTACAGACCTCTATCTACTGTGTGTGTGTTAGAAAGGTGAAAGGTCTGTTTTAAAGGCCATGCAGCATGGTCTCAGTCTAAAGTAGCACACTGATGATGATCTGCTTTTATTGCTGATCTTAGCAGAAAAGAGCTCATTCTAAAATTCCATCGCGCACACGCACACACACACACACACACACACACACACACACACACACACACACACACACACACACACACACACACACACACACACACACACACACACACAAAGGCCACAGAGGGCGGGTCATTTGTCTTTCCTGACACAGACCAATCAATAGTATCACATAGATCTAAGCAGACCAGGAGAGAAGGGATGAGCTCTTAGGAAAGATGAAGAAAAAAGAGAAAACAGGTTGCTAGACAACAGGCTGACCAGATCAATGCAGTTTGCTGACTTTGCGCCCTGGAATAACTATATAGCAATATAGTGAGACAAAGAAAGGAAGCAGTCAATGTAGACCAGGATTTCCCAACCCTCTCCTTGGACCCCCGACACGCCAGATCTCCAGACGTGCTTCACATATGACTCCATGCAGTTTATACCCGTCCACATGTGTTTTAGATCAGTGTAGTGCCTGTGTGTGTGTGTGTGTATATGTGCGAGTGTGTGTGAGTATGTGCGTGTGTGTGAGTGTATGTGCATGCATGTGTATCTCCAGCCAGCGTAATGAGGTTATCCAGAGTCCCCCCCCATAAAATCCCAGTGGAAACTGATGGACAGACACACGGAAAGAATCTGGAAAGATGGGCAGATGGAAAGAAGATGGAAAGACTCTGATATGGAGTCTATGGAGTTTCCAGTCAGGAAAAGTAATATTAATGACAACCCACTCTACTCAGACTATTCTATTACACTGGTACTCCTGGGGGGCCACAACACTGAGGTCTGGACTGAGTGTTGATATCTCCAATAGAAGCAGCCTATACAGGATAGTATACAGGGTAGTATACAGTACTGTATGTTAGCAGTTGAGGACTATTGGGGCCCAAAGTAGCCAAATATACTGTACAATGATAAATGGATCCACTGGCATCCTCTACATGCAACCAGACCTCGACGATTACACACACACATACATGCACACACACACACTTGGATCATACTCTTGGGAGAGAGCAAATAGCCATCTGGCCATTCCAAGGCCACGCCTGCATATCTGAGTCTACACACAGATGGAGGAGTAATATGGTAAAGATGTGCATGCACACACACACACACACACACACACACACACACACACACACACGTTAAAGATGCTCTGGGGCAGGGTTTCCGTTATGAAAATGTGGCGCCGGACATTTGACCAGCAGCTTTTTAATTTACCGGACATTTGAGAAATTTGCGGACCCATATGCATTTAGTGTATAACCTGATAAGGGTTACGGTGCTCAGAATGACAGAAATCCCATTTAGATGATGGTAATTCATCTTAACAGAACATGCAAGTCGAGGATGCAACGACGTGTGTCCTTACCGCGCACTAACTGTCCATATGTACTTTTCCTCAGCCAACAAGATGAGTAACAAAAAGCAATATCTCTAGCCTATGCATAGGCGGCGTGTCAGTTTCAAGTTTGGGGAAGCTAATTTTCACCATAAAAATGCATCTTAATAATAAAGCATTCCATGCATCATCACATTTTCAGACTTATGTAAGATAGTCTACTATTCCTAATGTGAGTAGATTGGATAGTCATATTTAGGCTAATAATATAACTCAATCCCTATTCGCCAAAAAGACTGTTCAATGCATGGATAGAGGCCTGGACTATGGGCTATATCAGATAGGTTTCTTCTTTCTTTGGTTGGAAAAACACATTTCATGCATTTCTACTACACTTTATATGACTGGAGACAGCAGAATCTTTTTTAATACGAAAAATTACAGGGTAGCCTACTCTGCTGATACTGACAAAAATATCAATAAAAACGCCTTTGTCCATATAATAGGCCTATGAGAAGGGGAGACACCAATATAATGTGACGTCCATCTAAACTGGAGGAGGAAATTACTGTCCAAAAACAAACTTTTAAGTAGCACTGACCCAACAATAATAAATGGTGAATATGTGCAGTGCGCACTCACCGGAGATATGGCCAATGCTCTCCGCTGGCGCCAATAAGATAGGCTATATGCCTACTATTGTTCGCTCAATTAAGCTGAGAATGTTGATAACTAAAAGACAGATTAGAGTCTTTTCATTGTCAAAGCCATTTGCTTTTCAAACAATGTTTTCCCACAATTTATTTTTAAATATTGCGATATTCCTGGCTGGGCCTCTCTACTTTTCACTGACAGTCGTAACTCAACAATCCTCTATTTGGCATTTGCCGACCGCAGGCAATGCGATTTAAAACAAATTAAAAGCTAATGATCCTCTGTGGCCAAATCATGCTTTAGTAGCCTATTTTAAATGGTTGTATTTATTTCTGTATAGACAGGAGCAGGCTAATTAGGGTATATCATTTTGTCAATTTAATTCAATTTACTTAGGGAAAGCTTAGCTTCCCGTAGCCTTATGGAGGCGCCGCCTATGAGCCTATGTCAATCTACTCTCCCACATAGTAGATAAGTTTACCAATTCTATTGGTCAGCTTGTCGAGAAAGAAATAGCCCAGACAGACTCTGGGACAGTTGTGGGACAATAGATCCCAAATTCATACAACCAGTAGACCTGGAATACATAAAAAATATGTCAAAAAGCGATAGATCAGAACGTTAAGCTTAAAATATTACAAAACTATTATTTTTTAACATTATTTGCGCAGCAATGCACACAAGGCAATAGGCTATGTGCGACTGTGCATTTGGCTAGCAGACAATGAAATAAACTTGAAAACCAATAGAACATGAGAGAAATAGGCTACTGGTTTCAATGGCATATGAAATAATAGAAAAATTGCTTCCACAGATATGGTAGAATTTTGCGTAGGCTATTTTAAAGCAAGGTAAAACATGCCTCAATATTTTCTAAAACTTTCAGGTTTCAAACAATTAAGTAGCTATGTTTTCACAACGCACACTGCCTCCAGCTCATTGCAAAGCAGTGTGTGACACGCTGATGAAGCCTTCCTTCTGTTGCCTATGCATTTGAATAGTGAATGGGAAGCATCCTTCAATTACCAGTTGAGAAATAAAAATAGTAGCTCTTTTTAATCATGGCAAATTATTTTTTATTTTTTTCATTTAGAATTGTTGCGCAATGATTGGGCTTATAAAAGTGCTGTCTGACATATTTCCTGCTCAAAGGCTTTGTATCTGTATGCTGTGCGCGTGTGATAAATAAGATAAGCTACATAACAAATATACACACACGCCAATTTAATTCCACTCAATTATGCGAATGAACCCATAGACCGATAAGCATGACCAGTTAAATGTATTCCCATCAACTGGTATTTTCATCAATGAATAGGCCAAAAACCATTATTTCACATGGGATTTATTTTCTTCTCCCGGTCAATTGGCCGGTGCTAATTATATTTCTCACTTTTTTTTTTTTTTTAACGGCCAAAAGCCGGCTATTACCAGCTAATGGAAACCCTGCTCTGGGGATAGGCGTGTCCACTGAGTTTAATGTATCATATAACCTACAGCCCAGTCTGCAGGGATCTTATTTCATGATTTCATGGATGAGGATTTCAGTCCAAATCCCCCATAGTGCAACACTGATAGAAAAAGGCCTAGAACAGTAAATATCTGGAAAGGTCTTTCAGTCATGAAGAAGGGACATCGAGAGGAGCTTATGTAGAAGACGTCTGTAATAAAGCTTAGGACTACCTGAATGATTCCTTCACTAGTAGACATTCCAGCATTACATAACGACAGCCTTGAAAAGCCATCGGAAGGACAAAACAAACTTCCCCTGAAAAATAAACCATCCATCTATCCATCTGTCCATCCATTCAGCACCTCTTAGGTTCCTTGTCTTCAGCAGGCCTAATAGGCCTCTCATTCCTGTTGGAATTTAAAACTACTGCACTCACAATAAACAGGCAAAAGCAATACTTCAACTTCAGCAGTCGGCAACTCCATTAGCCCCAAAGATAGTTAGGTGTCCTGGGCTGAGTGTAATGACTGTCTAGCACTGTTAGGAGCAGATACAGTGTCATGGGTGTATCTGTTAATGTACTAAGGTCTGAGGTGTCGTAAACACAGTGCTGTGTTGAAGGTGACGGAGTCTCTGTACTGCTTCAGACCGTGGGAAACAGAGGAAAGAGAGGAGGAAAGAGGGAGAGAAAGCGATGGGGAGCTCAACTCTCCCAGGTGTTTTCTCAGCTGACGGGCAGCGGTGGGATCCACCCGTCACAGAGGTCTCAACACCTTTCCTTTTCTCATCCTCCCCCTCTTTCCTTCCTCGTGTGTATATGTGTTTGAATTGTATGAGGGTAAAAGTGCCGGGCCTCAATACTCAAGCCTAGTACAGGAAAGAGACTTGGAGGGTGGTCCGGGTGTGTGTGTGTCTTCTTATATTGACAGTAACACTGCCAGCCTGTCGAGCCCAGCGCCTCGGAGGTTAAGAGTCTGTTGGAAAACAAAAACCATCTGACATATCAGAGTCTGGCATTGTCAAAGTGTGTGGCCAACCAGCAAGTTTCAAGTTTTAATGTCACATGCATAAGTACAGTGAAATGCTTTTCCTGCAAGCTCTAACCCCAACAATGCAGTAATCAATAACAATGTAATATTAAAAATAACAAGGTAGAACAAAAACACACAAGATCTAGAAATAAGAGCATGATAAAGTACACTATATACAGGGTCAGTTCCAGTACCATATTTACAATGTGCAGGGATACTGTCTCGATGGAGGGGGGCGACGCTGTAAACACGGGCTTACTTACACTTTGTCGCCACCTTGATAACCTAAATAAATATTGTTTGTGGACTTTCGCTCTGTGTTCAATACCATCATCCCAGAACTGCTACAAGACAAACTCTCCCAGCTGAACGTGTCCAGCTCCATCTGTCAGTGGATCCCTGACTTCCTGACCAACAGGATGCAACACATGAAGCTGGGAAAACACCTTTCAGACTCTTTATCCCTCAGCTGCAAGGATGCATGCTCTCACCTCTACTCACTCACTCTACACCAATGACTGCACCTCCAGCATCGCATCTGACAAACTACTCAAGTTTGCAGATGACACCACTCTGGTCTGTCTGATCACCGACGACGATGAGTCAATGTACCGTGGAGAGGTCGAGCGGCTGGTGGCCTGGTGCAGTCGCAATAACCTGGAACTCAACACAGACAAAACCATGGAGATGGTGGTTGACTTTAGAAGACTCCTCCCACTATCTCTCCCCCTGGAGATTAATGGCTCAACTGTTAGCACGGCTGAATCTTTCAAATTCCTGTGGACCATCATCTCCCACAACCTCAAGTTGGAAGACAACATCACAGAGGTCACCAAGGAGGCACACCAGCGGATGGACTACTTGTAGCAGGTGAAAAAACTCAACATCTCCCAGTCAATCCTGATCTGGTTTTACGCATCAATCGTTGAGTCCATCCTCACCTCCTCTATCATAGTCTGGTTTGGGTCTGAGTCTGCCTGCTGCAAGGGTAAAGTGCAATGGTCTGCAGAAAGGGTAATCAGCTGCCATCTTCCTTCCATCGAGGTCCTGCACAACTCCAGGGCAAGGAAGCGTGCAGGAAAGATCATCGCCGACCCCTCCCACCTGGTCCCCAACTCCAGAAATTCACTCATGACCAAAACCTCCCACATCCTGAACAGTTTCTTCCCCCGGGCTGTGGTCCTCACCAACCAGCCATCTGGCCCACAGAGACTAAAGGACTATGCACTCTATGCTGCACACCGTATCAAGCCATCTCTGAACTGCACACAAAATAACTGCACTAAACTGCATTGCACTCTGTTCATCTCTCTGCATTTAGATATTCATACTGATACTGTAAAGCCACTGTATATCAACCATATACCCGCTGTATATCAACCGTATACCCACTGTATATCAACCGTATACCCACTGTATATTGTATATCTGCTCATTCTCTTATAGCTCTATGCTCACTCTACCTAGTTGTTTATAATGTATGTAAACTTTGTTTAAACTCCTCTGTCTGTATTCTGTCTCTACATGTTGCCTATAACTAGCAGCAACATATCACCAAGTAAATGTAATACCCTTGCTAAAACCAAGTATAGAGTTTATTTGTTATAATTAATTGGTATTAGATTTAAAAGGTGATCGAATTGCTCCTGATTTGTAATGTCGTTAATGTATCTATTTTGAAGAAATATTTATTTAATGTGCAAGTGAATAGGTTGGTTTACTTTTAAGTTTAAATTTTGACCAATAAGGTAGCTTTGTTAAGCTGTGGCCAATGGGAGAGTTGACCTGGTTAACTGGAGGCCTGGGAAAAGAGACGTTGAAAGAGAGATGGAGAGACATTATCAGAGTTGGTGAAGAAAAATGATAAAAGAAGACGATAAAAATAAAACAAAACCCATATCTACCGAGTTTTGAAGGGAAATACTGATTTGATTTTATAAGAGTTATTATTTTTGCTAAGAAAGACTTAGTAGAGACTGAAGTTACCGCCGCATCGTGGAGGTATTTGACAGCTCGAGGTTAGCCTAGCATTGTGCGAGACCTGGAGAGAATTGCTTGTGGAAGATTAACGAGTTCACGTATCCATGGTTATATCTGTTGCTGCTAAGGAGTACTGTCTGCATTGATAGCTGTGCTTGCTAGGGATCTTGTGTGGACACCTGCACGGCGCTGAGGAAATATCTACGAGTAGTGAACCACAACGATGGGGTGCTTCAAGACTTTATGTGTGTCGTCACTTTTTTTTTTTAGCTCCAATGCCCGCCAATGGGTTTAAGCAAGTTTGCAAGTAATTTGGATATGGGTTGTAAAAAATCATTGGGGTTAATAATTTTAATTTCTTTTGATTTGGTACATTGAAAATGTGATAATATACATCTTGAACCTTATGTCTGCTGCATTGGTGGAGTCATTTACTGTTTCATTTAATGCATGGGAAAGCATATCCTTATATAATAACAAAAATCCATAATCATTCTATCTGAAGTGAATCCTCTAGTTGTCATCACCCTAGCGAGTTTACAATAGGGATTCTTATTGGAGATGTCCTTCTCACCTAATATCCCATGCTGTTCAGATATTCTAAGTAAGGTAATATCGTGAGAGTCAAATTCAAGCCTTGTGAGAGGGTTACATAAAATTCTGAGTATGTGTAAATATACTTGGTGAATAAAGGTGATACTGATTTTCATTGGAGAGGATTATAGGACACACACACACACACACACACACACAGACACATGCACGAAAACACACACACACACACACACACACACACTAAAGAAGTGGAGAAAAGCAACCAAACAAACCCAGATAACATCCTCCACAGTATACAGCAGCTCTCACAAAGACCAGGAGAGATCAGGAAACTATTCAACACCCAGACACTGACAACCAAAACACTGCTTTTCGGTAAGGTCTTAAAACCCCATTTCCCACTGACCAACAGGCTCTGTAGGCCTTAACACTGTTCCCATTATACTTAACCATTTCCAGCCCCACCTTAGCCCTTTACATGAACGCAGAATGGAATGGGGAAAGGAAAGTCCAAACCCTCTGTGAAGGCCTGTTTTCCCTACAGGGAGTCAGGGTAGATTAATATTGTTCTGGAGGGGTTGTGTCCTGACCAGGGGGTGACAGCAGTTTAATCCAAACAAACTGGCCTGAGGGTAACCAACTCTCCCACTGAGCTCCCTAGTACAGAACACTATGGACTTCCTGCTAGCTGGAAACCTGGCTGGATGCTTTACACCAATGGCCCTCAGGTCGGACCTGGGACTGTGCGTGTGTGTTCTCCCAGGAAAACCTTATACTCTGTTCCAATCAACAGTAAGCACTCCCTTGTCTGCAGAGGTATGGGGGAGTACACTGGCTAAGAATCTCAGCTTTCCTAGAGTATCAAGTGATATCACCTCTGATCCCAGCAACCCTTCCCGCTCACAGCTAAACACATTAAGAAGGGGGGGGGGTAAAGATGTAGAAAGATGAGAAGGGAGGTAGAAAGAAAAGTGGAACTGAGGAGAGAAAGAGAAGGTGAGAAAGTGAAAGATGTGGACGTGTGTAGGTATTGTCTGGCTGGTTTCGGGGGTAACTTAGATGTGACAGGGTTTTCACCTGGAGACAAAGAGAATAGTGTTACAGTCACACCCTCGGGCGAATACCTCTACTGCTCTCATTCTAGTGTCTGACACACGCACACACACCCACCTGTCCCATCCATGTTACACTACACCAAAGCATCACTACTCTGGACGGTTCTGACTTAGAATATGTGGACAACTACAAATACCTAGGTGTCTGGCTAGACTGTAACTCTCCTTCCAGATTCACATTAAGCATCTCCAATCCAAAATGACATCTAGAATCGGCTTCCTATTTCGCAACAAAGCATCCTTCACTCATGCTGCCAAACATACCCTCGTAAAACTGACTATCCTACCGATCCTCGACTTCGGCGATATGTCATTTACAAAATAGCCTCCAACACTCTACTCAACAAATTGGATGCAGTCTATCACAGTGCCATTCATTTTGTCACCAAAGCCCCATATACTACCCACCACTGCGACCTGTATGCTCTCGTTGGCTGGCCCTCACTTCATATTCGTCGCCAAACACACTGGCTCCAGGTCATCTACAAGTCTTTGCTAGGTAAAGCCCCGCCTTATGTCAGCTCACTGGTCACCATAGCAGCACCCACCCATAGCACGCGCTCCAGCAGGTATATCTCACTGGTCACCCCCAAAGCCAATTCCTCGTTTGGCCGCCTTTCCTTCCAGTTCTCTGATGCCAGTGACTGGAACGAACTGCAAAAATCACTGAAGCTGGAGACTCATATCTCCCTCACTAGCTTTAAGCACCAGATGTCAGAGCAGCTCACAGATCACTGCACCTGTACATAGCCCATCTGTAAATAGCCCATCCAACTCCCTCATCCCCATACTGTATTTATTTATTTATCTTGCTCCTTTGCATCCCAGTATCCCAGCCTATTTATTGCCTTACCTCCCTTATCTTACCTCATTTGCACACACTGTATGTAGACTTTTTCTACTGTATTATTGACTGTATGTTTGTTTATTTCATGTGTAACTCTGTGTTGTTGTATGTGTCAACTGCTTTGATTTATCTTGGCCAGGTCACAATTGTAAATGAGAACTTGTTCTCAACTAGCCTACCTGGTTAAATAAAGGTGAAAAAAAAAAAAAAAAAAAATGTCCTCTACATTGTGACCTCTAATACTGCACATGAGGATCAACTTCTACCCAGTTCTCTAATACTGCACATGAGGATCAACTTCTACCCAGTTCTCTAATACTGCACATGAGGATCAACTTCTACCCAGTTCTCTAATACTGCACATGAGGATCAACTTCTACCCAGTTCTCTAATACTGCACATGAGGATCAACTTCTACCCAGTTCTCTAATACTGCACATGAGGATCAACTTCTACCCAGTTCTCTAATACTGCACATGAGGATCAACTTCTACCCAGTTCTCTAATACTGCACATGAGGATCAACTTCTACCCAGTTCTCTAATACTGCACATGAGGATCAACTTCTACCCAGTCCTCTAATACTGCACATGAGGATCAACTTCTACCCAGTCCTCTAATACTGCACATGAGGATCAACTTCTACCCAGTCCTCTAATACTGCACATGAGGATCAACTTCTACCCAGTCCTCTAATACTGCACATAAGGGTCTGTAGTGACGCCTCAAGCATTGCGGTGCCTTAGACCGCTGCGCCACTCTACCTGCGCCACGCTGCGCCACGCCACTGAGGCCCTCTACCTACTCCTCTCCTACTGTACACATGAGTGATCCACCAGTGAGAGGTACTCATATAAACAACTACCTCTGTGAAAGATGCCAAGGTACATAAAAACATGCACGTGCACACACACACACACACCAAATACATAAATACTGTTTCTGTGGTGCTCCTGGGGTGAACCACTGAAGAACCCACATTGATGTCATCGCAAAAAATCGCCCAGATAATAACTAAGACTAAAAAGATAACAACCTTTTGAACCTGAGTGATAACATTCCTCCCCTATAGAAACCTACAGGCTGTATCTCTGATCCTGTACGCAGAGAGATAGGAAGTCAGCACCAAAACAGGCTCCAGATAACAGGAAGTGAACCCCTGACACCCTCTGAAACCTCCCTATCCTCTTCTCTCCTCTGTCCTCTCTGCCCAGGCCAGTGACAGTCAACGGTGATTATTGTGCTTATTGTTTCAGAGGTTTTCCCCTTTATAGACGACCTACCCAGGTGGTCCAGCCATGCAGGCCAGAGCAGTATCACTTACACCATGGTTTTCCCTCCATATTGGAAAAACATCCCCCCCCCCAATCCTGCCAGTTCCACTTAATAAATAGACTGGACTGATCCTTCATGTCAGGGGGGGGGGGGGGGGGGGGGGAGACAATGAAAACAGCCCATGAACTTATATACTCCCCAACGGCTGGAGTACATTAGGCTACAATATGTTTTGGCCAGTGATGTAGTGGTAAAAAATAGGTGGGTAAACGCTGATCGCCATTCACAGTGAATAAAGTAAAGTTTCCTATACTTTCAATGCATTTTTCGGCATAGGTGTGTAAATGCTTGAGCAAAATAAACGGGCGTAAACTGTTTACCCTGAACTACACTAGTTTTGGCCTGAGTACTGGGGTTATGAGCCCCTAGCATATGTAACGCTTACATGGTGAGTAAGCTTACCTGAGACCTGAAGACCCCCAAACTAATGCCTCCTCAGGTTTAGCTCAGAGGCTAACACAGTCTTGTGGCAGACAACTTGGTTTCAAAATCCAGTGGGTCATATCAGCTGACACCTGCTTACAGTAGGACAATAGGACCTTGGGGACAAGACTGTCATTGCACCAGGTCAAGACAGGTGCCAGGAACCCAATACAATACCAACATAGACAGGAAACTATGACTCTCTTTGTTTGAGAGGACAAGGTTAGCTACACGGTCAGGTATTATTATGCAACAGGTATTATTATTTCTCCTAATCTGATTTGTTCTAAATACAATGGAAAAGCAGCATGTGGCAGGTTATGCAAGATATGTATGTTAAGTTTTAGAATGAATGTCACACATTTTCCTGAGAGGAATCTCTCCTACTATTTCCTGAGTACTTTATTATTTTGCACTTTGGGTTTCGTCCCGCTTTTATATATATAGTGCTTTAATAAACTCAATAGTTCTAAACCTGGGACTGCCTCTTGCATACTCCTCTCTACACTTGTGACACAATGACCGACCCTAGAGAACAGGAAGCAGCAGGACATTCCGACCTCTCCGCTATAGGAGTGAAGCTCCACCACGACTCGTGCCTGGAGCACCTCGGGTTAGCCAAGGACGAGGTGCTCGGGACCGTACGCCAGCTGCAGGCTACACCATCAGCTTCCTAGCTCCCCGCGGTCGTTCCAGCCACCCCACCACCATCTACATCACCCGGTCAGATCAGAAACATTCACCTGCCCCTTCTGGAGCGGTTAGACGGGACCCCAGCTCACTGTAGGGGGTTTCTCCTGCAGTGTGACCTCCACCTTGCCCGTCATGCCGGGACGGCCTCCGAGAGGGACAAGGTGGCCTTGGTGATCTCGGTGCTGACAGGCTGGGCTCTGGAGTGGGCGCACGCCATCTGGGAGAGGGAAGGTCCAGAAGTGCAGTCCTATGAGCGCTTCACCCAACTCTTCCGTGCCGTTTTCGACTAACCTACAGAGGGCCGAGAGGGAGGATAGCATCTCCTCCGTCTACGCAAGGGGTCCAGGACAGCGTCTGAGTACGCTCTGGATTTCCAGACGGTGGCTGTGTCCACAGGCTGGAACAACCAGGCCCTGTTTTCCGGAATGGACTACAGGCGGACGTCCAGACCTCACGCTGGACCAGCTCATCGCCATGGCTATCCGCCTGGATAATTTCCTGTGTCATGACGTTGGGTTGGGGGTAGGTTTACGACAGTCATAAATACCTCTTTCCCCCTTTTTCTCTCTCCCCACTATAACTGATGTGACATAAGGAAACCCATGGGTTAACATAGAGATTCTGGGTAACATCAGAAGTTGGGGGAAATGAACTATATTCTGGTAATCCAACCAACTGTACATATGCGGTGGTACTTAAGGTATATTATGTCAGTTCGGTTGCCCTCTGACACATTCTCATCAATGATAGAATGACATAAACGCTACTGTGAAAAGTCTAAACGTCAGAGGTATCGGATTCACATGGAATTGTTGTTTAATTCAAATGTTTGAATATGACATTGTTTGTGAAGAGGTGAAATGTAATTTTACCTTCCAAATGAGAGATCTGTGTTTTCATAAATTTGGCTTCTGCTCAACCAGGGGCCCGCCCCTGTGAAGAGACCTGGGTAATAGACTTTTCAGACACACCCCTCTCCCTCCACTATATAAAGCCACTTTCCCAGAAGATAACTTTCTGTTCCGGGTATGCTAGGATGACGATCCAGTGTCAGAATGGTTCAGATAATCACTATAGAGGAAGCCAACATCAGCATGGACTTTGATTGTGAATGGTATGAACTTTGAACTCGTATTCACTACAGAAGTGATATCTCCTAGCCTTGGAGTTAGCAACAGCTAAACGCAGGTTCGGAAGGACAGTCCAAGTATCCCGTCTAATACACACAACGTGTTCCCGTGACTACCAGAGACATTCTTCAAAGGACAGAGGACTCGGGTTGGCGACACAGGCCATCTACCACCAACCTACTGAAGCGCAGCTCAGAGTAAATATTGATTGCATTTACCTCTTCAAATGGGCGGTAATTTAGAATGCATAAGATACTGTATTTACGATAGCACAGCTCCCCTATGCTCAAGTCTCCCGCGCTTTCACTAGGACTCCCCCCCTTTCTTTGTGTAACAAGCTGCCATATCTACTCCGCCCGCTAGGGACGTTTTCTGTATGACGTAATTTGTGATCAAGTTATGATTTAATTGTATATGTGTGATTCTGTGTGATTAGTTAGGTATTTAGTAAATAAATAATTAAACCCAATTTCGTATTGCTGATTCAACTTGTTAGCCAGGATTCTTGCAGATAATCAAGGACTTACAACTTTCAGATGAGACTGAATATAATGACGATTAATGTGACTGCTATTTAGTAAAATATTACTAAATCGTTAAGAGTTTATTCGAAAGATAACAGCTCTATAAATATTCTTTCGTGGTGTCCCTCTCTAGTTAATTAATATTTACATGATTAGTTCAATCAGGTAATATTAATTACGGAGAAATTATTTTATAGAATAGCATGTCATAGCAATTAATCTGGCATAGTCAAAGACACGACACCTGCGTGCCTATCGTCGCCCATTCGGGTCTCTCCCAGAAACCTCCAGCGAGACTGAGCCCATGGAGGTGGGCACGACGCACCTTCCCCAAGAGGAACGTCAACACCGCCGTCAAAAGGGTCTCTGCTCCTATTGCGGGGAGTCAGACTACCCCTGGGACACCTGTCCCAGAAGGAGAATCAGACGAGGAAGCGACAGGTTGAGGAGCGATCCTGCACCTTCACAGGTAGGCGTGGACATGCCTTGCTCCTCTCTATCCACCCAGCCCGTCCTCCTTCCTGTCACCTTCCCGGACTATCCTGGACCCCCACTGAGACCTGCCCTAGTGGACTCAGGTTATGCTTTACAACCCCCTATCCCAGTCCATGGCCTAGACAACCGTCCCCTAGGAACAGGACTGGTGTGCCAGACCTCGATTCCCATTTCGCTCACAGTTGCTCACAACCACCATGAATGCATCACTTTCCTCATCTTAGACTCTCCTGCAAACCCCGTAGTTTTAGGCTTCCCCTGGTTACAGTTGCATAACCCCAGGACACCGTGGACAGAGAGGAGGTTGTTGGGTTGGTCACAGGAGTGTCAGGGTAAGTGTCTCTCTGTCTATCTGTGCCACCTCCGTGGAAAGTCCGGACCAGGCCACTCACATCCCTATCCCGGAGGAATACCGGGACCTACAGGTGGCTTTTTCGAAGACTCATGCCACGTGCCTTCCCCCTCATCGCCCATGGGATTGCACTATCGACCTACTGCCTGGTTCTACCCTCCCGCGGGGCACATCTACCCTCTCTCGCATGCAGAGACCGAAGCCATGGAGGTCTACGTTCAGGAGGCACTGGCCCAAGGATTCCTCCGTCCGTCCGTCCACCTCTCTGGCCTCCTCCAGATAATTTTTTTGTGAAGAAGAAGGACGCAGGTGTCCGCCCCTGTATGGATTACCGGACACTGATTAAGGCAAATGTTAAATTCAGTTATCCCCTGCCTCTCATACCCACTGTGATCGAACAGATGCACGGTGCTCAGTAGTTTACCAAATTGGATTTACACAGTGCCTACAACCTGGTGTGCATCAAAGAGGGGGATGAATGGAAGACCGCACCAGCACCGGGCACTATGGATACAGGATAATGCCCTATGGCTTGACAAAAGCACCCTATGGGTTTCAATCCTTTATTAACGAGGTGTTTAGAGACATGTTGGGTCGCTGTGTAGTGGTGTACATATACGACATCTTGATGTACTCCACTACACGCGAGCAACATGTCTCTCATGTCAGGTCCATTTTGGAGAGGCTGATAGGGCATCACCTGTACGCCAAGGCGGAGAAGTGCCTTTTCTTCCAGCAGGCAGTCTCCTTCCTGGGCTATCGGATATCCACGGCGGGAGTGGAGATGGAAGAGCAGAGGGTCAGTGCAGTACGGTCGTGGCCTGTTCCATCCAACATAAAGGTGGTACAGTGCTTCCTAGGTTTTGCCAACTATTTCAGGCGCATCATTAGGGCTTTCAGCACAGTGGGGTTTCTCACCTCCCTCCTGGGGAGGCCAACAAAGCCTTTCGTGCACTCAAGGAACGTTTTTTACGCTTGTTCTGGCTCATCCTGACCTGTCTCTGCCCTTCATCGTGGAGGTGGACACCTCCGAGGTTGGAGTAGGGCCTGTTCTCTCCCAACGCACTGGATTGCCGCCTAAACTCCATCCATGCGCCTTCTACTCACGAAGCTGTCTCCCAAGGAGCGGGACGTGGGGGATCGTGAGTTGCTGGCCGTCAAGAAGGCGCTAAAAACATGGCAGCACAATTCCTTGTTTGATCGGACCACCGGAACCTAGAGTAGATTCGAGCAGCGAAGAGACTGAACCTGCGTCAGGCCAGTTGGGCCCTATTCTTCGCCAGGTTTGACTTTACCCTCTCCTACCGGACGGGATCTAAGAACGTCAAGGTCGATACGTTGTCCCGGGTGCATGACACAGAGGATTGGAGGGAGAAAGTGAAAACCCATTATTCCCCTGTCCTGCATTGTTGCTCCTGTCGTGTGGAATGTGGACGCGGACATCTGTCGAGCCCTGCGACAGGAGCCCTCACCTGCCCACTGTCCCGAGGGGCGTACCTACGTTCCCTCTGATGTGCGGGACTGTCTCCTCGCCTGGGCACACACAGCACCTGTGTTGGGGCAGCCGGGTATAGCCTGTACTATCGACTGTCTCTCCACCAAGTACTGGTGGGCCACCTTGGCCTGGGACATCTGGGTCTCCTCCTGCTCCACCTGCGCACAGAGCAATACACCGAGACACCTCCCCTATGGCAAACTCCACCCACTGCCGGTTCCACAATGACCCTGGTCCCATCTCTCCATGGACTTTGTCACAGACCTTCCCCCCCTCGGATGGTCACACCACCATCCTGGTCGTTGTGGACCAGTTTTCCAAAGCCTGTCGTTTGATTCTTCTGCCTGGTCTCCCTACGGCCATGCAGACCGCAGAGGCGGTGAGTATAACAGAACTGATATGGCAGGCGAAAACCTGAGGAAAATCCATCCAGGAAGTGTCATTCTTGTGTTTTTCCATTGAAAGCCTATCCACCATATAAATGGATGGGACCTAGGTTGCAGTTCCTATGGCTTCCACTAGATGTCAACAGTCTTTAGACATTGTTTCAGGCTTTTATTCTGAAAAATGAGTAAGAATGACAACATTATCTGAGTGGTCGGTCGAATGAACCTGAGCTTTTTGTGCGCACGACCGGGAGCGCGTCCTCCGTTCTTTTTCCTTTGTATTGAATACGCTATTGTCTGGTTGAAATATTATTGATTATAAAGACAATAGACAACATGAGAATTAATAAAAAACATAGTTTGACATGTTTCGACGAACTTTACCTGTACTATTTGGATCTATTCGTCTGCCTGCTGTGACTGCCTTTGAGCCATTGGATTAGCCAACAAAACTGAGTGTTTTGGATATAAAGAGGGACTTTATCGAACAAAACAAACATTTATTGTGTAACATAGAGTGTTGTGAGTGCAACCTTATGAAGATCATCAAAGGTAAGTGATTAATTTTATTGCTATTTCTGACTTTCGTGACTAATCTACTTGTCTGGAAAATGTTTGTATGCTTTTGTAAGCGGGGCGCTGTCCTCAGATAATCGCATGGTATGCTTTTGCCGTAAAGCCTTTTCTGACACAACGGCTGGATTAACAAGAAGTTAATCTTTAAGCCGATGTATAACACTTGTATATTTTATGAATGTTTATTTTGAGTATTTCTGTATTTTGAATTTGGCGCTCTGCAATTTCACCGGATGTTGGCCAGGTGCTACCCTAGAGAGATTTTTAACAGTTTGGCTGTTCCTCACCCAGTTTTATTCCTCCTACACAGCTGTTTCTGTTTCAGTTAATGATTGTGTTTCAACCTACATATTGAATTGATGATCATTAGCACCTGTTTGGTATAATTGTTTAATCATCCACCTGAATATATGCCAACAAAATCCCTGACTTTGTGCAAGTGTACCTAGAAGAATTGATGCTGTTAAGAAGGCAAAGGGTGGACACACAAAATATGGATTTTATTTAGATTTTTCTTCTGTTCACTCACTTTGCATTTAGTTAATTGATAAATATAATCTATTAACATGTCTATTTTTGAAAGCATTCTTACTTTACAGCATTTTTTCACACCTGCCTAAACCTTTTGCACAGTACTATATATATATATATATATATATATATATATAGTGCTTTAATAAACTCAGTAGTTCTAAACCTGCAACTACCTCCTGCCTACTCCTCTCTACACTTGTAACAATGAAGTTCTCCATGAGGTCAATACATCTATTTTGGAATCGGAATCAGATTCAGAATTCTTTCACATCTACTGTTCTGCATATTTTTGACCATGCTGTTTATACTGAATGTACTAACCTTTTGTGTGGATTCTTGAAGAAGCGTCCGAGACAAACGGTCCCCTTCAGGCCTGGTTACACACGTCTTCTATTCAGGATCTGTAGAGGGAACAGAGATTATGCATAATAGAGAATAACACACAAACACATACATGCACACATACACACCAAGTGAACAACCTGCTTAAATCATAAAACCACAGCATCTCCAGAGAGACCACTGGTTAACCAGCCAGGAGCTCTGTCAGTTTTGGCTCTCAGACAAAATGTTATGGTATTTTCCACCCAACCTGAGGAGTCTGAGCAGAAGGTTTAACTTCTTTGGGGTAGGGGGAAGTATTTTCACGTCCGGATGAAAAGCGTGCCCAGAGTAAACTGTCTGCTACTCAGGCCCAGATGCTAGGATATGCATATTATTAGTAGATTTTGATAGAAACACTCTGAAGTTTCTAAAACTGCTTGAATTCTGTCTGTGACTATAACAGAACTCATATGGCAGGCAAAAACCCGAGAAGAAATCCAACCAGGAAGTGGGAAATCTGAGGTTTTTAGTTTTTCAACTCTTTGCTTATCCAAGATACAGTGGAAATGGGGTCATGTTGCACTTCCTAAGGTTTCCACTAGATGTCAACAGTCTTTAGAACCTTGTTTGATGCTTCTACTGTGAAGTGGGGGCGAATGAGAGGGGATTGAGTAAGGTCTGCCATGAGCTGACCATGAGCTGACCATGCGTGTTCGTGTGAGAGTTAGCTTGAGTTCCATTGCATTTCTGAAGACAAAGGAATTCTCCGGTTGGAACATTATTGAAGATTTATGTTAAAAACATCCTAAAGATTGATTCTATATTTCGATTGACATGTTTCTATGGACTGTAATATGACTTTTCGTCTGAACTTTTGCCTGGACCTGCCTGCGCATCGTGAGTTTAGATTGTGTACTGAACGCGCAAACAACAAGGAGGAATTTGGACATAAATGATGGACATTATCGAACAAAACAAACATTTATTGTGGAACTGGGATTCCTGGGAGTGCATTCTGATGAAGATCATCAAAGGTAAGTGAATATTTATAATGCTATTTCTGACTCCAACATGGCGGATATCTCTTTGGGTTGATTTGTCGTCTGAGCGTTGTACTCAGATTATTGCATGGTTTGCTTTTTCCGTAAAGTTTTTTTGAAATCTGACACAGCGGTTGCATTAAGGAGAAGTGGATCTAAAATTCCATGTATGACACTTGTATTTTCATCAAAATTTATGATGACTATTTCTGTAAATTGATGTGGCTCTCTGCAAAATCACCGGATGTTTTGGAACTACTGAACATAACGCGCCAATGTAAACTCAGATTTTTGGATATGAATATGAACTTTACCGAACAAAACATGCATGTATTGTGTAACATGAAGTCCTATGAGTGTCATCTGATGAAGATCATCAAAGGTTAGTGATTCATTTTATCTATATTCCTGCTTTTTGTGACTCCTCTCTTTGGCTGGAAAAATGGCTGTGTTTTTCTGTGAATAGGCACTCACCTAACGTAATCGTTTGGTTTGCTTTTGTCGTAAAGCCTTTTTGAAATCGGACACTGTGGCTGGATTTACAACAAGTGTATCTTTAAAATGGTGTAAAATACATGTATGTTTGAGGAATTTTAATTATAGGATTTCTGTTGTTTTGAATTTGGCGCCCTGCAGTTTCACTGGCTGTTGACGAGGTGAGACGCTACCGTCCCACATACCCTAGAGAGGTTAAGAGGGAGCCATGTCACCTGGAGAGATAGGGAAACTGTTCAACAGCGTGCACTGTCTAATAAAATCTACATCTGCACTACGCATCATGTATCCAAGATGGCGTAGCAGTCGGACGTCTGTTTTTGTTTTGTCCCGTCCATTCCCGTGTATATATAGCATTTTTTTTGTTTTCTTCGAATATATTTCGTATATATCTTTAATCTCAATTTCCATCTACGGACTGAGCATACTCTCCTGCAACCCGCCTCACCCAATATGGTACGGATCTGCTATTTTTTATACTTAGAACCGGATCCCTCATCAGAAGCTAGCCAGCTAACTAGCCACTGCTAGAGGTCATCATCGTTAACTCGGACATCAGCCAGCCTCAGCCCAGGCAATTCCTGCCAGTCTGCGCAGCACGATATCAACCCAGAGCATATCGGACTGCTTTTTCTCTACCACATCTCCGGATACCTACCGCAAGCTCTGAACCTTTACACCGGATCTAGCTAGATGCTATCCGAGTGGCTACTCCTGGCTAACGTCTCAGTCCCGAAGCAAGCACCAGTTAGCCTGGAGCTAGCCTCGAGCTAGGCCCATCTCCCGGCTAACCGAAGAGGTCCATCAGCCAATTCTTGGGCTACAATACATTGTTTGCCAATTGGCCTGGACCCTTTACTGCCGACACGGAGTCCCGCCGATCCATCACGACTGGTCTGCCGACATAACCGTCTGAGGTGGTTTCAACAGGCTCTTCCGTTGCGACGTCCCCGGAGGCCCATCTGCTAGCCCCGGCCCGCTAGCTGTCTGAATCGCCATGTCTCCAGCTCGCCTAGCGCAGTAGCACTACTGAATTGGCTCCCTGACTCATCTATTGCTACTCACTGGACCCTATGATCACTTGGCTACACATGCTTCTCCCTAATGTCAATATGCCTTGTCTATTGCTGTTTTGGTTAGTGACTGTAGAGCCTCCAGCCCTGCCCAATATGCCTTAAATAGCCCTTTTGTTCCACCCCCCACACATGCGGTGACCTCACCTGGCTTAATTGGTGCCTCTCGAGTCAAAATCTCTCTCATCGTCACTCAATGCCTAGGTTTACCTCCACTGTACTCACATCCTACCATACCCTTGTTTGTATATTATGCCTTGAATCTATTGAATCCACGCCCAAGAAATCTGCTCCTCTGTTCCAAACGCACTAGACGACCAGTTCTTAGCCTTAGCCTTTAGCCGTTACTCTGGTGATGTAAAGGTTAACCCAGGCCCTGCAGCCCCCTGCACCACTCCCATTCCCCAGGCGCTCTCATTTGTTGACTTCTGTAACCGTAAAAGCCTTGGTTTCATGCATGTTAACATTAGAAGTCTCCTCCCTACATTTGTTTTATTCACTGCTTTAGCACACTCCGCCAACCCGGATGTCCTAGCCGTGTCTGAATCCTGGCTTAGGAAGGCCACCAAAAATCCTGCAATTTCCATCCCTAACTATAACATTTTCCGACAAGATAGAACTGCCAAAGGAGGCAGAGTTGCAATCTACTGCAGAGATAGCCTGTAGAGTTCTGTAATACTATCCAGGTCTGTTCCCAAATAATTCAAGCTTCTACTTTTAAAATTGCACCTTTCCAGAAACAAGTCTCTCAACGTTGCCGCTTGTTATAGACCCCATTCAGCCCCCAGCTGTGCCTTGGACACCATATGTGAATTGATTGCCCCCATCTATCTCCAGAGTTTGTACTGTTAGGTGACCTAAACTGGGACATGCTTAACACCCCGGCCATCCTACAATCTAAGCTTGATGCCCTCAATCTCACATAAATTATCAAGGAATTTACCAGGTACAACCCCAAATCCGTAACCATGGGCACCCTCTTAGATTTCATCCTGAACAACCTGCCCTCCAAATACACCTCTGTTGTCTTCAACCAGAATCTCAGCGATCACTGCCTCATTGCCTGCGTGCGTAATGGGTCAGCGGTCTAAAGACCACCCCTCATCACTGTCAAACGCACCGTAAAACACTTCAGCGAGCAGGCCTTTCTAATCGACCTGGTCCGGGTATCCTGGAAGGATATTGACCTCATCCCGTCAGTAGAGGATGCCTGGTTGCTCTTTAAAAGTGCTTCCCTCACCATCTTAAATAAGCATGCCCCATTCAAAAAATGTAGAACTAAGAACAGATATAGCCCTCGGTTCACCCCAGACTTAACTTTTACTGCCTCAGAAACCCGGATCCGGGAGCACCCCCCACCACCCCCCCACTGACTAGCATAGCTAGCATAGCGTCACAAGTAAATTGTAGCTTCTAAATATCATTAAATCACAAGTCCAAGACACCTAATGAAAGATACAGATCTTGTGAATAAAGCCACCATTTCAGATTTTTAAAATGTTTTACAGGGAAGACAAAATATGTAAATCTATTAGCTAACCACGTTAGCAAAAGACACCATTTTTCTTTGTCCACCATTTTTTCTCAACACCAGTAGCTATCACCAATTCGGCCAAATAAAGATATTGATAGCCACTAACCAAGAAAAAACCTCATCAGATGACAGTCTGATAACATATTTATGGTATAGGATAGGTTTTGTTAGAAAAATTTGCATATTTCAGGTATAAATCATAGTTTACAATTGCACCCACCATCACAACTCGACTAGAATAAATACACAGAGCAACGTGTATTACCTAATTACTAATCATAAAACATTTCTTAAAAATACACAGCTCACAGCAATGGAAAGACACAGATCTTGTGAATTCAGACAATATTTCAGATGTTCTAAGTGTTTTACTGCGAAAACACAATAAATCGTTATATTAGCATACCACATGTGCAAACGTTACCAGAGCATTGATTCTAGCCAAAGAGAGCGATAACGTAATCATCGCCAAAATATATTAATTTTTTCACTAACCTTCTCAGAATCCTTCAGATGACACTCCTGTAACATCATATTACAACATACATATAGAGTTTGTTCGAAAATGTGCATATTTAGCCACCAAAATCATGGTTAGACAATGAGAAAAGTAGCCCAGCTGGTCAGAAAATGTCGTGCGCCATATTAGACAGTGATCTAGTCTTATACATAAATACTCATAAACTTGACTAAAAAATACAGGGTGGACAGCGATTGATAGACAATTTAATTCTTAATACAATCGCTGAATTACATTTTTTAAATTATCCTTACTTTTCAATACAGGTTGCGCCAAGCGAAGCTATACCAAACAAAATGGCGGCATAAGCGTTTAACATTTTTCGACAGAAACACGATTTATCATCATAAATTGTTCTTACTATGAGCTGTTCTTCCATCAGAATCTTGGGCAATGAATCCTTTCTTGGGTCTAATCGTCTTTTGGTCGAAAGCTGTCCTCTTGCCATGTGGAAATGCCCACTAACGTTCGGCATGAACTGGAAACGTGCCCAGCGGTTCAAAGTGTCTCAGAAAGAAATGCCTCAAAATCGCACTAAACGGATATAAATTGCTATAAAACGGTTTAAATTAACTACCTTATGATGTTTTTAACACCCATAACGAGTAAAAACATGACCGGAGAAATATTACTGGCTAAACAACAGGTTGGAAGGAGGCGAGTCCGACGTCCTTCGTGCGTCAGGCGCAGGCAGCAAAGGGAAGCTACTTCCACCTTGTGCTGTTTTATACAGGCCCTGATTGCGCAATCGACTCCATTCAAAACGTCACCACGTACTGACATCCAGGGGAAGACGTAAGCAGTGTTTGTATCCTCATAGCATTTACAGGGACTTTTAAACTGACCCCAGATCAGGGGCCAAGATTTCTGAAATCTGACTCCCTGTCAGGAAAAGTGCTGTAGAATGAGTTCTGTTCCACTCAGAGACATAATTCAAACGGCTATAGAAACTAGAGAGTGTTTTGTATCCAATAATAACAATAATATGCATATTGTACGAGCAAGAATTGAGTACTAGGCAGTTTAATCTGTAGAGCAAATTATGCTAATGCGAAACAGCACCCCCTATAGTGGCAAAAGGTTAACTGCCCTTGACCAGCACAAAAACATCCTGTGGCGTTCTGCATTAGCATCGAACGAATAGCCCCCGCGATATGCAACTTTTCAGGGAAGTCAGGAACCAATATACTCAGTCAGTTAGGAAAGCTAAGGTTAGCTTTTTCAAACAGAAATTTGCATCCTGTAGCACTAATTCCAAAAGGTTTTGGGACACTAAAGTCCATGGAGAATAAGAGCACCTCCTCCCAGCTGCCCACTGCACTGAGACTAGGAAACACTATCACCACCGATAAATCTACAATAATCGCTAATTTCAATAAGCATTCTTCTATGGCTGGCCATGATTTCCACCTGGCTACCCCTACCCCGGTCAAGAGCTCAGCACCCCCTGCAGCAACTTGCCCAAGCCCCCCCCCCCCTCCCGCTTCTCCTTCACCCAAATCCAGACAACTGATGTTCTGAAAGAGCGGCAAAATCTGGATCCCTACAAATCAGCTGGGCTAGACAATCTGGACCCTCTTTTTCTAAAATGATCCGCCAAAATTGTTGCTACCCCTATTACTAGCCTATTCAACCTCTCTTTTGTATCGTCTGAGATCCCCAAAGATTGGAAAGCTGCCGCGGTCATCCCCCTCTTCAAAGGGGGAGATACTCTAGACCCAAACTGTTATAGACCTATATCCATCCTGCCCTGCCTTTCAAAAATCTTCGAAAGCCAAGTTAACAAACAGATCACCGACCATTTCGAATCCCACCGTACTTTCTCCACTATGCAATCTGGTTTCCGAGCTGGTCATGGGTGCACCTCAGCCATGCTCAAGGTCCGAAACGATATCTTAACCGGCATCAATAAAAGACAGTACTGTGCAAACGTCTTCATCGACCTGGCCAAGGTCATTCGACTCTGTCAATCACCGCATTCTTATCGGCAGACTCAATAGCCTTGGCTTCTCAAATGACTGCCTCACCTGGTTCACCAACTACTTCTCAGATAGAGTTCAGTGTGTCAAATCGGAGGGCCTGTTGTCTGGACCTCTGGCCTGTTGTCTGGACCTCTGGCAGTCTCAGGTAGGAGACCTGAGCCAATTCCCCGTGCTTACCGTGGCGAGAGAGTGACCGGGCAGGCACCGTGTTATGCGGTGAAGCGCACAGTGTCCCCAGTGCGCACTCATAGCCCGGTGCGCTACATCGCAGCTCCTCGCATCCTCCAGTGCGTCTCCTCGGCCCGGGTTATACTGCACCAGCCCTACGCACGGTGTCCCCGGTTCGCCAGCACAGCCCAGTGCGGCCTGTTCCAACTCCCCGCACTTGCCGGGCTACAGGGGGTATCCAGCCAGGACGAGTTGTGCTAGCTCTGCGCTTGAGACCGCCAGTGCGCCTCCACGGCCCAGTGTATCCGGTGCCTCGGCTAAGGAAGAGGCCTCCTGCATGTCTCCCCAGCCTGGTGAGTCCTGTGCCTGTGCTAAGCCCTAACACTCCTGCATGTCTCCCCAGCCTGGTGAGTCCTGTGCCTGCTGCCAGAGCCAGGCCTCCTGTGTGTCTCTCCACTCCAGTGATGATCCATGGCAAGAAGCCTCCAGTGGTGATCCATGGCACGAAGCCTCCAGTGATGATCCATGCAGGAAGCCTCCAGTGATGATCCATTGCACGAAGCCTCCAGTGATGATCCATGGCACGAAACCTCCAGTGATGATCCATGGCAAGAAGCCTCCAGTGATGATGCATGGCAAGAAGCCTCCAGTGATGATCCATAGCACGAAGCCTCCAGTGATGATCCATGGCAAGAAGCCTCCAGTGATGATCCATAGCACGAAGCCTCCAGTGATGATCCATGGCACGAAGCCTCCAGTGATGATCCATGGCACGAAGCCTCCAGTGATGATCCATGGTACGAAGCCTCCAGTGATGATCCATGGCACGAAGCCTCCAGTGATGATCCATGGCACGAAGCCTCCAGTGATGATCCATGGCAAGAAGCCTCCAGTGATGATCCATGGCACGAAGCCTCCAGTGATGATCCATGGCACGAAGCCTCCAGTGATGATCCATGGCACGAAGCCTCCAGTGAGGATCCATGGCACGAAGCCTCCAGTGATGATCCATGGCACGAAGCATCCAGTGATGATCCATGGCACGAAGCCTCCAGTGATGATCCATGGCAAGAAGCCTCCAGTGATGATCCATGGCAAGAAGCCTCCAGTGATGATCCATGGCACGAAGCCTCCAGTGATGATCCATGGCAAGAAGCCTCCAGTGATGATCCATGGCACGAAGCCTCCAGTGATGATCCATGGCACGAAGCCTCCAGTGAGGATCCATGGCACGAAGCCTCCAGTGATGATCCATGGCAAAAAGCCTCCAGTGATGATCCATGGCACGAAGCCTCCAGTGATGATCCATGGCAAGAAGCCTCCAGTGATGATCCATGGCACGAAGCCTCCAGTGATGATCCATGGCAAGAAGCCTCCAGTTATGATCCATGGCACGAAGCCTCCAGTGATGATCCATGGCACGAAGCCTCCAGTGAGGATCCATGGCACGAAGCCTCCAGTGATGATCCATTGCAAAAAGCCTCCAGTGATGATCCATGGCACGAAGCCTCCAGTGATGATCCATGGCAAGAAGCCTCCAGTGATGATCCATGGCACGAAGCCTCCAGTGATGATCCATGGCAAGAAGCCTCCAGTGATGATCCATGGCACGAAGCCTCCAGTGAGGATCCGTGGCACGAAACCTCCAGTGAGGAGTTATGGCACGAGGCCTCCAACAAAGGCCGTCAGTCCGGAGCCTCCAGCGACGCCCTCTAGTCCGGGGCCTCCAGCGACGCCCTCTAGTCCGGAGCCTCCAGCGTCGCCCTCCTGTCCGGAGCCTCCAGAGTCTCCCTCCTGTCCGGAGCTGCTAGAGTCGCCCTCCTGTCCGGAGCTGCCAGAGTCACCCTCCTGTCCGGGAACCGCTGCGAGGGTCCCCAGTCCGGGGTCGGCGGCGAGGGTCCCCGCTCTAGAGGCGCCACCTAAATGGGCCAAGCCAGAGGTGGAGCAGGGTCTACGTTCCGCACCAGAGCCGCCACCGCGGTGAAATGCCCACCCAGACTCTCCCCTATAGGTTCAGGTTTTTGTGGCCGGAGTCCGCACCTTTGGGGGGGGGGGGGGGGGGTACTGTCACGCCCTGACCTTAGTTCCTTTTTTATGTCTCTATTTTGGTTTGGTCAGGGCGTGAGTTGGGGTGGGCATTCTATGTTTTGTTCTATGTTGTTCTTTTCTATGTGTTTGGCCGGGTGTGGTTCTCAATCAGAGGCAGCTGTCTATCCTTGTCTCTGATTGAGAACCATACTTAGGTAGCCTGTTCCCACCTGTGTTTGTGGGTAGTTGTTTTCTGTTTTGTGTGTCTTCTTCACCTTACAGAACTGTTTTGTTTTTTCATTCTTGCTCTTTGTTATTTTGTTCAGTGTTCAGGTTATTTATTCTATTCAAATATGAACACTTACCACGCTGCACCTTGGTCCTCTCCTTCCAACAGCCGTTACAGCCTTTCCTTCTAGTTCTCTGCTGCCAATGACTGGAACAAATTGCAAAAATCACTGAAGCTGGAGTCTTATATCTCCTTATCTAAATTTAACCATCAGCCGTCAGAGCAGCTTACCGATCACTGTACCTGTACACAGCCAATCTGTAAATAGCACACCCAACTACCTCATCCCCATATTGTTATTTATTCTCTTGCTCTTTTGCACCCCAGTATCTCTACTTGCGCATCATCATCTGCACATCTTTCACTCCAGTGTTAACTTTTACCGCCTCTCAACCCCGTATCCGGGATCACCCCCCACCCCCCCCACACTGATTAGCATCGCTAGCATAGCTTCACAAGTAAATAGTAGCATCTAAATATCATTAAATCACAAGTCCAAGACACCAGATGAAAGATACAGATCTTGTGAATAAACCCATCATTTCTGTTTTTTAAAATGTTTTACAGGGAAGACACAATATGTAAATCTATTAGCTAACCACGTTAGCAAAATACACCATCTTTCTTTGTCCACCATTTTCTCTCTCCACCACTAGCTATCACCAATTCGGCTAAACTAAGATATTGATAGCCACAAACCAAGAAAAAAACTCATCAGATGACAGTCTGATAACATATTTATGGTATAGGATAGGTGTTGTTAGAAAAAAGTGCATATTTCAGGTAGAAATCACAGTTTACAATTGCACCGACCATCACAAATCGACTAGAATTACTAGATAGAGCAACGTGTATGACCAATTTACTCATCATAAAACATTTCATAAAAATAGACAAAGCATAGCAATGGAAAGACACAGTTCTTGTGATTTCAGACCATATTTCAGATTTTCTAAGCGTTTTTCAGCGAAAACACAATAAATCGATAAGTTAGCATACCACATGTGCAAACGTTAGTAGAGCATGAATTCAAGGCAAAGGGAGCTATAACGTTATCATCGCCAAAATATATTAATTTTTTCACTAACCTTCTCAGAATTCTTCCGATGACACTCCTGTAACATCATTTTACAACATACATATACAGTTTGTTCGAAAATGTGCATATTTAGCCATACAAAACCGTGGTTATACAATGGAAATAGTCACAACTCAAGCATCAAAATGAGGGACGTCAGCTTTCAGAGTGATCTAGTTTAATCGAAAGCTAATCATATACTTGACTAAAAAATACAGAGTTGACAGGAATCGAAAGACAAATTAGTTCTTAATGCAACCGCTGACTTACATTTTTAAAATTATCCTTACTTTTCAATACAGGGTTCGCCAAGTGAAGCTATACCAAACAAAATGGCGAAATATGCGTTTAAAATATTTCGACAGAACAACGATTTATCATATTAAATATTGCTTACTTTGAGCTGTTCTTCCATCAGATTCTTGGGCAATGTATCCTTTCTATGTTATAAATTTCTTTTGGTCGATAGATGTCCTCTGTCCTTCGAAATGTCCACTACCAACGACCGAGACCCCCGAAACGTTCCCAAAGCTAAAAAGTGCACGACAAAGAAATTCCTCAGAATCGCACTAAACGGATATAAATTGCTATAAAACGGTTCAAATTAACTACATTATGATGTTTTTAACAACTATAACGAGTAAAAACATGACCAGAGAAATATTACTGGTTAAACAACGATTTGGAATGAGGCAAGTCCGATGTCCATCCCGCTTGTGACGCGCGAACAAAAGAGAGTGTACTCCCACGTTTTGTGGTTTTATATGGGCTGGGATTGTGCAATCGATTCCATTCAAAACGTGATGACGTACAGACACCCAGAGGAAGACGTAGGCAGTGTCGGTTTCTTCATAGCATTCACTGTCGCCTTAAAAACAGACTCCAGATCAGAGGTAAAAATTTCTGAAATCTGACCCCTGTCATGAAAAGTGCTGTAGATATTGTTCTGTACCACTCAGAGACAAAATTCCAACGGCTATAGAAACTATAAAGTGTTTTCTATCCAATAATAACAATAATATGCATATTGTACGATCAAGAATTTAGCACGAGGCAGTTTAATTTGGAGACCCAAATATGCTAATGCGGAACAGCACCCCCTATAGTTCCAAGAGGTTTTAATGCTAAATTGTAATTATTTTTCCTCTATTGCCTATTTATTGCCTTACCTCCCTACTCTTCTACATTTGCACACACTGTACATAGATTTTTCTATTGTGTTATTGACTGTACGTCTGTTTATATGTAACTCTGTGTTGTTGTTATTGTCGCACTGCTTTGCTTTATCTTGGCAATGTCGCAGTTGTAAATGAGAACTTGTTATCAACTGGCCTACTTGGTTAAATAAAGGTGAATTAAAAATAAAAATGTCCTTATTTACCCTATTCAGCAGCAAGATTGTGTAATATAGGTTATGCTAGAAATATTAGGGTAAGGTTATGCACGGGAAGTTTGTGGACTGTGTGTGTTCTCAGCATTAGCTCTACTGTTCGGGGGAGAAGGACTAGATTAGAAGGAGGAATCCTTGGGGTTGTTTCAAGGGTTGCTCTGCACTTTTAGGTTGTTCACACACCTTAGTTCCAGATGCACAGAGTAAAAAATCATTAAAAAATCCAGGGAGATGTATATCTTCACTAACACAGTGTTTCCGTTTTCTTTTTCAGGTTGGTGGTGAAACAGGGGGATGAATAGCTAGCTGCATTAATAGCTTCCTCCACTGTCTGAATGTGAAGACATTACCAATAAACTTTGTTAAGGACTGGTTCAATAACCTCTGCCTAACATCTGACTTAAGAGATCACTTCTGTATTCGTTCATCAGGTATAGAATGGAAGATCACTTTACTTAATAGGCAGTTCAATGATCAATACCCTGCAATAAATGTCTTACTGGCTACGGTATATCATGATCTCAGCTTCCTGAGGAAAAGGAACAACTCACAAATACATGTTTTTCTAGAGTTATTTTTTGTGATCCAGCTGCTCTGGTGATAACATCTGACCAACAACAGCTCTCAACCAATCAGATCTCCTTTCCCTCTGGGTTATCAAAGTTACCAGAGGTTCTCACCAGCTATCAGGTGGATCACATGACACCTGCTGGGCGCTGGGCTTCTAGAACACCCTCTCACCACTTTCAGTTTGAAAATAAAGTGCAATGCACCCCTTAAACTCAGATTTACTGAAGCAAAGTAAGGTCAGTTTCCTAGACAATCCTCATCAGTCCTTCAACAACCCTACTGGCACCACCTCCACCCATAGTCCTGTATGCCAAGAAGAGTGGGAGACGTCATGTTCTTACCATCATATTGTAATGTCCAGTCAGCTGGGCTGATACAGTTATGACGTTCAGCAATTCAGGGTGGGTTTGGCAGGGTGTATACACACACACTTCACACGTCCGCTCTAAAGGCATTCTAGGTTTCCTTTGTGTGTGTGTGTGCATTAGGGCTGTCCCTGACTAAAAAATATATTTAAAAAAATAGTTGTCTGTTCTTTCAATCAATCGATTGGTCAAAATGTTAAAACGTGTATTTTTCCATATATAGACACATCCTATGTGTTTTAATCAAATCAAATATATCCACTGAGCTTGTCTGATGCTTTTAAGCAAACTGTTTGATGAAATAATTAAGACACACAAATGAGTAGAGGGAGTCCGACCGCAATTGATTTGATTGTGCCGGGCCAGGCTCAGACTTGCTGCGCTGTGTTAAAAAAAAAGGCAGTGAGTGACTGTGTGACTAGCATCCGTTGTCTCGCTCTCCTCCCTGCTGCAGCGACCACCAGAGAACATTAACAGTGTGTTTCGTGCTGTCCGTGTTGCTGAAGCTGCAACATAACTTCAGCCATTTCAGACGGAAAAGTTATGTTACTGAAATCTCTCATTTGTTTAGGAAAAAAATTCCATGTTCCCTCAACCCTTGCTCTCTTAACGTGACACATGTATGCATCACATGCACCTGACCAACAGGGCCTGACCTATAGCATATCATAATCACATCAATACATTTGTTATAACAAACTCTGAACACGGTAACACATGACAGCAAAATGGATACACAGGACGTGAAAAATAAACTCGAAACTGGGTAATATTTACTGTTTGCACAGGAGGTAAAGGGGAAGTCAGATGTGTGGAATAAATTACTGGAGACAAAGAAGGTATGGAGGAAGCGCTACGTGCATATTACAGTGCATTCGGAAAGTATTCAGACCACTTTACTTTTTCCACATTGTGTTATGTTACAGCCTTATTCTAACATGGATTAAATCGTTCCCCCCCCTCAATTTACACACAATACAGCATAATTACAAAGCAAAAACATTTTTTTTTTTTTTGTTGCAAATTTGTAAAAAATTTAAAACTAAATTATCACATTTACAGAAGTATTCAGACCCTTTACTCAGTACTTTGTTGAAGCACCTTCAATAGCGGTTACAGCCTCGGCATCTTGGGTATGACGCTACAAGCTTGGCAAACCTGTATTTGGGGAGTTTCTTCCATTGTCCTCTGCAGATCCTCTCAAGCTCTGTCAGGTTGGGTGGGGAGCATTGCCGCACAGCTATATTCATGTCTCTCCAGAGATGATCAATTGGGTTCAAGTCTGGGCTCTGGCTGGGCCACTCAAGGACATTCAGTGACTTGTCCCGAAGTCACTCCTGAGTTGTCTTGGATGTGTGATTAGGGTCGTTGGAAGGTGAACCTTTTCATCAAGGATCTCTGTACTTTGCTCTGTTCATCTTTCCCTCGATTCTGACTAGTCTTCCAGTCCCTGCCGCTGAAAAACATTTCCACAGCAAGATGCTGCCACCACCATGCTTCACCATAGAGATGGTGCTAGGTTTCCTCCAGACGTGACGCTTGGCATTCAGGCAAAATAGTTGAATCTTGGTTTCATCAAACCAGAGAATCTTGTTTCTCATGGTCTGCGTCCTTTAGGTGCCTTTTGGTGAACTCCAAGTGGGCTGTCATGCGCCTTTTACTGAGGAGTGGCTTCCGTCTGGCCACTCTGCCATAAAGGCCTGATTGGTGGAGTGCTGCAGAGATGGTTGTCCTTCTGGAAGGTTCTCCCATCTACACAGAGGATCTCTGGAGCTCTGTCAGAATGACTATCGGGTTATTGGTCACCTCCCTGACCAAGGCCCTTCTCCCCCGATCGCTCAGTTTGGCCGGGCGGCCAGCTCTAGGAAGTCTTGGTGGTTCCAAACTTCTTCATTTAAGAATAATGGAGGCCACTGGGGACCTTCAATGCGTCAGACATTTCTTGGTACCCTTCCCCAGATCTGTGCCTCGACACAATTCTGTCTCGGAGCGCTACGGACAATTCCTTCGATCTCATGGCTTGGTTTTTGCTCTGACATGGACTATCAACTGTGGGACCTTATATAGACAGGTGTGTGCCTTTCCAAATCATGTCTAATCAATTGAATTTACCACAGGTGGACACCAATCAAGTTGTAGAAACATCTAAAGGATGAACAAATGGAAACAGGATGCACCTGAACTCAATTTCGAGTCTTATAGCAAAGGGTCTGAATACTTATGTAAATAATGTATTTAAGTTTTTTAGTTTTAATACATATCCCAAAAAATCTAAAAACCTGTACTGCTTTGTCATTATAGGGTATTGTGTGTAGATTGATGAGGATTTTTTTGTATTTAATCAATTTGAGAATAATTCTGTAACGTAACAAAAAGTCAAGGGGTCTGAATATTTTCCCGAATGCACTGTATGTGTGCCAAACAGGTGCTGTTAGATTACAATATAATTGTTCTGACCATTTTGAACAATGTAAACAACACTAAATAAATGATAAGCGTATTTCTTTTTTTTGTAAAGCCTTTATTACAGCAAAGATTAACAGTCACATTCATAAGTGAATGCAATTTCCGAAATGGAACAAATTGCATTGAGAGCATACGTCATTGACAGAAATGACTTGAATTGTTGCATCTCGTTGTGTTGTTGTCTTCCAGTGGCTAGCTAGCTAAAATTGGCCCTTTCCTAAATTAGCCATCGATGGAGATAGGGATTTGGACTTGTGGTTTAACTTAATTCTCTGTGCTGGCCAATGATTACAACATCGATGCTGATCGAACCATTAATTAATATGTTGTGCCCCTGGCCTGAGAGGATGGAAGTTCCGTATGTAGCTAGATGTAGAAGGCTAATGTTAACTAGCTATCATTGCCCATGAAGTTAGGCTAGCGAGCAAGCATTTTAGCCAGGTAGCCTAGGACAACAAAAAATAAAAGCGTGTACTGTATGACAGAGGGATAGACCGTTTCGTCAAATATGGAAGAGAGGAGGATGGCATTGGTGTTTCTCTACAAGTAGGGTGAGTCAACATGTTTTTCTACTTGCACGAACACGCGCACACACATAAATCAGAATCATGGACAGCCACATCATATTTACATTATGTTGATTGGACTAAATTGTTTGTGGTATCTTTTAGTTGTCGCTGTATTAGACTAAAGCAGAGATGATTTGATGATGTTGAAGTTGACATGGTGCTGAAATAGTGGACGCAGCTCACGTTTTCTTTGTGACTTGAGGTTAACTCACCGTTGTTCTAAATCAATAGTTGTTTAGTGGTCCAAACATGTCGGAAACATTAACTTGCTTGAACATGCTGTAGGTCATGTAACTCGCTGTTACATGCAATATTCTTTGTGGACTTCAACGGTCGGAGGTTGCTATCCATTTTTGTGATAAAACTAAGGACCGACGCTGGAGTAGAGAAGCAGATACGGGGAGTCAACATTTAATAAGGAACAGACATGGAACAAGACAGGAACAGCGTCAGCACACGGGTAACACAACGACATACACAATTAATGCAGAAGCGGGAACAGAGCTGGGGAACAGACAGATATAGGGAAGGAAATAACACAGGTGATTGAGTCCAGGTGAGTGCAATGAATTGCTGATGCGCGTGACGAGGGAAGCAGGTGTGCGTAATGATGGTGGCAGGAGTGCGTAATGCAGGGCAGCCTGGCGCTGTCGAGCACCAGGGAGGGAGAGAGGGAGCGGGCGTGACAGTACCCCCCCTCTAGGGGCGCCACCCGGTGTCTCACCTGGACTAGCCTGACGGGCCGGCCGAGGCATGTGCGCTGGACAAGCTGGCTGGGGTGTAGAAGCCCAACGAACCAGCAGAGGCATAGGAACCTGGCGAACCGGCTGAGGCGTGGGAGCCTGACGATCTGGTTGAGGCGTGACAGCCTGATGATCCCACTGGGACGTGGGAGCCTGATGAGCCGGCTGAGGCGTAGACGCCTGGCGAGCCGGCTGAGCAGTAAAACCCTGACGATACAGCAGAGGCCTGATGTGGGATGGGCGCCTGCCGAGCCAACCGGGGCAAGGAATTTCTCGAGCCAGCTAGGGTGTGGAAGCCAACTAAGGCACCCCCGGTTCCATCGGCGGCGGCCCCCGGACCTGACGTCACCACCAACCGAAAAGCCAGCATTCTGTGAGCACCAACGCTGGAGTAGAGAAGCAGGTATGGGGAGTCAACATTAAATAAGGAACAGACATGGAACAAGACAGGAACAGCGTCAGCACACGGGTAACACAACGACATACGACAATTAATGCAGAAGCGGGGAACAGAGCTGGGGAACAGACAGATATAGGGAAGGAAATAATACAGGTGATTGAGTCCAGGTGAGTGCAATGAATCACTGATGCGTGTGACAAGGGAAGCAGGTGTGCGTAATGCAGGGTTGCCTGGCGCCCTGGAGCGCCAGGAAGGGAGAGCGGGAGCAGGCATGACAAAAACAAAGGTGTGGTTGAATTGGTATTTCTTATTCTTATCGTCTTGGCCCTTAGGCCTATATATCATGGTTGCAAGGCATATGAATTAACAAATTATAGAGCAAACAACTCAATTATCACAACACATAGGTTGTTGTATGGATTCTTTGGGTGGGGGGGCTTCGCTCCCCAATGATTTTACCCACGCACCGCTACTGTACGGTATTAAGACTAAACAGGATGCGCTCTTAGGCCTACTGTCACGCCCTGACCTTAGAGATCCTTATTTATTCTCTATGTTTGGTTAGGTCAGGGTGTGACTCGGGTGGGAAAATGTATGTTTTCTATTTCTTTGTTGTTTTGCCGTGTGTATGGTTCCCAATCAGAGGCAGCTGTCTATCGTTGTCTCTGATTGGGGATCATATATAAGTTGTCATTTTCCGTTTGGGTTTTGTGGGGTGTTGTTTTCTGTTTAGGTTGTTTCCCTGACAGAACTGTGCACTTTCGTTTTCTCCTTTTGTCATTTTGTTTGAGTGTTTTTGTGAACATTAAATTATGAACACTTTCCACGCTGCGCTTTGGTCTCATTCCGACGACGAACGTTACACCTACAGCTCGATGGTGGTTATACAAGGCTGCTATACTAAGCCTACTAAGGATTTTTATTAGTATTAGAATTTTTCTGAACATTTGGAACAGTGTAAGCAACACTAAATAAATGATAACTAATACCAGATAGGCTGGTCAAACGAAAAAAAGTCTACTGCCTTTATTACAACATAGAAAAGATTAAAAACAGACGAATTTGTGAAATTGTTGCATGAGGCTTGGTGCTAACGGAATCAGTAGGCTATTAAACAAACACTCAAACAGGGATAGAAGCAGGATCTGTCTTATTTCTGTAGATATACACAACCATTGAAAAGTTTGGGGTCACTTAGAAATGTCCTTGTTTTTGAAAGAAAAGCACATTTTTTGTCCATTAAAATAACATAAAATTGATCAGAAATACAGTGTAGACATTGTTAATGTTGTAAATGACTATTGTAGCTGGAAACGGCAGATTTTTTATGGAATATCTATTTCAGCAGCACTGATTGTTTGGTCGATAGGCTGTTGGTCGACCGAGATTTCTTTAGTAGAGCAGTAGCAAAACATTTTTATTTTCTATAAAAATCATGGTGTACAAGACAACTGTCTTCAACTGATGGACTGTGCCATCCCCACGGCCTCAACAATGGTTCCATCCACTCAGACAGGTGCGAATCAGACAGTTGTCTTGTACACCATGATTTTTATTTAAAAAATCTAATATTTTGCGACTGCTCGACGAAAGAAATCTCGGTCGACCAACAGCCTATCAACCAAATAATCGACCAGTCGACTAAATTGGGTCAGCTCTAGTGTGCCTGTGTCATTTCAGACATTATTAGACCTCAGTTGATCCCTAACAGTGTATATTCTAGATTCATTCTGAATATTTTCCAATGACAGAGCTGAACACACAAGTTACATTAAACAACCCTGGTCTAGGGGGTTTTCTCCACTATTACAACGCCAGTTACCCAGTCACTACAAGCGGACTCATATCTTACACTGTGTTTCTCTCCTGATAGTGGTCCATAGAAGTGTGTGACTGTTTCTCAAATGACACCCTATAGTATAGTGAACTGTTAAAATGTAGTGCACTATAATATAGAACTGGAAATAAGGTGTCATTTGAGATTTCCTATATATGTCCACTGTGGGGTCTTTTTTACAGCAGTTAGGGGGTTCGGGGTTCGGGGTGGGGGGTTTGGGGAAGTGAAGGGAGGGGGGGTGGGGGGGGTGGGGGGGCAACTGGGGAACTCTCTGGCCCTAAACGTTTCTCGAGCTGTGACTAAATGGCTGGATGATGGAAGCCAAGGTCAGCACTAATTCACACACACACACACCACACCACAGACTACCCTCACTGGGCTGTGTGTGTGTGTGTGTGTGTGTGTGTGTGTGTGTGTGTGTGTGTGTGTGTGTGTGTGTGTGTGTGTGTGTGTGTGTGTGTGTGTGTGTGTGTGTGTGTGTGTGTGTGTGTGTGTGTGTGTGTATGTGTGTTTGATAGACCAAGGGGTAAGAGAGAAAGAGAAGAGACTAGAGGTCGACCGATTAATCGGAATGGCCGATTAATTAGGGCCGATTTCAAGTTTTCATAACAATCGGAAATCTGTATTTTTGGACACCTTTTTTTTTTTTGCGTGTCCTGTGTTGCATATAATCGATGCGGTGCCTGTGAAAGGAGGAGGTAGGGAGACAAAGTAAGGGATCAAGATGTAGATTGGAGAAGGGGAAAGATGGAGAGCCAAATACCAGAATGACAAGGCTTCCTCAGAAGATGCTTCCTGTATCATATCTCTCCATCTGTTGCACACTGGTCTTGGTCTCTCTCTCTCTCTCCCCTGCTCACTCTCTTCCCTGTGCATCAGATGAATGCTTACAGATGAATGCTTACATTCATATCACTGAAGATATACAGTACCAGTCGAAAGTTCAAGGGGTTGTTCTTTATTTTCACTATTTTCTACATTGTAGAATAATAGTGAAGACATCAAAACTATGAAATAACACATATGGAATTAAGTAGTAAGTATATTATATATTTGAAATGCTTCATTCCAGGTGAAGCTGGCATTCTCTCAACCAGCTTCACCTGGAATGATTTCCCAACAGTCTTGAAGGAGTTCCCACATATACTGAGCACTTGTTGGCTGCTTTTCCTTCACTCTGCGGTCCAACTCATCCCAAAACATCTCAATTGGGTTGAGGTCGGGTGATTGTGGAGGCCAGGTCATCTGATGCAGCACTCCATTACTCTCTTTCTTGTTCAAATTGCCCTTACACAGCCTGGAGGTGTGTTGGGTCATTGTCCTGTTGAAAAACAAACAATAGTCCCACTAAGCGCAAACCAGATGGGATGGTGTATCGCTGCAGAATGCTGTGTGCCTTGAATTCTAAATAAATCACAGACAGTGTCACCAGCAAAGCACCCCCACACGTCCTCCTCCATGCTTCACGTTGGGAACCACACATGCGGAGATCCTCCATTCACCTACTCTGCTTCTCACAAAGACACGGAGTTTGGAACCAAAAATCTCAAATTCGGACTCATCTCATGTCCATTGCTGCTGTTTCTTGGTCAAAGCAAGTCTCTTCTTCTTATTGGTTTCCTTTATTAGTGGTTTCTTTTCAGCAATATGACCATGGAGGCCTGATTCACACAGCCTCCTCTGAACAGTTGATGTTGAGATGTGTCTGTTACTTGAACTCTGTGAAGCATTTATTTGGGCTGCAATTTCTGAGGCTGGTAACTCTAATGAACATGTCCTCTGCAGCAGAGGTAATTCTAGGTCTTCCTTTCCTTTGGCTGTCCTCATGAGAGCCAGTTTCATCATAGCACTTGATGATTTTTCAGACTGCACTTGAAGTTCTTGAAATGTTCCAGATTGACTGAACTTCAAGTCTTAAAGTAATGATGGACTGTCATTTCGCTTTGCTTATTTGAGCTGTTCTTTCCATAATATGGACTTGGTCTTTTACCAATTGGGCTATCTTCTGTATAGCACCCCTACCTTGTCACAACACAACTGATTGGCTCAAACGCATTAAGAAGGAAAGATATTCCACAAATTAACTTTTTACAAGGCACAATTGTTAATTGAAATGCATTCACAACTGTTAATTGAAATGCATTCCAGGTGACTACCTCATGAAGCTGGTTGAGAGAATTTCAAGAGTGTGCAAAGCTGTCATCAAGGCAAAGGGTGGCTACTTTGAAGAATCTCAAATATAAAATATGTTTTGATTTGTTTTTCTACATGATTTCATGTGTTTTATTTCATAGTTTTGATGTCTTCACTATTATTCTACAATGTAAAAATAGTAAAAATAAAGAAAAACTCTGTAATGAGTAGGTGTGTCCAAACTTTCGACTGGTACTGTACATAAACTGTAAAGAATGTTTATCTACTTATCGCAATGACTGGAAGTCTATGGGTATCTCCTAGCAGTCATTGCGCTTACGCTAGTTAGCATTGGCTCGCGAAACTACCTCTAACTTCTTTCATATTGGACACAGAGACATAAAAATGTGACGGACCGGCTCGATTTATCAAAATTGGATAAATGTTTCACATTAGATAAAAGTCGAGACTCAGAGCTAGAAAATGGTATATCATACACTACAGTTGAGGAACAATGGGAAAGTAATTCTATTTTGTAACCCAACTTTTGAGAAAATGGACCTTGAATGTTTTGGTACACCTACTGGAGAGCTCTTCTTTGTCTACACCCATTCAGTATCGTTCACACCCTCTTAAGCCTTAGCCCCGCCCATCTCTTTAAGGATTCACATGTGAGGCCATGTACTAAACCACCAAAGATTTCAAGACTAAAGGCTGGTTTATACTACGTCTATCGACAGTTGTCGCAGTGACATCATGACCATTCTATGGTCGTCCGAAATCAAACTCTTTATGAAAAAGAATAAACACAAAAACTACAGTCTGTATGACATCAGGAGCCTGGTGGTCCAAAATAGCGTAACTGGTGTGTTTTAGCACCAATAAATCCACCCGTTTGAAAATGAATGTAGTGTATGTGTAACGGATGTGAAATGGCTAGCTAGTTAGCGGGTACGCGCTAGTAGCGTTTCAATCAGTTACGTCACTTGCTCTGAAACCTATTAGTAGTGTTGCCCCTTGCTCTGCAAGGGCCGCGGCCTTTGTGGAGCGATGGGTAACGATGCTTCGTGGGCGACCGTTGTTGATGTGTGCAGAGGGTCCCTGGTTCGCGCCCGGGTCGGGGCGAGGGGACGGTTTAAAGTTATACTGTTACATTGATGCTGTTGACCTGGATCACTGGTTGCTGCGGAAAAGGAGGAGGTTGAAAGGGGGGTGAGTGTAACGGATGTGAAATGGCTAGCTAGTTAGCGGGTACGCGCTAGTAGCGTTTCAATCAGTTACGTCACTTGCTCTGAAACCTATTAGTAGTGTTGCCCCTTGCTCTGCAAGGGCCGTGGCTTTTGTGGAGCGATGGGTAACGACGCTTCGTGGGTGTCAGTTGTTGATGTATGCAGAGGGTCCCTGGTTCGCGCCCGTGTCGGGGCGAGGGGACGGTTTAAAGTTATACTGTTACATATGTCAATCTAGCAAACCGGGTAACTAAAAGCAACTTTCTCAACAATGTTTTGGTTCATTTGTAGCTTGTTAGCTAGCTAGCTAATGTTAAGTTATCTGGCTAGCCACATTTTTATTCATTATTACAGGAAAATAAACAACAAGATCCTTATTTACAAGTGAATGGCGAGCCACTTACAGAAAATAGCTTACGGTTCTGAGTGTGATGAAATAAAAGCAGGACATTCTACCAGAGAATTTTAGAACTTGGACACTGTCTCGTTGGCCTAACGTTATATCCTGATTTGACTTTGGTGCAGGTCATGTTGTTCTTCACATTACCGTCTCTGGTAAACACATACTCTATCAAATAAAATCTAAGTTTATTTGTCACATGCACAGGATACAGAAGGTGTAAACGGTACAGTGAAATGGTTACTTGCATAGTGGAGTCTTTTGTTTAGACATGTAGCTAGCTAGCTAAACAATGAACCATAATCCCAACTCGTAACGTTACTACCCTGCATGAATCTGCAGGTAGCAAACCAGCCAGGTTCAATGTTAGCTAGCTAGCTAACATTAGGCTATAACTAGCAATGCAAACGGCTCTTAGATATGAATAATATTACAACACAGATCATACACGTAATGTTATCTAGTGAGCCAGCCAGCTAACATTAGCTAGCTAGCTAACAGTACGCTTTAACTTGCAATGAAAATGACTTTCTGACAAAATTTGAAATGTATAATATCTGAAAATGTAGCTAGCTAGACTCTCTTACCTGTATACATGGATGAATGATTCGCCCTCACTGTCACGGTTGCCATGGTTGCCTTCGGTTCTCCAGAAAGTGGAGAGCAACACTTTTGCAGTTCTACTATGTGATATATAAAAAAAAAGATTAGAAAGGATTATCTACATATACTGACCAGCTCATGTTACAGACAGAAGTGTGCTACTTGGCAGCCCAATCCGACCTCATCTCTCGGCATATCCAGCCCATCCATTACCTCAGCCCATCCATTATCATGGCTAGTGGGAAGGTTCTTGTTTTTTCCGTAGCTAAACCAACAAGGCTCGTAATTTTATTCGTATTTACAGATGGCATACAAGTTTGTTATTTAGGCACATGAAAGTTCACATGTTCCAGAAGGCATTTCTGTCTAAAAATGATATTTACGTTCAAATGCCTCTCCTGTGAAGTAGTGACGCACGCGCGACATACGCCTAGTTTCCTGAAACGAGTCACAAATGGTATCCACGAGTTCATCTAACTCTGGGGAAGTAGATAAATGGCCTCATTGCTAAAATCCCGAAGTATCCCTTTAACTTCTTACGGCTGGATATGACAACAGCCAGTGAAAGTGCAGGGAGCCAAATTGAAAACAACAGAAATCTCATAATTAAAATTCCTCAGACATACAAGTATTTTACACCATTTTAAAGATACACTTATTGTTAATCCCACCACAGTGTCCGATTTCAAATAGGCTTTTCGGCGAAAGCACCACAAACGATTATGTTAGGTCAGAGCCAAGTCACAGAAAAACACAGCCATTTTTCCAGCCAAAGAGAGGAGTCACAAAAATCAGAAATAGAGATAGAATTAATCACTAACCTTGATCTTCATCAGATGACACTTATAGGACTTCATGTTACACAATACATGTATGTTTTGTTCGATAAAGTTCATATTTATATCAAAAAATCTTAGTTTACATTGGCGCGTTATGTTCAGTAATGTTTTGCCTCCAAAACATCCGGTGATTTTGCAGAGCCACATCAATTTACAGAAATACTCATAATAAACATTGATAAAAGATACAAGTATTAAACATGGAACTTTAGATAAACTTCTCCTTAATGCAACCGCTGTGTTAGATTTCAAAAAAACTTTACGGAAAAAGCACACCATGCTATAATCTGAGTACAGCGCTCAGAGCCCAAATAAGACAAAGATATCCGCCATTTTTTGGAGTCAACAGAAGTCAGAAATAGCATTATAAATATTCACTTACCTTTGATGATCTTCATCAGAATGCACTCCCAGGAATCCCAGTTCCACAATAAATGTGTGTTTTGTTCGATATAGTTCATAATTTATGTCCAAATACCTTCATTTTGTTCGCACGTTCAGTCCAGTAATCCACAATCATGACGCGCAGGTCAGACGAAAAGTCAAACAATTCCATTACAGTTCGTAGAAACATGTAAAACGATGTATAGAATCAATCTTTAGGATGTTTTAACATAAATCTTCAATAATGTTTCAACTGGAGAATTCCTCTTACATCAGGCAGTGTCTTCAGAAATGCGATGGAAAGCAGGTCGCTCTCACGTAAGCGAGCATGTTCAGCTCGTGCCAGAGACCTGACTCAAAGAGCTCTCCTTCCCTCATTCGTCACAGTAGAAGCATCAAACAAGGTTCTAAAGACTGTTGACATCTAGTGGAAGCCTTAGGAAGTGCAAAATGACCAATATCCCACTCTATATTGGATAGGCAAACCTACAAACCTCAGATTTCCCACTTCCTGGTTGGATTTTTTCTCAGGTGTTTGCCTGCCATATAAGTTCTGTTATACTCACAGACATCATTCAAACAGTTTTAGAAACTTCAGAGTGTTTTCTATCCACATCTACTAATGATATGCATATCTTAGCCTCTGAGCCTGAGTAGCAGGCAGTTTACTCTGGGCACCTTTTCAAGCTACTCAATACTGCCACCCAGACATAGGAAGTTTTAACACATGAAACCTTTAGGGGTTGTGAAAAATGTGTTGCTATTTGCGATATTTGTGAAATGCTCTTTAAATAAAGTTTGATTTGATTATTCTGACTCCACTCTATGAGAAACACCTACAGACATTGATGGGACAGTCACAGTAAGTTAGCATGTTAAGCCACACTTCCACACACAAGCACAGACAGGTATACACTGTATATAAGAGAAATGCAGAGACGACAAACACAACCAATTATATTTCTGCAGAATAATAACCAAGCAATCCCTGGTCAGTTCTGTTATGTTTTGTTTCCACTCTGCATACCAGCTTTTCTACATTTAACACACATTTTGTTTGGAGACCAGCATGAAGACCAGAGACCAGAGACTTTGAAAGCCTTTCCAGGAGCTCTTCAAAGAGACAATCAGAGGAAAAGGAAAAACCTTTGGGTTTGTGGTGCTGCTGCAGTTTCCGTTTTCATATCAGAGCTATCCATCTGCCTCAGCAAGAGAGAGAGAGAAAGTGGGACTGAGGCTATGTCACTCTTTGCTCCTACCTCAGGATGTGTGCTTTATATTAGGACTGCTCTACAGGAAAACATATACTTAATATTACTGGTCAATTGCACACAGGGTCCAACCGAAATTTGATTTCCGCTTTTAACCAAACCCCTCCGAAAGACACACATACATGTTTGGGAGAGGTGCAGGGGGCTGCCACACTGGGAACCCAGGGAGCTGTTGTGGGGGGTTAAGTGCCTTGCTCAGGGACACAACAGCAGGCAATGACATCTAGAATTTGATACCAGCAACCTTTGCCAACAGATTTTTCCAGTCGGACCCAGGATTCGAACTGGCAACACTCCAGTTGCTGGCTCACCTCTCTAACCGCTAGTCTACCTGCTCACCTCTCTAACCGCTAGTCTACCTGCCGCCTATACTGTCACTAAGTTACAGTCTCAACCGAGCAGCAAAAACAGAGGAACAAACCGGTTGTGAGAGGGAGATCGAACTCTGTCCCTTTAAAATGTCATCATCACATCCAAGAGCACTTAGTTGCCTCTGCAAAATAAACTTAGTTCTCCTGATCACACTCAGGCCTTCACTTCACTGCTTTGTAACTTTGGCCATTAAGACAGAACACCAGCTGTAAAATACAAGGTGTGCAAAACCACCCTTAGGCAATACACACAACTCAATGATTAAACAAACACTCTCTAATTTCCTCACTGTCTTTATTGAGGTGTGTGTACATTGTATGTGTGTAAATTGTATATATGCGTGCATTCGTGCACTGTACTTGTGTGTGTGGCTGGCTGGCATGTACCGTGTGTGTGTGTGTGTGTGTGTGTGTGTGTGTGTGTGTGTGTGTGTGTGTGTGTGTGTGTGTGTGTGTGTGTGTGTGTGTGTGTGTGTGTGTGTGTGTGTGTGTGTGTGTGTGTTGCCCGCAGACCACCAACGAACTCACACAGAAACAGATGACGTCAACTTGCAGTGATTACTTTAATAGCTGAGTAGAGTAGAGGCTGTGGAGCAGCACAGAAGGCTGGACAGCATCAACCTAACCATGAGGACCTGTCTCTCTGTCTGTCTGCTCAGCCAGCTACAGATGTAGGATGTTCATTTGGAACCAGCTTGCTACAGCAGGAAAATAATCCTGCAACAACAGGAAATGTGAATTATTATGTGGATTATCATTAATGGACATTTTTTGTAGGGGTTTGTTGGAAACTGACTAATTGACTCGAGCATGTTTAGTATGTTTAAAAAATTCACTGTCCTATAACACTGCCTTATATCTTAACATGTTTTATATCATTGTATTTTCTTAAGATGTTTTATGTCATTATATTTTCTTAATATGTTTCGTATCATTATATTTTCTTAAGATGTTGGATATCATCATTTCTTAGAATAGAAAGAAGTGTTCTCTCTGTGTATGAGAAGAGCAATTATGTAGTGGATTGACTCCCTAACATCAAGGCCTCTCCTGACTGATAAGGATACCAGTTGAGACATTTTTGGTTACGGCAAATCAAGTCTGACATTTTAAAGCAGAATTGACTAACTTTAAAAGCCTTTTTAAACCTTGAATACACTACAAGTTTGAATGTCCTGTTTTGTGGGATAATTCTCACCAACAAAAGAGTGATCAAATTAAGATCCTACATCTGTACTGCCTGATGTAAAATACCTGACCAGAAACACATCTGTAACAAAGACACAGCAACTTCCAGCAGCACACTACTCTATTGGCCAGTACAAGAGAAGATAATTATGAACTCAATGACTGGGGGCTTCTGATCAGTGTTCTGCTGTGTTGACTTAATTGTTCCAACAGAGAATGAGCTGAGTTTCCTGATTGCATGCAGCCAAGACAGGAGAACAGAGCAAAATACAACAGCAGAGGTACGCAAAGACACACTCACACACACACACACACACACACACACACACACACACACACACACACACACACACACACACACACACACACACACACACACACACACACACACACACACACACACACACACACACACACACACACACACACACATGCTGGTGAAGACATTTGGCCTGCTGATTTAAAGAGTGCTGTGAATGTGGGAATGGGGTGATTCATAATAACTTCATGATGTCTGTTTTCAGACAGACTTAAGATGGATCTATGATGCCTGGGAGTCAGAAAGAGACTACTGTGTTCTCTGACAGACTTAGCATAGAGACTAGAGGTCGACCGATTAATCGGAATGGCCGATTAATTAGGGCCGATTTCAAAATTTCATAACAATCGGAAATCTGTATTTTTGGACACCTTTTATTTATTTTTTTTACACCTTTATTTAACTAGGCAAGTCAGTTAAGAACACATTCTTATTTTCAATGACGGCCTAGGAACGGTGGGTTAACTTCCTTGTTCAGGGGCAGAACTACAGATTTTTACCTTGTCAGCTCGGGGATTCGTTTTTGCAACCTTCCAGTTACTAGTCCAACGCTCTAACCACCTGCCTTACATTGCACTCCACGAGGAGCCTGCGTGGCAGGCAGACTACCTGTTACGCGAGGGCAGCAAGAAGGCAAGGTAAGTTGCTAGCTAGCATTAAACTTATCTTATAAAAAACAATCAATCTTAACATAATCACTAGTTAACTACACATGGTTGATGATATTACTAGTTTATCTAGCGTGTCCTGTGTTGCATATAATCGATGCGGTGCCCGTTAATTTCTCATTGAATCACAGCCTACTTTGACAAACGGGTGATGATTTAACAAGCGCATTTGCGAAAAAAGCACTGCCGTTGCACCAATGTACCTAACCATAAACATCAATGCGTTTCTTTAAAATCAATACACAAGTATATATTTTTAAACCTGCATATTTAGTTAATATTGCCTGCTAACATGAATTTCTTATAATTAGGGAAATTGTGTCACTTCTCTTGCGTTCTGTGCAAGCAGTCAGGGTATATGCAGCAGTTTGGGCCGCCTGGCTCGTTGCGAACTGTGTGAAGTCCATTTATTCCTAACAAAGACCTTAATTAATTTGCCAGAATTGTACATAATTATGACATAATATTGAAGGTTGTACAATGTAACAGCAATATTTAGACTTAGGGATGCCACCCGTTAGATAAAATACGGAACTGTTCCGTATTTCACTGAAAGAATAAACGTTTTGTTTTCGAAATGATAGTTTCCGGATTTGATCATATCAATGACCAAAGGCTCGTATTTCTTTGTGTTATTATGTTTTAATTAAGTCTATGATTTTATATTTGATAGAGCAGTCTGACTGAGCGATGGTAGGCAGCAGCAGGCTCATAAGCATTCATTCAAACAGCACTTTTGTGCGTTTGACAGCAGCTCTTCGCTGTGCTTCAAGCATTGAGCTGTTTATGACTTCAAGCCTATCAACTCCCGAGATTAGGCTGGTGTAACCGATGTGAAATTGCTAGCTAGTTAGCGGGGAGCGCGCTAATAGCGTTTCAATCGGTGACGTCACTTGCTCTGAGACTTGGAGTAGTTGTTCCCCTTGCTCTGCAAGGGCCGCGGCTTTTGTGGAGCGATAGGTAACGATGCTTCGAGGGTGGCTGTTGTCGATGTGTTCCTGGTTCAAGCCCAGGTAGTGGCGAGGAAAGGGACAGAAGCTATACTGTTACACCGGCACTAAAGTGCCTATAAGAACATCCAATAGTCAAAGGTATATGAAATACAAATGGTATAATAGAGAGAAATAGTCCTATAATTCCTATAATAACTACAACCTAAAACTTCTTACCTGGGAATATTGAAGACTCGTGTTAAAAGGAACCACCAGCTTTCATATGTTCTCATGTTCTGAGCAAGGAACTTAAATGTTAGCTTTTTTACATGGCACATATTGCACTTTTACTTTCTTCTCCAACACTTTTGTTTTTGCATTATTTAAACCAAATTGAACATGTTCCATTATTTATTTGAGGCTAAATTGATTTTATTGATGTATTATATTAACTATGGCTGAAATCCCGGTAATGGGATCGATATGACAACAGCCAGTGAAAGTGCATGGCGCCAAATTCAAACAACAGAAATCTCATAATTAAAATTCCTCAAACATACATGTATCTCATACCATTTTAAAGGTAATCTTGTTGTTAATCCCACCAAAGTGTCCGATTTCAAATAGGCTTTTCAGCGAAAGCACCACAAACGATTATGTTAGGTCACCGCACAATCACAGACAAACACAGCCATTTTTCCAGCCAAAGACAGGAGTCACAAAAAGCAGAAATAGAGATAAAATTAATCACTAACCTTTGATGATCTTCATCAGATGACACTCATAGGACTTCATGTTACACAATACATATATGTTTTGTTCGATAAAGTTAATATTTATATACAAAAACCTCAGTTTACATTGTTCAGAAATGCCTCCAAAATATCCGGAGAAATTGCAGAGAGCCACGTCAAATAACATAAATACTCATCATAAACTTTGATGAAAGATACATGTTTTACATAGAATTAAAGATACACTTGTTCTTAATGCAACCGCTGTGTCAGATTTCAAAAAGCTTTACGGCAAAACACAATATTCAATAATCTGAAAACAGTGTTCAGCCACAAAAGCAAGCCATACAGTTACCCGCCAAATTATGCAGTCAACAAAACTCATAAAAAGCATTATAAATCTTCACTTACCTTTGCTGATCTTCGTCGGAATGCACTCCCAGGACTCCCACTTCCACAATAAATGTTTGTTTTGTTCGGTAATGTCCATCATTTATGTCCAAATAGCTACTTTTGTTAGCGCGTTTGGTAAACAAATCCAAAGTCACGAAGCGCGTTCACTAAAAGCTGACGAAATGTCCAAAAGTTCCGTAACAGTCAGTAGAAACATGTCAAACGATGTATTTAATCAATCTTTAGAATGTTTTTAACATAAATCTTGAATAATGTTCCAACCAGAGAATTACATTGACTTCAGATGAGCGATGGAACAGAGCTCCCTCTCATGTGAACGCGCATGGTTAGAGCATGGTCAGGTCATGGCAGACCTGACTAATTCCCCTCTCATTCGGGCCCCCTTCACAATAGAGGCATCAGACAAAGTTCTACAGACTGTTGACATCTAGTGGAAGCCGTAGGAAGTGCAAACTCATCCATATATCGCTGTGATTTCAATAGGATCTTGGTTGAAAATCAACCAGCCTCATAATTCCCACTTCCTGTTTGGATTTTCTCTCAGGTTTTTGCCTGCCATATGAGTTCTGTTATACTCACAGACATCATTCAAACAGTTGTAGAAACTTCAGAGTGTTTTCTATCCAATATGAATAATAATATGCATATATTAGCAACTGGGACTGAGGAGCAGGCAGTTTAATATGGGCACCTCTGTGCACCTTTCATCCAAGCTACTCAATACTGCCCCTTCAGCCATAAGAAGTTAAGGTAAAAGAAAAGTGTTCATTCAGTATTGTTGTGATTGTCATTACTACAAATACATTTAAAAAAAAATTGGCCGATCAATCGGTATCGGCTTTTTTTGGTCATTATTACAAATACATTTTTAAAAATTGGCCGAATAATTGGTATTGGCATTGAAAAATCATAAATCGGTCGACCTCTAATAGAGACTGGTGAGATATGTAGGTCACACACACACACACACACACACACACACACACACACACACACACACACACACACACACACACACACACACACACACACACACACACACACACACACACACACACACACACACACACACACACGGCTAATAACAGTCTGGTAACAATGGATGGGAGGTTAATACTCCTGGTCTGGACCTCGGCCAGGAGAAGACATCCGCTTTTGGACCAGAAACATGTTCTCCTTCCTCTCTTCCTTCCTGGTCCAGACCAATCCTATTTCTGTTCTTCCTGAGTATTGACTGTGATCAGTTTCTATTGTACTGAGGTATTAAATACTTCTCAGCAGTATAGAAGCCACTCCTAGCCTCCCCCTTCAGTAACACAGGCCATTTTCCTCCAGGAATCTGATGACTTTACAATAACAAGGCTATAATGGAGCCTGTAATGTCTGTCTACAGAGCAGAGGATCACACAGTGTTTACAGAGAGGGGCGACAGCTAACTGCCTGCCACTAAAACCCTTTCTTTACAAACCCCTAGAGACTAGAGGGATGGTTTCAGAAAGCAGAAAGCATAGAGATGGAGAGGGCTGGAAGAGAGGAAGAGGGAGAGATAAAAGGAGGGCTGAGGGAGATAGAGAGACAGAGCCAGACGAGAAGGAGACAGAAAGGGAGAGTGAGCGAGAGGGAGAGAGAAAAAGGTGAGGGTGGGTGGAGAATGAGGGAAGACGGGGGATAGGGAAAAGGTGAGGGCGGGTTGGAGGGAGGAGGCTGAGAGAGAAAAGGCGAGGGCGGGGGAGGGTGGAGGCTGAGAGACAAAAGGCGAGGGCGGGTGGAGAGAGGAGGCTGAGAGAGAAAAGGCGAGTGCAGGTGGAGGGAGGAGGCTGAGAGAGAAAAGGCGAGGGCAGGTGAAGGGAGGAGGCTGAGAGAGAAAAGGCGAGGGCGGGGGAGGGTGGAGGCTGAGAGAGAAAAGGCGAGAGCAGGTGGAGGGAGGAGGCTGAGAGAGAAAAGGCAAGGGCAGGTGGAGGGTGGAGGCTGAGAGAGAAAAGGCGAGGGCAGGTGGAGGCTGAGAGAGAAAAGGCGACGGCAGTGAAGGGTGGAGGCTGAGAGAGAAAAGACGAGAGCGAGTGAAGGGAGGAGGGTGAGAACACCAGAGTGTAGGGTTCCAGACTGGGAACTCTGGGAGATGGATCACAGATGTCTGACGTTCACTGCCGCCCCTCGGCTGTGCAGGATAATTGTGAAACAAAGCATCTCCCTCCCTCTCCCACCCCTCTTTCACTACCTCTCTGCATTTTTAAGCCCCTCTACCTTCTTCCTTTCCCTCTCTACTTTCACTCGCTGCTTTCTCTCTCTCTTTATTCTTCCTCTCTCCTTCTCATGCTTCTCTCTATTCTTTCTCTATCCTCCCTCTATCTTCTCTCACTTTCTCTAATGACAGCAAACACAGATCCCTTATCTTCTGCAATCAGCCTGGATAACTGCAGCATACAAGCACATGAGTCTTCCATCTCTAAAGGTAACCCTACGCAAACAAACACCCTGTCTCAAGACCAGCCTCCTTGAGGAAGAGGCAACCATATGCAAGCAGCAAGCATTGTGAAGAAGCCTGTGTAAAAGCCCTTAGTAAGAGAAGAGGCGATGAGAACCAGACAGAGTGAGAGATAACAAGACAGAGATAGTCCTCCTTACTCAGACAGGGAACAGCAGCACTCATTTACCTGAGGCAATATGTAAGCACTTCTGATGGCTGCAGATAGCAGCATGCACACACACAGTCTGAGGTTGCAGATACACTACATCACCAAAAGTATGTGGACACCCCTTCAAATTAGTTGATTTGGCTATTTCAGCCACACCCGTTGCTGAGAGGTGTATAAAATCTAGCACACAGCCATGCAATCTCCATAGACAGTACCGTCATAGGATGTCACCTTTCCAACAAGTCAGTTTGCCAAATTTATTCCTTGCTAGAGCTGCCCTGGTAAACTGTAAGTTCTATTATTGTGAAGTGGAAATGTCTAGGAGCAACAATGGCTCAGCCGCAAAGTGGTAGGCCACACAAGCTCACAGAACGGGACTGCCGAGTGCTGAAGCGCACAGCTCGTAAAAATTGTCTGTCCTCGGTTGCAACAACAACTGTTTGTTTGGAGCTTCATGAAATGGGTTTCCATGGCCGAGCAGCCACACGCAAGCCTAAGATCACCATGCGCAATGCCAAGCGTAGGCTGGAGTGGTGTAAAGCTCGCCGCCATTGGACTCTGGAGCAGAGGAAACGCGTTCTTTGGAGTGATGAATCACGCTTCACCATGTGACAGTTCGATGGACAAATCTGGGTTTGGCGGATGCCGGAAAACACTACCTGCCCGAATGCATAGTGCCAACTGTAAAGTTTGGTGGAGGAGGAATAATGGTCTGGGGCTGTTTTTCACGGTTCGGGACCCTTAGTTCCAGTGAAGGGAAATCTTAACTCTACAGCATACATTGACATTCTAGCCGATTCTGTGCTTCCAACTTTGTGGCAACAGTTTGCAGAAGGCCCTTTCCTGTTTCAGCATGACAATGCCCCCGTGCACAAAGCGAAGTCGATACAGAAATTGTTTGTCGAGATCAGTGTGAAAGAAATTGACTGGCCTGCACAGAGCCCAGACCCCAACCCCATCGGACACCTTTGAGATGAACTGGAACGCCGACTGCGAGCCAGGACTAATATCAGTGCCCAACCTCACTAATGCTCTTGTGGCTGAATGGAAGCAAGTCCCCGCAACAATGTTCCAACATCTAGTGGAAAGCCTTCGAGGTTGTTATAGCAGCAAAAGGGGTACTAACTCCATATTAATGCACATGATTGATTTTGGAATGAAATGTTTGACGAACAGGTGTCCACGTACTTTTGGTCATGTAGTATATCTTTGAGCCAGCCAACAGGCCGGCCCACTGAACTAATGTAGCCTCCCAAGAAGCCTCCCTGACATAAGTAGACCAGGTTTAAAGACAATGGAAAAGGGAGGGAGGGAGGTGAGCTGGAGGTGAAGCTGAAACTGTGTCAGTTCTTTCAGTGTTTGTTTACTTACTGAAAGTGTGTCAGTGTCCAGCTGCCCGTACAACACCTGAGATTTCATCAAACAGGATACATCTGCTGATTAGGAGAGGAGAGGCAGTGTGGTGGTGAGATAACTGCTTTGGCAAATTCCAGCTAAATTAAATGAGTCCTGTATTCATATGAGACTGAGAGGGATATGAGTTCTAGGGGCCTTGGGACACAGTGGTGTTTTATGTGGGTTTAACTAGACTTATGGCCATTGCTAACAAACAGACTGCATCTGTCTCTGTCTGTGCAGCATTGTCTGTCTCTTAAAATCTCCCGGTTTGTCCTTGGGCAGTCTGACATGAAGAATTAGAGACAATAAAAACAAGCTTCAAATTTTATTGAATCATATTAGGCATGGTCATGTGTGAGTGCATGTAAGTGTACGTGTGTATGTGTGTGTGTGTGTGTCTCTAGTCCTCTGGTATTATAACGCTATATCTCGCCCCTGTCCGGTCCAGTGTGAGTGCTCTCCAGTCGCCTGGAGCAGCAGGAGCAGCAGCCAACCCTGGAGACTCTTTCTCTCAACTACAAATCCATTCACAGCTGCACACACCATTAAGATAACCCTATACATTACATACATTACACAGAGAGAGCCTGGTACACACCATTACTCTGGCCTGTACACAGAGAGAGCCTAGTACACCCCATTAACCTGGCCTACACACAGAGAGACCTGATACACACCATTACTCTGGCCTATACACAGAGAGAGCCTAGTACACCGGATTACCCTGGCCTACACACAGAGAGACCTGCTACACACCATTACCCTGGCCTACACACAGAGAGAGACCTGGTACACACCATTACCATGGCCTACACACAGAGAGACCTGCTACACACCATTACCCTGGCCTATACACAAAGAGAGATGATACACACCATTACTCTGGCCTATACACACAGAGAGCCTAGTACACCGGATTACCCTGGCCTACACACAGAGAGACCTGCTACACACCATTACCCTGGCCTACACACAGAGAGAGACCTGGTACACACCATTACCCTGGCCTACACACAGAGAGACCTGATACACACCATTACCCTGGCCTACACACAGAGAGACCTGATACACACCATTACCCTGGCCTACACACAGAGAGACCTGCTACACACCATTACCCTGGCCTACACACAGAGAGAGACCTGATACACACCATTACCCTGGCCTACACACAGAGAGACCTGATACACACCATTACTCTGGCCTATACACACAGAGAGCCTAGTACACCGGATTACCCTGGCCTACACACAGAGAGACCTGCTACACACCATTACCCTGGCCTAGACACAGAGAGAGACCTGGTACACACCATTACCCTGGCCTATACACAAAGAGAGATGATACACACCATTACCCTGGCCTATATACAGAGAGAGATGATACACACCATTACCCTGGCCTATATACAGAGAGAGATGATACACACCATTACCCTGGCCTATATACAGAGAGACCTGCTACATACCATTACCCTGGCCTATACACAGAGAGAGAGATGATACACACCATTACCCTGGCCTATATACAGAGAGAGATGATACACATGATTACCCTGGCCTATATACAGAGAGAGATGATACACATCATTTCCCTGGCCTATATACAGAGAGAGATGATACACATGATTACCCTGGCCTATATACAGAGAGAGATGATACACATCATTACCCTGGCCTATATACCGAAAGACCTGCTACATACCATTACCCTGGCCTATACACAGAGAGAGATGATACACACCATTACCCTGGCCTATATACAGAGAGAGATGATACACACCATTACCCTGGCCTATATACAGAGAGAGATGATACACACCATTACCCTGGCCTATATACAGAGAGAGATGATACACACCATTACCCTGGCCTATATACAGAGAGAGATGATACACATCATTACCCTGGCCTATACACAGAGAGAGATGATACACATCATTACCCTGGCCTATACACAGAGAGAGCCTGGTACACACCATTACCCTAAACTATACACAGAGAGAGACATGGTACACACCATTACTCTGGCCTATACACAGAGACCAGAGATCAGGGCTTTAGGTCTCCAGTCAATATGAGTGGAAACAGTGGGCCTTCTTCAAAAACACTTTCTAAACACTAGCTCTTAGGGGTTATTTTATTGCACTATGTGAATTTCCATTTGGATTGATTAGACATAATCAATGGAAATCAATAGAAACATATTTACTATGTGAAACTACACAAAACCTCCTGCAGGGCCCAGGCCACTCACTCACAATGACTGAACTATCCCCCTCTGTTTAGGACCTGGCTTTCTCTGTCTCCATGACTACCCTACCATAGTTTATCACCTGCAGCTAGGGCCTAGTGCCGACGTCATAGCGCTAGTCACAAACCAACTGCCATAACGGTCTCTCTCTCTCTCTCTCTCTCTCTCTCTCTCTCTCTCTCTCTCTCTCTCTCTCTCTCGGTCTCTCTCTCTCTCTCTGTCTCTCAGCTGTATGCTAATGAGGAGAGAGATTACAGCCAATCAGCGACACCTGGCCCTCTGTGCCTGGCGGTAAGGAGATTATCATATAGTGTGTGTCTGATTATGAAAAATATGCTTTGTGTTGGGTTTTATACTGGTGTTGAAGATGACAGGCTACATGATTGTAGTTGTTAGTCAGACTTTGGGATATGAATGCTTTGTGTTGTCGTTCGTTACTGGTTTATATCTGAAAGATAGAACTGCTTCACTGTTGATACAGACATCAACTCCACCCTGCTGTAGAAGTTTAAAGCTGGTATTCTATAAGAGATGCTGTTACTCAAGCTGTAGAGAAGTTCTGGTTTTCAGTACTGGTCAGCCCCTTCAACCAAGTCAAGAAGTCTAATCAAGCTCTGACAACTCTTTTCTAGCTTACCGTTAGTTTACATGCAGGGATGAGTTCCAGACTTGAGTTCCAGCCAATCAATACCCATAAACCCCAGACAGAACATCTGCTACCATGGCAACCTAAGGATGGCTGAAAGGATCATTCTACAAGGAACTCAGAATCCATAAAGGAAAGAATTTGCATTGTTATTAAGTGTCACAGTCATATTGGCAATAAGAAAACCAGTTTAAGTGGACCACGGGACTCCCAGTTGTATACACTGAGCATGTTACATGCAGAAATAACAGATCCACACAGTTTTTGCCACACCAAGTGGAAATACAAACAACTAATCTGAAACTAAATTCTATGATAGGTCAGCTGAGAAAGGCTGCTGTCTGTCTATTGTGTGAGCACCACCCTGCTGGTTTCCCAGTAAAGGCACCAGGCTGGGGGCCAGTAGGGGCCAGGAAGGGGTCGGGAGTGTTGTACCCCCAGCAGAGCCTCATCTCTGGGAGCCACGGAACCCAAAGGACAGCGGGAGAGGAGGAAAAATTTGTCAGACAAAAGAGTGAAAAGTAAAGTACACTCAGGGAGAGAGAGTAAGAGAGAAGAAGCGAGTAATTAACGCAGACGCTGCCTAATCTTATCAGTGTGCATGACTGCCCTAGAGTAGAGAGAGAGAGAGAGAGAGCGAGCGAGCGAGAGAAGGGAAATACCTGTGTGCCATCCCAGCAGCAAGATTTGTGACCTGCTGCCCCAAGAAAAGGGCAACCTGTGAAAAACAAACACCATTGTAAATTCAACCCATATTTATGTTTATTTATTTCCCCTTTTGTACTTTAACTATTTGCACATCGTTACGGGTATGGGTATATACCCATAATATGACATTTGAAATGTCTCTATTATTTGGAACTTCTGTGAGTGTAATGTCTACTGTTCATTTTTATTGTTTATTTCACTTTTGTTTATTATCTATTTCACTTGTTTTGGCAATGTAAACATATGTTTCCCATGCCAATAAATCCCTTTGAATGGAATTGAATTGAGAGAGAGAGGCTGAGACTGAGAGAAAGAATGTGGTATTCACTCTTCTATACAGTTATTTTCCTTACTATGATCAAGTGAACATGGCTCTGAGCAGGATGGTTGTGAAATCTACAGAGAAACTCTTCATCTTCTTTAGACCATCATAGAAAATGTCATCACTTGAGCTGCTTCCACTCCTTTGACCTTTTACATAGCACTGGCCTGCCATAAAACCACTGTAACACATTTACACTGTACACACGCATACACACACACAAACACGCAGACGCATGCACATACACACACAAATAAGAAGAGAGGACAATAGTCTTCCCATTCTACTGCTCTCCTTTTCCACTCTGCTCTGCTGCTGAAGAACAGTGAGCGAGACTTTTCCAGAGACACCTGTATGAGGTAGGCCACCTCATCTCCCAACCCTCCCAACTCTCTGTGGGTCTATAAAGCCATCGGATAGACAGACACTTTTAATTCAATCACAACTGCTCCTTTTGGGAGGATGGGACAGAAAACCTCCTAACGTAATGTGACCCAGTTAGAGTCAGTCAGTAGGTCTGCCTGTGTTCCAACGCAGCCCTCCTCAGAGGCAGTATGGCGGTTGTATTGCCAATTAACGGATCTTCGGGAAAGAAGACACGCTGAAAACAATTAATTTCACGTGTTGGATTGATTAGAGCACTTCCTGGGGTTTGTTGTTGAAAGACTTCTAGCCGACAAACTCGCACACAAAAATCTAAGAATATAGATGGGGGGGGGACAAAGACGATGTCAAAAACAGATGTAGCAGTGAGTCAGTGAAAGTGAAAATGATCATGTTTGTTACTGTCCCCCTCCCGCATCTGGAACACTTTAGTTTGAAGCAGTATAATGCAAACAGTGGTTGAAGGGGCTGACCAGTACTGAAAACCAGAACTTCTCTACAGCTTGAGTAACAGCATCTCTTATAGAATACCAGCTTTAAACTTCAAACCCTGGTGTGGTAAAATAGGAGTAAAAAAAATGGAGTATGGAGTATTAATGGCTCCTTTTTAATTCCCCTTCAGGCAATCTGATACAAACCAAACAGCCTTGTTATCAGGACTATCTCCTCTAGTAGTGGGGTCCTGTGGTGCCAAACAGTACATCAGATGTTGGACCTGGCCTCCACACTACTGCCTGACCCCTGACCCCACAGACTCCATTTAATAAGCCAATTTTACAGGCCTGTCACACCAAGCCTGTGGTCCGGCCTCGGGTTTCACGCACACACTGATAGAGACGGGATCAGATTTCGGCTAAGAGCCCGCTCCAAATATTGATGTTAACATACTCATCATAGCAAATGTTTATATTTGGAAAAAGCCCGACCACTGCTTTGAGAAGGTGTGTATGTGTACCACTGCACCAAACCCTCCAATTGAAAGTTGCTTTAAGCGTCGCCATGCCAAAGGGGAACATATTGACGAAACCTATAAAGTGAGGTCAAGGGCCTGGTCTAATGACACACACACAAGACGATATCATCAAAGAGCAGAAAAGCTGAAGTTTGGAGCGCAGACTATGTGGTCTGTATGGAGCAGACTATGTGGTCTGTATGAACTGGTTGCCAGTCAAAGACGAAGAGGTTTTATGTGACGTTAAAAGAATCGCCAACTGCACCCACACAGCACCAAGCAGGCCGGGGAAAAAAGAGCAGAGGCTGGTAAGATTTTTTCCACTCTTTGATAATTTACCATTCGGTTTAGGCAAAGGAAGAAGAACAAAAAAAAAACATTAAATAACTTTTCTGCACTCCTAGCCTGCACTCCTAGTCTGCACTCCTAGACTGTACTCCTAGCCTGCACAGGCAGCCAGCAGTAGGAATCTTGTATTTTCCCCTTTTCCTGAGGTCAGAGCTGAACAGAGCAGACCAGAGGAACATTCTCCAGCAGGCCTGTAATGATTGAAGCCTGTTTTATTCTGGTTTTTTTATTGGTCCAAACACGGAACCCTGAGGGACACCACGTGCCTCGGCCCTCTGGCTCTAGCCACTGCCAGTGGTCCAACAACCAGCCGGCCTGCCAACGGCTATCATTTTTATTCTTAGATACTGTAAAGTCACCCATTCAATGATGTCATTAAACTTCTAAACCACAACTGGGTGCCCATTAAAGATGGTGATAAAGAAATTGCGTCAAACAAACGTACCAGGAAGGACTTCAACTTGAGATCGAGACCACACAGTGACTGTGCTGCAGCCAGCGACTGCCACGCATCCACGGTTGGCTATAATGTGACAATGAATGGTAGCATATTTAGCAATTCACTTTAAAGGTCCTGTCTTTCTAAATGTGCTTTGTGTATTCATGCAAGTACAGTGACGGGAAAGAGAGAGAAGAAAAATAAAGTGCAACACAGCGAATTCAAACTTAACACCGGGACTAGAAGTGTTCTCTTAGGTGAATGGCTATTGATTACCTACTGACCGTTGCTATGCAGTACACAGTCCATCAATGGCTTGAGCCTTGGGACAAGAACAAGCATTCTCATTCAACACATTGCCACATCCATTATTCATACAAATCAGTATTTTACTGCAGCAATTCAGTTTGGATTCTTTAGACAATTGTATTGGCTGCCAACTCCCCCTGCAGAGTTATGGTCTGGCTAACAAAGGAAAGGGGAGGGGGTCAGGCTGGCCTATAAATGAGATCTCATATATGGGATGTTTTTTTTAATGGGACACAATCTCTATATCCTGACTATTATAAGGTTGACAATACAGGGGTCCAAAAGCTTCACCTTAGTTGGTAATCTAATATTTCTTACCCCCCAGGGCTCTCGCACACTAAGGTGAGCACAAGTGTGTACGAGCACACACCGCACACAGGTGGAATCTGTTTTCAGGTTGTTGGTTTGAAGTGGGGGAAGGGGGAGTAAGGTCAGAACCTTCAATCTCATGAGCCCCTCTAGGAAAGATCTTTAGACTTCCTCAGTTTGTCATGAGCTAGTCATTCAGTTTGTCATGAGCTAGTCATTCAGTTTGTCATGAGCTAGTCATTCAGTTTGACCAGTCAACAGTCTAAATGCAGGTTTAGATATTCAAAAATCACAGTTCAGGGAGTTGCCTCTGGACCATTTCGAGATCGGCCAAACTGCCCATTCACTAGGTCAGAGAGAAAAACAGCTACATCTGCCTCAGTCACAACCACATCTGCTTTGTTTACATTATGAGTTGACTGTTTGTTGTATATAAATAGGTTAATGTGTTTTTTTCATGAAATGTCATTCATTGTGAAGGCAATTGACTTTCCTTTGTGTCCTATTACTGATGTGTCAATAATTAATTTGACAGTTCATTTGACAGGAGAGAAGCTCTGCTAAAATAACTATTATACATAGGCCTATTACTAACATTAATAACGTGATAACGGCAACAGCTGATTGTATTCGTGTCAGAAAAAAAAGAATGGAAAAGTATGCTAGAATGTGCAACGTTGTCTGGCAAACTATTCGTCATTCTGGTCGGCTTTCCTGCCACGAGTTTCCCCTTCAGCGACTGGGGAAAACGCCGAACCAGCAGCTCTCAGACAAATGAAAGTAATTAGGCCTACATTTACAATGAAATTAACATAGCTCAAAAGTAGGCTGAGCGTTGTTGAAAATTTGAAAAGGGGGAAACAAAGTGAATAGGAAATCTGTGTAAATGAATAACGAGAAGAATAGACGAAAAGCGTATTGAATTGCAGAAGAAATCCTTCCCCTTACTTACGAATAGGTTTTCCAAGTTGTGCAAAACGTCCGGTGATCAATATGCTCGCTTTCCAATAAAAAATCCAACTAGCCTAAATATTTTTTGAAAATCGCTGTCTTTGGGATAGAAGTTTTCTTTTAGGATAACGCCGTGTGTTTCTTCCACCCACACGACTCCTTGGTCCAAGTGTCTTCCTCCCCCACGCTCTCTGTGACCACGGATAACAGAGCTGCGAGCCTTTTTCTCCAGACCAGCATGCCTACATTTGGGAGCTAGTGACGTTATCCTCCTGTTACCATTTAATCTCTCTCTCTCTCTCTCTCTCTCTCTCTCTCTCTCTCTCTCTCTCTCTCTCTCTCTCTCTCTCTCTCTCTCTCAAATGAAAATTATTTTATTGGCATGGGAAACACGTTTAAGTTGCCAAAGCAAATTGCTCTATCTCATCCCCTATATTTGCCATAGAGCCCCTATATTTGCCCTACATGCCCTATATCTGCCCTACCTGCCCTTGATTTGTCCTACATGCCCTATATCTGTCCTACATGCCCTATATCTGCCCTACATGCCCTACATGCCCTATATCTGTTCTATATGCCCTATATCTGTCCTACAAAATTACATCTATTTCGCAAACTAAGCATCCTTCACTCATGCTGCCAAACATACCCTCGTAAAACTGACTATCCTACCGATCCTTGACTTCGGCGATGTAATTTACAACATCGCCTCCAACACTCTACTCAGCAAATTGGATGCAGTCTATCACAGTGCCATCTGTTTCGTCACAAAAGCCCCATATACTACCCACCACTGCGACCTGTATGCCTTCGTTGGCTGGCTCTCGCTTCATATTCGTCGCCAAACCCACTGGCTCCAGGTCATCTATAAGTCTTTGCTAGGTAAAGCCCCACCTTATCTCAGCTCACTGGTCACCATAGCAGCACCCACCCATTGCACGCGCTCCAGCAGGTATATTTCACTGGTCACCCCCAAAGCCAATTCCTCGTTTGGCCGCCTTTCCTTCCAGTTGTCTGCTGCCAATGACTGGAACGAATTGCAAAAATCACTGAAGCTGGAGACTCATATCTCCCTCACTAACTTTAAGCATCAGCTATCAGAGCAGCTTACAGATCATTGCACCTGTACATAGCCCATTTGTAAATAGCCCACCAACTCCCTCATCCCCAAATTGTTATTTATTTTATTCATATTTTTTTTGTTACTCCTTTGCACCCCAGTATCTCTACTTGCACATGCATCTTCTGCACATCTATCACTCCAGTGTTTATTTGCTAAATTGTAATTATTTCGCCACTACGGCCTATTTATTGCCTTACCTCCCTAATCTTACTTAATTTGCACACACTGTATATAGACTTTTCTATTGTGTTATTGACTGTACGTTTGTTTATTCCATGTGTAACTCTGTGTTGTTGTTTGGGTTGCACTGCTTTGCTTTATCTTGGCCAGGTTGCAGTTGTAAATTAGAGCTTATTCTCAACTGGCTTACCTGGTTAAATAAAGGTGAAATAAATGAAATAAAACACATCCCCTATATCTGCCACACATGCCCTTTATCTGTCCTACATGCCCAATATCTGCCCTACATTCCCTATATCTGCCCTACATGCCCTATATCTGTTCTATATACCCTATATATGTCCCTCATGCCCTATATCTGCCCTACATGTCCTATATCTGTCCTACATGCCCTATATCTGTCCTACATGCCTTTTATCTGCCCTATATCTGTCCTACATGCCCTATATATGTCCTACATGCCCTATATCTGCCCTACATGTCCTGTATCTGTCCTATATACCCTATATATGTCCCACATGCCCTATATCTGCCCTACATGCCCTGTATCTGCCCTACGTGCCCTATATCTGTCCTATGTGCCCTATATCTGCTCTACTTGCCCTATATCTGCCCTACATGCCCTATATCTGTCATACATGCCTTATATCTGCCCTACATGCCCTTTATCTGTTCTACATCCCCTATATCTGTCCTACATACCCTATATCTTCCCTACATGCCCTATATCTGTCCTACATGCCATATATCTAAATTACATGCCCTTTATATGTCCCACATACCCTTCATCTGTCACACATACCCTTTATCTATCCTACATGCCCTATATATGTCCTACATACTCTATATCTGCCCTACATGTTCTGTATCTGTCCTACATGCCCTATATCTGTCCTACATGCCCTATATATGTCCTACATACTCTATATCTGCCCTACATGTTCTGTATCTGTCCTACATGCCCTATATCTGTACTACATGCCCTGTATCTGCCCTACATGCCCTGTATCTGCCCTACATGCCCTATATCTGTCCTACGTGCCCTATATCTGCTCTACATGCCCTATATCTGCCCTACATGCCCTATATCTGTCATACATGCCTTATATCTGCCCTACATGCCCTTTGTCTGTCCCACATACCCTTCATCTATCCTACATGCCCTATATCTGTCCTACATGCCCTATATCTGCCCTACATGCCCTACATCTGTTCTATATACCCTATATATGTCCGACATGCCCTAAATCTGCCCTACATGTCCTGTATCTGTCCTACATGCCCTATATCTGTCCTACATGCCTTTTATCTGCCCTATATCTGTCCTACATGCCCTACATCTGCCCTACATGCCCTAAATATGTCCTACATACCCTATATCTTCCCTACATGCCCTATATCTGTCCTACAGGCCCTATATCTAACCTACATGCCCTTTATCTGTTCTACATCCCCTATATCTGCCCTACATGCCCTTTATCTGTCCCACATACCCTTTATCTATCCTACATGCCCTATATATGTCCTACATACCCTATATTTGCCCTACATGTCCTGCATCTGTCCTACATGCCCTATATCTGTCCTACATGAATTTATCTGCTCTATATCTGTTCTACATCCCCTATATCTGTCCTACATACCCTATATCTGTCCTACATACCCTATATCTTCCCTACATGCCGTATATCTAACCTACATGCCCGTTATCTGTTCTACATCCCCTATATCTGCCCTACATGCCCTTTATCTGTCCTACATGCCCTATATCTGTCCTACATGCCCTATATCTGCCCTACATGCCCTATATCTGCCCTACATGCCCTTTATCTGTCCTACATGCCCTATATCTGTCTTACATGCCCTATATCTGGCCTACATACCCTACATCTGCCCTACATGCCCTATATCTGCCCTACAGCCCCTATATCTGTCCTAAATGCCCTACATCTGCCCTACATCCCCTATATCTGCCCTACATCTGCTATATCTGACCTACATTACCTATATCTGCCCTACATGCCCTTTATCTGTCCTATATGGCCTATATCTGTTCTATATGCCCTATATCTGTCCTATATGCCCTTTATCTGCCATATATCTGTCCTATATACCCTATATCTGTCCTACATGCTCTATATCTGTCCCACATGCTCTATATCTGTCCCACATGCCCTATATCTGCCCATCAAATGTCCTATATCTGTCCTACATGCCCTATATCTGCCCATCAAATGCCCTATATCTGTCCTACATGCCCTATATCTGCCCATCAAATGCTCTTTATCTGTCCTACATCCCCTATATCTGTCCTACATGCCCCATATCTGTCCTACATGCCCTATATCTGTAACCCCAGCCTACGATTATCAACAGCTAAACAAGGTTGAATAATGGACACAAGTTCCAATGTCATTTAGGCTGAACACTTTACATTGTTTAGACAAGACAGAGGATTTAGATTAGCGGTAGCAAAATACCCAAGACCCGGTCAAGGACCAGAGCGGATCCGGATCCCAAACTCAAAATAATGTCAGGGGTCTGGGTCGGAGCTAATATGATTGTCACGGGTCTCAGTTATGTGTAATTCCAGGGGCGCAACTTTCACTGGGGATGGGGGGACATGTCCCCCCACATTCTGAAATTGTATTTTTGTCCCCCACAGTTTTATCATTGGAATCTGATTCAAAACGGGGCAATGGTGTGCTTAAGGACCATGCGGACGCCTCCGAGAGGCCGGGTAGGCTGTTTGGAGTGTTTATCCGAATGGATAAAAAAAAAAAAAATTATAATAATTATGTCCCGCCCACTCCTAAAACCAAAGTTGCGTCCCTGTGTAATTCTAACTGACTTGTCCGGAATGGCCCGTACAGATCCGAACGCCACTGCACAGTAGAGCGAGAGACATTTTATAATTACTGCTTATGTTCTTGCTTTTCACAAGACTGAAGCGTGGCGGGTGTAGTTAGTTGTTGGCCAATTATAAGTCATCAAAGAGGCGATAGGCTACAGTCATAGAGCTTCGCTCTATGTTTGGCAAAAGTTAGGCAATATGTAATCAATGGAAGATGAAATGAACATTACAGAATTAAAAGTTAAAGGAAAATTATAAAAGAAAAAGTTAAAGGAAAATGAACAAGAGCCAACAGGTAGGCTGCTACTTAATATTCTGAATGGAGTTGTTGTTATTTGTAACTGTAGGAGGAGAAAGCGCATGCACTGTAGCCTCAGTTAGCTAGCTTAACTAGCTTCTCCCAGTTTGATGCAGTCAAGACAGGTACTACGTAATCATATTTGATGATAAATAACCTATGGCAGCTATTAGTCTACTATAGCGGAAGTCAACTTGATTGCTGTCTCTTCTCTTTCCCTCCCTCCTCCCTGCTCATAATCACCATGTCACTAGCTCACAGTCTATCCCCTCCCTGCCTGCTAGAGCGGCACCTCTCTCCCTCCTCTCGCACTTTATCAGCTTCTGGGTCCAATCGGAATGGGGCTCTATATTAAAATAATATAGTTATGCATATCGGGTCTGGTTGGGAAAATCCCAGGTCAATTTTGGAACGGGTCCAACTTTTTGAGTGAAGACCTATAATTTAGAGGTCATACTGAAATCTTAGTTAAACATAATTTACTTATATGAATGTGTAACGGCTGTCCTCCTCCTCTTCGGAAGAAGAGGAGGAGTAGGGATTGGACCAAAGCACAGCGTGGAATGTGGACATAATGAAGTTTATTAAAGTAAAGACGAAAACCAAAAACACTTCAACAAACTACAAAATAACAAACGAACGTAGACAGACCTGAACTATGAGAACTTACATATAACACGAAGAACGCACGAACAGGTACAGACTACAACAAACGAACGAACAAACCGAAACAGTCCCGTGTGGTGCAACATACACAGACACGGAAGACAACCACCCACAAACAAACAGTGTGAACAGCCTACCTTTATATGGTTCTCAATCAGAGGAAACGTCAAACACCTGTCCCTGATTGAGAACCATATAAGGCTAATTACCACTGACCTAAACATAGAAACACAAAACATAGAATGCCCACCCCAACTCACGCCCTGACCAACTAAACACATACAAAAACAAGAGAAAACAGGTCAGGAACGTGACATAACCCCCCCCTCAAGGTGCGAACTCCGGACGCACCACCAAAAGTCTAGGGGAGGGTCTGGGTGGGCATCTGTCCACGGTGGCGGCTCAGGCTCTGGGCGTGGTCCCCATCCCACCATAGTCAATCCCCGCTTCTTTAGCCTCCTCCCAATGACCACCCACCAAATTAACCCCACTGGATTAAGGGGCAGCACCGGACTAAGGGGCAATACCGGAATGAGGGGCAATACCGGAATGAGGGGCAGCTCCGGACTGAGGGGCAGCTCCGGACTGGATGGCGGATCCTGGCTGGCTGGCTCTGGCGGATCCTGGCTGGCTGGCTCTGGCAGATCCTGGCTGGCTGGCTCTGGCAGATCCTGGCTGGCTGGCTCTGGCAGATCCTGGCTGGCTGGCTCTGGCGGATCCTGGCTGGCTGGCTCTGGCGGATCCTGGCTGGCTGGCTCTGGCGGATCCTGGCTGGCTGGCTCTGGCTGATCCTGTCTGGCGGACAGCTCTGGCTGATCCTGTCTGGCGGACGGCTCTGGCTGATCCTGTCTGGCGGACGGCTCTGGCTGATCCTGTCTGGCGGACGGCTCTGGCTGATCCTGTCTGGCGGACGGCTCTGGCTGATCCTGTCTGGCGGACGGCTCTGGCTGATCCTGTCTGGCGGAAGGCTCTGGCTGATCCTGTCTGGCGGAAGGCTCTGGCTGATCCTGTCTGGCGGAAGGCTCTGGCTGATCCTGTCTGGCGGAAGGCTTTGGCTGCTCCTGTCTGGCGGAAGGCTCTAGCGGCTCCTGTCTGGCGGAAGGCTCTAGCGGCTCCTGTCTGGCGGAAGGCTCTAGCGGCTCCTGTCTGGCGGACGGCTCTGAAGGCTCATGGCAGACGGGCGGCTTTGCAGGCTCAGTACAGACGGGCGGCTTTGAAGGCTCAGTACAGACGGGCAGTTCATGCGGCGCTTGGCAGAAGGACAGTTCAGACGGCGTTGGGCAGACGGGCAGCTCTGACAGCTCGGGACAGACGGGCAGTTCTGGGCAGACTGGCACACCTGTAGGGAGGAGACGGAGAGACAGCCTGGTGTGTGGGGCTGCCACAGGACCCACCAGGCTGGAGAGACCTACAGGAGGCTTGATGTTAAAAGGCACCTGAAGGACCGGGCTGTGAGGGAGCACTGGAGCTCTGGTGCGCAGCCTTGGCACCACTCCCCCAGGCTGGAGTACTACTCCAGCCCGTACCCTCCAGAGTGCAGGCACAGGTTGAACCGGGCTGTGGATGAGCACTGGAGATCTAGTGCCTACTACGCGCACCTCTCCCTTAGGCTCCACTCCCACATTTGCCCGGTACGAGCGAAGCGTAGGCATAGGACGCACTGCACCCTCCCAGCGCCCCAGAGACACAGCACGCAGAGCCAGCGCAGGATACCCTGGACCGAAACTGCGTACCGGAGACCAGACGCGCTGAGCAGGCACAATACGCCCCGGCTGGATGCCCACACTCACACGACACTTTCGGGGGGCTGCCCTATAGCGCACCGGGCTATGGGCACGCACTGGCGACACCGTGCGCTTAACCGCATAACACGGTGCCTGACCAGTGACGCGTTGCTTATAATAAGCACGAGGAGTGCGCTCAGGTCTGCTACCTGGCTTAGCCACACTCCTCTCTAGCCCCCCCCAAAAAAATATATGGGGCTGCCTCTCGTACCTGTCGCGCTGCCTTGCTGCCTCCTCATATCGCCGCCGCTCAGCTTTCGCTTTCTCCAGCTCAGCTTTGGGACGGCGATACTCCCCAGCCTGTGCCCAGGGTCCTTCTCCGTTCAAGATCTCCTCCCATGTCCAGGAGTCCTGGGATTTCTGCTGTTGCTGTCGCTGCCCTTTTCCCCGCTGCTTGATCCTTGTTTGGTGGGTGGTTCTGTAACGGCTGTCCTCCTCCTCTTCGGAAGAAGAGGAGGAGTAAGGATTGGACCAAAGCGCAGAGTGGAATGTGGACATAATGAAGTTTATTAAAGTAAAGACGAAAACCGAAAACACTTCAACAAACTACAAAATAACAAACGAACGTAGACAGACCTGAACTATGAGAACTTACATATAACACGAAGAACGCACGAACAGGTACAGACTACAACAAACGAACGAACAAACCGAAACAGTCCCGTGTGGTGCAACATACACAGACACGGAAGACAACCACCCACAAACAAACAGTGTGAACAGCCTACCTTTATATGGTTCTCAATCAGAGGAAACGTCAAACACCTGTCCCTGATTGAGAACCATATAAGGCTAATTACCACTGACCTAAACATAGAAACACAAAACATAGAATGCCCACCCCAACTCACGCCCTGACCAACTAAACACATACAAAAACAAGAGAAAACAGGTCAGGAACGTGACAGAATGTTTGTACTGTCCCATTCACACATAGTCTCTAGTACTTATTGTCTGGTGTGTTTCAGTTTGAATGGAGAGAGCTGGCGCCCATTCATAGCAGATATCTCAGTACAGAGTTGTGCTTCTGTCCCATTGGAAAACAGGAATAGGGAGAAACAACAGCTTTTGTGTATGCGTTGCCATTGTGTTTCGTTTACAGGGCAGGGATCAGGCTGAATGAACTGCTGTGACTGGAGAAGGGGACAACTGGTGCCAGGAACTCTCTGACTTATAATTGTGCTTCTTGGTAAATTGAATGAGATTTGAATGAAGCTGAGAAACAGTTATTGGTATTTCCTAAGTACATTCAACCAAGGAGGTTTGAAGAAAACTATTATTACCTGAGTGCAATGTTTGACAGGTTTTTATAGTTAGCTGCTTGGAGTAGTTTCCTTCGAAAAAACATATTTTGATAAAATAAATAGTGCTTTTGATGTGACTTGATGCAGAACACACATACATCAAGGGCATTCTTGACACAGTTCCCGTGACAGCAGAGAGATAAGGGAAGTGGGCTGTCTCTAGCTCTGTTTGTTTACCGTGGAGCAGAACTTTGTGTCTTTATTATGACTACACACACACACACACACACACACACACACACACACACACACACACACACACACACACACACACACACACACACACACACACACACACACACACACACACACACACACACACACCAGGAGGGCATGGGCGACCTAACACCAAGCACGTACCTCCTCCTAAAGGCTGACTGTGTGTGTGTGTGTGTGTGTGTGTGTGTGTGTGTGTGTGTGTGTGTGTGTGTGTGTGTGTGTGTGTGTGTGTGTGTGTGTGTGTGTGTGTGTGTGTGTGTGTGTGTGTGTGTGTGTGTGTGTGTGTGTGTGTGTAAACTAGTTGATGGATCTGTAGGATAATGTTTTCTGAGGGTTGGGTGTGATGAGCGCTTGTATTTCCCCTGGCTTGCGAGTGAGCGAGGCTCAAGGTCCAACACATTCCTGACTGCATTGGTCAGTAAAGGATTTCTGATATGTTTTCATAGGCAGGCAGGCTGCACAGACACACACACACACAAAAAGACACAATCTTGTTTGGAGTTCCTCTACCAGACCGACTTCACTATGTGAGAGACAGAGAACTTCCCCAGGCCAGTAGATTCCATCCGTGTGGACATTCCAGAATGGAATCAAGGGGTTGCGAGCGAGAGATGCATCTGAGTCTGACACTGGCGAGGACGACAAGGGGCATCAGGGCTGAAGATGGCCACTGTCATATCTATCTATCTATCTATCTATCTATCTATCTATCTATCTATCTATCTATCTATCTATCTATCTATCTATCTATCTATCTATCTATCTATCTATCTATCTATCTATCAGGGTTGAGGAGGACCACTGCCATATCTATCTATCTATCTATCTATCTATCTATCTATCTATCTATCTATCTATCTATCTATCTATCTATCTATCTATCTATCTATCTATCTATCTATCTATCTATCTATCTATCTATCTATCTATCTATCTATCTATCTATCTATCTATCTATCTATCTATCTATCTATCTATCTATCTATCTATCTATCAATTCAATTCAATTCAATTCAAGGGGCTTTATTGGCATGGGAAACATGTGTTAACATTGCCAAAGCAAGTGAGGTAGATAACATACAAAAGTGAAATAAACAATAAAAATGAACAGTAAACATTACACATACAGAAGTTTCAAAACAATAAAGACATTACAAATGGCCGATGACCTCAGGCCTTGGATATTCCAGGATGATATAGTGAATGCTTTTTGTTCCATAAAGTGTCCAATGTTGTTGGTCGTGGTTTGGCCTCAGGCCAGTAAGTGTGAGCAGAGCCTGCTGAGCATCTGGTACATGCCGTTGGCTTGGGCGAGTGTAAGAGTGGGGGTTGGGCCTGTTTGCCCGCTCACTATCTGGGCGTATGTGTGACTTCCATGTTGATGCCCTCTTTGCGGGGGTGGGGTGCATGGGGTGGGCAGGAGTGGCATAGGTCTGATCTGAGGGGGCCTAAATGGGGTGTGGGCATGGTTGATGTGGGGGGGTGTTGATTGGTTGGGGTGGGGGTGTGAATGTGTCTGGGGGTGCTGTGGTCTGGATGTAAGTCCTCTTGGCGTGGGTCCTCTATGTGTAGGTCCAGGGGGGGGTCCTGCAGGTCTTGGAGGGTGTCTCGCTGGTCTGGGTGGGGTGTCTCTTGATCTGTTGCTCCTGTGTGAAGTGTTGGGGCTGCGTTTGAGAGCGATGTCCTTTAGAGTCCGGGCAAAGGTGGGCACTGCTGCCTTGTAGAGGTGGACCTGGTCATAGAGGCTGTTCAAGTCCAGGGTGTAGTGGTGGGCCAGGAAAACATTTGGTTTTGAGGCACAGTCACGGGAAATGCTTGCGTTTACCCGCTGAATGGTAGCAGGGTGGAAGTCTTTTCGTGGTAGCAGGGTGGAGATAACCACTTGTGCGTTGGGGAAAGTAGAAGAAGCTTTTTCAATCACTCCCTTCAGTGCTGTGGCCACCCTTTCCTGCTGTGCTCTCAGGTCGTTTGTGCCTGTGTGTATTATTATGTGGCTAGGTGAGCCTAGTTTGTCCTCAGACAGAAGGTCTAGGGCGCACTGGGTGTTTGGACACCAGAGTTTAGACACACTGTGTTTGGGAAAAAGTTTTTTTTCTTCTATATATTTCCCATTTGAGTCCATAAGGAGAACAATCTGTGTCTTGTGTTTGTCCTCAGTGGGTGTGGGGGGGTTGTCAGGAGGGCTATCAGGGTGGCTGACAGGGGGGGTGCTCAGAGGGGGTGAGAGCTGCTGGGCTTGGGGTTTTTCTTTTGTCTGTTCTGCTGTGATGTCGACTCTATGGTCAGGGTCTGGTGTGGACTGTTCTGCTGTGGTGTCGAGACTTTTGTCGGGTGCTGAGGTGGGCTGTTCTGCTGGCTTCTCTGTGGGGATGGCCAGCTCTCTAGTGGGTTGTTCTCTGTCGCACGCCGTCCCCCTCAACCTCTCCTCCAGCAGTCTGATCCTCTCCTCCATCCCCCTCTCCCTCTCCTCCAGCAGTCTGATCCTCTCCTCTAGTGCTCTGTTCTGCTCCTGCTCCTGCTTCTTCTCTTTCTCCTGTTGAAGTTGTCTCACCACTGTCCAGAGTGCAGATATGTCTCTCTCCACCTCCAGCACTCCGGGTCTGGTTAAGGGTTTTTTGTTGTGCTGGACTGTTGTCTGGGTCTGTGCTGACTGGAGTGTAATCACCTGCTGTTCCAGCTCCACCTGCCTTACCTCCAGCTGGGTAAATTTATCCTTCATTTCAATGAGGAAGAAGTACTCTGTACTGGTAGGTTGACTGTCTGCTGAGGGTTGCTCGTCTGTGGGGTTATATGATGAAGAGGTCTGGTCTGACCCGCTTTGGGTGGGGGTATCTTTATCAAGGGAGAGCTTCTCCTGCTGGGCTAATTCTTTGATTAGGTGAAAGTCCAGCTGAAACTGTTTGGGGTTGCCCTGTACAATTACTGTTCCAGACTTATAGAGATTTATATTAGCTGACTCAGAGTCCTCGTTGTCAAGTATCCTGAGTTTCCACCCCTCGTTAACCCCCCCTCTCTTAACAAAGGGGTAGTGTGCTAATATAGCACTGTGCCATGCCAGGGGATGGTTTGTGTGGAAGATAAGGTTGCTGATGTTCCCATTTTTGTAATAGTCAGCAAAAAGTGTCTCTTGATTTTCCATAAGGAGCTTCATTTTGTGATCTTTTCTTGCCTTATCATTCTTTACATACACAGGGTACTGTATTTTAATTACCTCTGAACAGCGGGAGGCAGCTTCTAAGGCCTCTCCATTTGGTTGGGGTAGACTATTCGACTCTCCTGCCATTGTTGGGCTAATGGGCTTTGACACCTCTCACTTGACACATAAGTGCTAGTTGAAGCTGTATCAAGCTTGGCAGAATTATGTTACCATTCAGTCCTTATAAAGTAATGTCATGTATTTTTCTTCTTGGCTTTTGGAAATAAAATATAGTTTCAGACTAAACATTACTCACTCAGTTCCAGGTTGGGTGGTGTTCTCAGGTTTCTGTTGTTTTCCAGAGAATTTGCTGTATAGAATAATTAATCCTTGGTAGATGTGAACCTTCCAGGTGATTCCGTAATTCCGTCCAAAATCAGGTTGTAGGTTTTGAGTTTTGATTTGAAGTGAGGGTTATGTTGTAGAGGGTAGCATCCTGTATGTGTTCTTGACAAAAAATCCAAGTTTATCTAACTCTAAATCTATATTTTATTAAGAAAATGCTGAAAAATGCAGGAGCTCATCTGATCATGACCTCTGCTCTGCTCCATCTCCTATCTATCTATCTATCTATCTATCTATCTATCTATCTATCTATCTATCTATCTATCTATCTATCTATCTATCTATCTATCTATCTATCTATCTATCTATCTATCTATCTATCTATCTATCTATCTATCTATCTATCTATCTATCTATCTATCTATCTATCAGGGTTGAGGAGGACCACTGTCATATCTATCTATCGTGGGCATCAAGGCTGAAGAGTGCCACTGTCATATCTATCAGGGGCATCGGGCTGAGGAGGGCCACTGTCATATCTATCAGGACATCAGGGCTGAGGAGTGCCACTGTCATATCTATCTATTTGATAAGTTATATGCATAAAATAAAGATGTTTCAAAATGTCACATTTTGGAGAGATTTTTGGACACTAAGGGACGCCTAGGCCTTGTTATGGATAAACGTCTATAAAGACAGATTGGTATAAGATATCTGCTCCATTTTTGGGGCACATGTTGACAAGATGTTGGGGAATCACTGGAGGGGAATATTGATCAACTGAGCACCTCTGAATAGTCACCTCAGTGTACAGCTCAATAAACACACCAGCCGTTTTGTTATATTTAATTCTTCTGCGATGTATTTAAGTGTCATATTGGGATGCAAACTCAAAATGTAATAAATGTACACTGTATATCTGTGTGTAGGTATCTTATTTTTTTAGGCCCCTAACTACATGTGTGAGGTGTATAATTTTGTTTCAAAGTACATTTGTTTAAGACTAACAAGAAACACTGTGTGACCCTGATTTAGCCCACTGCAGTAAAAGGTTAGGGGATATCTAGTTAATGTATTAAAGTCTGCTGTCAAATGTTTTCGTACCTCAGTGGTTTGAAGTTGACTTGAACTAAAGTTTGACATCATCTACTAGATGGACTATTCAGTTCACATCAGAAAACAGAGTCAAATGTACAGATAATGCTGCAGACGATTTAGGAAGACTAAGGTTATCAGCTTCAGTAAGGTTATTAGCTCCAGTAAAGTTATTAGTGATTTCCCAGGAACAAACCTAGCATACTGTAACACACTATACTGTATCTCACGAGGTGAAATCAGACCAAACTAAGGAACTCTTTGTAACTATATTCACTTAGTGAGTCTGGTACGATCAGAGTCTACTTTAAAATGTTATGTCACACGTCAACTCTGCAGTCCCTAGCTAGCTACAGTATGTCATCTCTGCAGTCCATAGCTATTAGCTATAGTATGTCAACTCTGCAGTCCCTAGCTATTAGCTATAGTATGTCAACTCTGCAGTCCCTAACTATTAGCTACAGTATGTCAACTCTGCAGTCCCTAGCTAGCTACAGTATGTCATCTCTGCAGTTCCTAGCTATTAGCTACAGTATGTCAACTCTGCAGTCCCTAACTATTAGCTACAGTATGTCAACTCTGCAGTTCCTAGCTATTAGCTACAGTATGTCAACTCTGCAGTCCCTAGCTATTAGCTACAGTATGTCAACTCTGCAGTTCCTAGCTATTAGCTACAGTATGTCAACTCTGCAGTCCCTAGCTATTAGCTACAGTATGTCAACTCTGCAGTCCCTAGCTAGCTACAGTATGTCATCTCTGCAGTCCATAGCTATTAGCTATAGTATGTCAACTCTGCAGTCCCTAGCTATTAGCTATAGTATGTCAACTCTGCAGTCCCTAACTATTAGCTACAGTATGTCAACTCTGCAGTCCCTAGCTAGCTACAGTATGTCATCTCTGCAGTTCCTAGCTATTAGCTACAGTATGTCAACTCTGCAGTCCCTAACTATTAGCTACAGTATGTCAACTCTGCAGTTCCTAGCTATTAGCTACAGTATGTCAACTCTGCAGTCCCTAACTATTAGCTACAGTATGTCAACTCTGCAGTTCCTAGCTATTAGCTATAGTATGTCAACTCTGCAGTCCCTAACTATTAGCTACAGTATGTCAACTCTGCAGTCCCTAGCTATTAGCTACAGTATGTCAACTCTGCAGTTCCTAGCTATTAGCTACAGTATGTCAACTCTGCAGGCCCTAGCTATTAGCTACAGTATGTCAACTCTGCAGTCCTTAGCTATTAGCTACAGTATGTCAACTCTGCAGTTCCTAGCTATTAGCTACAGTATGTCAACTCTGCAGTCCTTAGCTATTAGCTACAGTATGTCAACTCTGCAGTTCCTAGCTATTAGCTACAGTATGTCAACTCTGCAGTCCCTAACTATTAGCTACAGTATGTCAACTCCGCAGTTCCTAGCTATTAGCTACAGTATGTCAACTCCGCAGTCCCTAGCTATTAGCTACAGTATGTCAACTCTGCAGTTCCTAGCTATTAGCTACAGTATGCCAACTTTGCAGTCCATAGCTATTAGCTACAGTATGTCAACTCTGCACTCCCTAGCTATTAGCTACAGTACGATGGTTTGTATTTAGAGGAACCGTGAATATGACCTGTGACCTCTGTGAGAGCAGCAGACCGCTCCGGTCCTGGAAATCCCAAGCATTTGGAACACTACAACACATGCAGTACATTTTTCACCTTCATTCTGCCAGTCGTTCTCAGTAATTAGTGTCGGTCGTGAAAAGCAGGCACACACTCTGACGCTCTACCCCTTCACACACACACGCGCGCGCACATACGCGTGCGCACACACCACCAAACCATAATCGCCACAGGAAATGGCAGGAGAGAGCTACAGTTAAAATGCTCTTAATAAATGAAGTGAGAAAGAGATGAATGGGAGAGAGGGGGAATGAAGGAGGAGAGGGAATAAAGAAGCCACGAGTAAACAGCACAGTTGTGAGTGAGAGAGAGAGATGTATATAACTGACTGTGAGAGAGAAGAGGGTTGTAGTCAGTGAGATCACAGGCCTGAGATCACAGGCCTGCTGCTGATGTGTCAAAGGTGACGAGAGAGAAACCCATGCATCAGAGAAACCCATGCAGCCTTATTTACAAGTTCGAACACTGGAATGTGAGATGCAATCTACACCTTGATTAGGCTGATAGAAATTCTCATTATTTAATTGAATATTTCTATATAGCCTACATTTTCTCGTTCTGAATTTCTAACGTGAGTGGGACAGGTGTGGCTTCATGACAATGATCAAGAGCAGCTGCTCACCGATTTGTAAGCTCTAACGCAGTTACAGTACACTCAATCAATTAATCAAATTTATTTATAAAGCCCTTCTTACATCAGCTGATGTCACAAAGTGCTGTACAGAAACCCAGCATAAAACCCCAAACAGCAAGCAATGCATGTGTAGAAGCACGCTAGCTAGGAGAAACTCCCTAGAAAGGCCAGAACCTAGGAAGAAACCTAGAGAGGAACCAGGCTATGAGGGGTGGCCAGTCCTCTTCTGGCTGTGCCGGGTGGAGATTATAACAGAACATGGCCAAGATGTTCAAATGTTCATAGATGACCAGCAGGGTCAAATAATAATAATCACACTGGTTGTCGAGGGTGCAACAGGTCAGCACCTCAGGAGTAAATGTCAGTTGGCTTTTCATAGCCGATCATTCAGAGTATCTCTACCGCTACTGCTGTTTCTAGAGAGTTGAAAACAGCAGGTCTGGGACAGGTAGCACGTCCAGTGTACAGGTCAGGGTTCCATAGCCGCAGGCAGAACAGTTGAAACTGGAGCAGCAGCACAGCCAAGTGGACTGGGGACAACAAGGAGTCATCAGGCCAGGTAGTCCTGAGGCATGGTCCTAGGGCTCAAGTCCTCCGAGAGAGAGGAAGAAAGAAAGAAAGAAAGAGAGAAAGAGAGAAAGAAAGAGAGAAAAAGAGAGAGAGAATTAGAGAGAGCATACTTAAATTCACACAGGACACCGGATAAAATACTCCAGATATAACAGACTGACCCTAGCCCCCCGACACATAAACTACTGCAGCATAAATACTGGAGGCTGAGACAGGAGGGGTCGGGAGACACTGTGGCCCCATCCGATGATACCACCGGACAGGGCCAAACAGGCAGGATATAACCCCACCCACTTTGCTAAAGCACAGCCCCCACACCACTAGAGGGATATCTTCAACCACCAACTTACCATCCTGAGACAAGGCCAAGTATAGCCTACAAAGATCTCTGCCACGGCACAACCCAAGGGGGGGTGCCTTCCCAGACAGGAAGATTACGTCAGTGACTCAACCCACTCAAGTGACGCACCCCTCCTAGGGATGGCATGGAAGAGCACCAGTAAGCCAGTGACTCAGCCCCTGTAATAGGGTTAGAGGCAGAGAATCCCAGTGGAGAGAGGGGAACCGGCCAGGCAGAGACAGCAAGGGTGGTTTGTTGCTCCAGTGCCTTTCCGTTCACCTTCACACACCTGGGCCAGACTACACTCAATCATATGACCTACTGAAGAGATGAGTCTTCAATAAAGACTTAAAGGTTGAGGCCGAGTAGGCAGACCATTCCATAAAAATGGAGCTCTATAGGAGAAAGCCCTGCCTCTCCAGCTGTTTGCTTAGAAATTCTAGGGACAGTAAGGAGGCCTGTGTCTTGTGACCGTAGCGTACGTGTAGGTATGTACGGCAGAACCAAATCGGAAAGATAGGTAGGAGCAAGCCCATGTAAAGCTTTGAAGGTTAACCTGTTAGGCGGGCTGTCCCGACATCGGTACACTTATGACAACATCCAGCTCAAGTGCAGGGCGCGAAATTCAAAATCTATTTTTTTAAAATATTTAACTTTCACACATTAACAAGTCCAATACAGCATTTGAAAGATAAACATCTTGTCAATCCAGCCAACATGTCCGATTTTTTTAATGTTTTACAGAGAAAACACCACATATATTTATGTTAGCTCACCACCAAATAAAAAAGAGGACAGACATTTTTCACAGCACAAGTAGGATGCAAGTAGCATGCACAAGCCAACCTAACTAACCTAGAACCAACCTAAATAACCTAGAAAAAACTACCTCAGATGACAGTCCTATAACATGTTACACAATAAATCTATGTTTTGTTCAAAAAATGTGCATATTTTAGCTATAAATCAGTTTTACATTACTGCTACCATCATAGCTACAGTCAGAAATCGCACGGGAGTAGCCAGAGACAATACAGACACCAACGTCAACTACTAATTACACATCATAAAACATTTCAGAAAAATATATGGTGGATAGCTAATGAAAGACAAAGATCGTGTGAATAGAGCCAATATTTCCGATTTTTGAAGTGTTTTACAGCGAAAACACAATATATCGTTATATTAGCTTACTACATTAGCTAGCACACAGCAGCATTGATTCTAGTCAAACGGTAGCATAGCACAGTTCGACAGATATATGAAAAAGCATCCCAAATTGGGTCCTTATCTTTGTTGATCTTCCATCAGAATGTTCTCCAAGGGGTCCTTTGTTCAGAAACGTCTTTATTTCGATCCAGAACGAACGATTTCCCTCTTGAATTAGCAAGCACACTGGCAGTGCGACGCTAACCTCTCCATCTTGACAAAATTCTTGCGTCGCATCACGTCTAAAGTCCAGAATAAATTTCAATAATATAATTAAACTATATTGAAAAAACATACTTTAGGATGATATTGTGACATGTATCAAATAAAATCGAAGCCGGAGAACATATTCACCTTTAACGAGCGTTTTCCAGGAGCCGAGTCCAGGTTCTACTTCGCGCCCAGAAAAAAAAAATAAAGTGCGCAAGTCTCACTCCAAGAGGCTGTATTCAATCCCTGAACGAGATATTCAAGTCCTTTCTGCTCTCACTTCCGCATGACACCCAGGGGAAGGCGTATGACGTGTTTCTATGGTCCCAAGTGACATGCCCTTTTATAGACAAGCTCTTGAAAAGAGACCTCGCATTTGGAAATCTCACTTCCGGATAGGAAATGGGCTGCAGAAAAAGTTCTGGTTCACTTAGAGAAATAATTCAAACGGTTTAAGAAACTAGAGAGTGTTTTCTATCCAATAGAAATGATAATATGCATATTGTACGAGCAAGAATTGAGTAGGAGGCCGTTTGAAATGGCCACCTATTTTCAGGTTACTCAGTGCTGCCCCTTGCAGCCATAAGAAGTTAGCAGTAAAACCTTGAAATCAGCCCTTGCCTTAACAGGAAGCCAGTGTAGAGAGGCTAACACTGGAGTAATATGATCAAATTATTTGGTTCTAGTCAAGATTCTAGCAGCCGTGTTTAGCACTAACTGAAGTTTATTTTGTGCTTTATCCGGGTAGCCGGAAAGTAGAGCATTGCAGTAGTCTAACCTAGAAGTGACAAAAGCATGGATTAATTTTTCTGCATCATTTTTAGACAGAAAGTTTCAGATTTTTGCAATGTTATGTAGATGGAAAAAATATGTATTTGAAACAGTCTTGATATGTTCGTCAAAAGAGAGATCCGGGTCCAGAGTAACGCCGAGGTCCTTCACAGTTTTATTTGAGACGACTGTACAACAGTCAAGATTAATTGTCAGATTCAACAGAAGATCTCTTTGTTTCTTGGGACCTAGAACAAGCATCTCTGTTTTGTCCGAGTTTAAAAGTAGAACATTTGCAGCCATCCACTTCCTTATGTCTGAAACACAGGCTTCCAGGGAGGGCAATTTTGGGGCTTCACCATGTTTCATCGAAATATACAGCTGTGTGTCATCCACATAGCAGTGAAAGTTAACATTATGTTTCCGAATGACATCACCAAGAGGTAAAATATATAGTGAAAACAATAGTGATCCTAAAACGGAACCTTGAGGAACACCAAAATGTACAGTTGATTTGTCAGAGAACAAACCATCCACAGAGACAAACTGATAGGAGGGCCACTGTTATATTCATCTATTTGGGTCATCGGGGCTGAGGAAGGCCACTGTCAAGGATAACGCTTGATCTGATCTAGGCCTAAATCATTTTGGGCCACACAAAAGTACCTCTCTCCCCTCTGACACACATAAAATATATTTGAGAATGTCTTTCTTCTAATAACTCTTTGCCAAAGGATGTATTGACATGATTAAACTCCGTACCATGTAACTAATATTTTGTTATTTCTAAAAGTAACTAACGTTGCGGTTTGTTTTTCTCCTGCTGTCAGCCATCTCAAATGACAGGCCAAGGGTTAAAGTTCATGTGACCCACATTAGTGACCAGGTCGTCGGCCCTCTGCAGGGGGCGTTTCCTGTGATTACCCAGCATGCTGCTTGCCGGACGGGGGTCAGAAAGCAGAAGTCATTTTAAGCATTATAGAGAGGAAATGTGTTTCTTAGAGATGGAAATGGTCACTGGGGGAATGTTTTTACTTCTGTTTGTTATTCTGCACTAACAAGTGTACTACATTAGTATGATATTATGTTTAGGGATTCAAATGTTCACATTTCACTGGCTCGCTGAACCAAAAGGTCATGAGACCACTCTTAAGACACCTAAAAGCATACAGAGTTAGAACTTTAAGTGATTCCAAAATTCACATGCACGCAGACACATACTGTATACGGCCTCTCTCTGATAATGAGACAGATTGGAGGTGGGTGGAGGTGTGATTGGAGGTGGGTGTTATGCCTCTGGCCATGGAAACAGGGAGAGCAGCAGGGCCTGGGACATTCCTCATGTTTCTAACCTCTGACCACTAAAATACTCCTAACCCATTTAGCACCTATTCAGAAACTCTTAAGACAACCACAGCAGGAGTAAGTGACCTTAATCACATGGGTGTTATAACATGGTAAGTAAAGTTATGAAACTAACTCTACTATACAGTATATTTACTGTATTCAAACCTACTTACAGGTAACACATATTCAAGAAGTAGGCGAAGTCAAACATTCAGAGATAAGTGGAAACCAAACCCACAACCCTGCTGTTTCTGGTACAATCCACGTGAGTCATGAAGCTGATCCTATGGGCTGCTCTTTCTGTTAACATCCCTGTTTGACACACACTCAGAAGGGGACTAGAGCTTCAGAATGTAGAATAAATTAAGTTTAACCTGATGCAGAAGGAGGAGGTTCTGACAAATCAGCAACAGGTATAGCCAGCTCTGTTTACACAACGGCTCTAACTCAACTTACCTAACACAGGGGTTGAGGGATAATAAACAATGATGATGTCACAGTCATTAAGTAAACTAACGATGTGTTACAAACCATTTATTCGCCCTTTCCATGTGTTTTAATTGCATGCATAATGGAATAGTAGAAGCCTTCTTTCAATTGGCATAGAAGAATATCACATAGAATCTACAATATTAAATAATTATCTGTTTGGGCTGCCCATGAAATACCTGTAAAAAAGGCTGCAGGTAGTGGCCCAGTCTGCTGAGGAGGTTGTCCACAACGTGTTGGTCAGACACCTCATCCCTCTCCTCTGGGTCTGCCTCCACATCAAACAGCATCACTAGCTTCAGAGGATTATCAGAACCAGCCTTAAAACTGTTGGTTCCAGAACTGTTCTCCAAGCCAGGGTGGGGGAACCATCGGTCACAGCCTGGAGGGTGGACGGCAGAGAACTATGTAATGTAGCAGGGACATGTGTGTGTGCGTGTGTGTGTGCACGTTGCTGTGTGCATACAATTTGTAAATATACTACCCTCATGCTATAGCGCTTCATGCTGCAGATCCAAAGTAATAAAAACCCAGTCAGGAGTCACACTTCACTTTCTCTACAGACTTAACAGACACAGCAGTTAGGATGTGTAACAACTGACAGAGACAGAGAAACTTAAGTTACTGGGTAGCGAGCCAGCAGCTTTCACTGCATGGTGCAGAAGGCAGCGTGGATAGACATTGTCAAGCTTGAGTTAGACCAGGAACAGGGGCTGGAGCATCAGACACAAACCACCCCTGGAAACACCTGCCTGGACTGGGAGGAGGGAGGAGAGAGGAGGAAGGGGAGAGGAGGGAGGAAGAAACAACATTAGAAGCGAAATAGGAGATAGATTATAATGGAGGCCAATCAAAATTGACCAAATAAAATAGAGAAAGTGGAAATTGCTGATAAATGTAGTATTGGTCGACTGCTGGACACAAAACGTTCTCTGTAGAGAGACTAAAGTGAAATAAAGAGTGCCAGACACTGAGCCATGCAGCATACCTGAGAATCACAGACGAGGGCTAGGCAGCCAATACAGAGAGAGGTGTGAAAATAAACAGAGCAATGAGAAAGAGCTCTTTCTTCCCGCAGGCCAAATGATGAAGCAGCAGGAATGGAGAAGTGTTTTGTATTTGAACGTTGGTTAAAATGTGGAATTCAAGGTGTAGGATTTCTCTGGACTTGCACTATTTCTGGGGCCGAACTCGGAAGAATTCACCCTTCGATGCCAAGGTCAGCTACTGGGTAGAGCAGAGTGGAGCGACAGGAAGTCTGACTGCCAGCTTTGCTCACTTAAACCAAAAGGACAACTTGTTTTAATTAAAATGACAAAAGACATATTGTAATGTTTGCCTGTTAAGAGCATTCAGACCAGAGAGTATTTTTATGACACAGATAACGGATTTACTGCTACTCAAGTTAACGTCTAAAGGTTTTTACAGCCCTCTGACTTATCAGATTCACAACATCAGCCGTAGGCCTACTTCACCCACTGAGGCATATCCACATTAGGCCCGTAGCTAGCTCTGTTGCTGCTTTAACCAGAGGCAGACGTTTCACTTCAGGGAGGGTCAAAGTAGCTCAGGCCAGTACTTCTTCACCTCTATAGGAAGATGTCTGCCTAAGGAAAAATACCCATTAGGCTGGTAGTCAGATATTTAGCTGCTTCAGGGATGGTGTAGTAGCCTTGAGGGCATCCCAGGGTTCAGGCAGAGGTTGACCCCAGCAATGTGCTACTAATTAGACTTAGATTGAAAGTAATTACAGGTCGGTTTTAAGCTGCCAAAAACAACCCTTCCCACATTCATTGTGTAACTAACACAGGCCCTTGTTCTCCTCTCTTTGACATACATGGAGCACATAGACTAATGTCTTGTTTCGTGACTCTCTCTCTGCTGTAGCATGACTGAGACATTAAAACACTTCCCATTCCAGACCACATGACTAGCGTTGCAACATTAGACTCTATTGATCCGCTTATGAATGATGTGTGGGTTTTCCTCATAAGCTAATTGTTATCACATGCATTTGGTTATACAACTGCTGAATCCCCCACCCTGATTCTTAAGTGTGCTATATTGCAGATTTGATTGGATCCAGCCATGCGGAAGTTAAGTGAATGTGAAAGGGTTTGGGGTGAGTTTTATGCTTTTGTGCCAGACTGCCAGTGCTTCACAGGCAGACAGAGGCCCGTAATGCCCCAAATCAACCCCTATTCTATACCCTAAAGGATCGGATGGGTTTAAGCAATATCGTGGAAACTGCACCTAGCCTATCATAGTCTATCACCATGTTAGAAGTGAAGGTTGGTGAGAAAGGGTCATAGGTAATGGGCTTGGGGTTGTATAAAAGAAGAGATGAATATGCATGATTGGCCTGAAGCATGTATAAGAGAACATCTAAAACACTGAGAACAGAGAAGCTTGTTCTAGACCTTTCTGTTCCCTCCTCCTCCTCTCCTCAAAGCTAGGTGCCTCAGTCGTCTTCCCCCCACTCTGTGTTCTCCTCTCACACTCTGTGTTCTCCTCTCACACTCTGTTCTCCCCTCACACTCTGTTCTCCCCTCACACTCTGTTCTCCCCTCACACTCTGTTCTCCCCTCACACTCTGTTCTCCCCTCACACTCTGTGTTCTCCTCTCACACTCTGTTCTCCCCTCACACTCTGTTCTCCCCTCACACTCTGTTCTCCCCTCACACTCTGTTCTCCCCTCACACTCTGTTCTCCTCTCACACTCTGTTCTCCCCTCACACTCTGTTCTCCCCTCACACTCTGTTCTCCACTCACACTCTGTTCTCCCCTCACACTCTGTTCTCCCCTCACACTCTGTTCTCCCCTCACACTCTGTTCTCCCCTCACACTCTGTTCTCCCCTCACACTCTGTTCTCCCCTCACACTCTGTGTTCTCCTCTCACACTCTGTTCTCCCCTCACACTCTGTTCTCCCCTCACACTCTGTTCTCCCCTCACACTCTGTTCTCCCCTCACACTCTGTTCTCCTCTCACACTCTGTTCTCCCCTCACACTCTGTTCTCCCCTCACACTCTGTTCTCCCCTCACACTCTGTTCTCCACTCACACTCTGTTATCCCCTCACACACTGTTTCATTCTTATTTTCCCTTTCTCTGCAGGAACGACAGACGACAACTGCAGCTGACGGCCAGGGCCTCTACATCTGGATCCAACTGCACAGCGGGACCAGTACCAACTGGGACAGGGGGAAAGAGGGAGGAAAGGGGGAGTGGAGAGGAGGGAGGAGGAAGAGGGAAAGAGAGAAGGAGAGCAGGGGGAGAGGGAGAAGAGAGAGAAGGAGGGAAGAGAGGGGGAGGAGGAGAGGGGGTGAGGGAGAGAGATGGAGAGAGTAAGAGGGGAAGAGAGAAGTGAGGTAGGGGTGAGATAGAAGGAAGTAGGGGGAGAGAGAGAAGGAGGTAGGGGGAGAGAGGAGGGGTGAGAATGAGAGATGAGAGGGGAAAGAGGAGAGCAGGGGGAGAAAGAGGGCGTAAGGCAAGCGGGGGAGAGGGGTCGAGAAGGAGGCGGGGGAATCGAGGGGATTGGACGACGTCCAGAGTCTCTCTCTCTCTCTCTGCCTAGATGTTTAGAGAACCCCCTCACTCTCTCTGCCCCACTTAAAGACGGAATATCTCGGTCAGATAGAGAGACAAAGAGGAGAGAGGGATTGAAAGAAGTGAGGGAGAGAGAGAAGGATTGAAAGAAAGACCCAGGACTGAATCTTGCCAGATAAAGAAAGACTGGGAAAAGGAGTTTGGACAGAGGAAAAAGTGGGAGAATGAGGAAGAAACTCCACTATTTTGTCAGATAGAGAAAGAGAGAGGAAAGGTGGAGTAGAAGAAGTGAGGAGAGAGAGAAAGGGGGTGGGAGATTGACATGAGGTATGAGAGACTGAAAAAGGCAGAAAATCCCTTGTCAGATAGAGAAAGAGAAGGGGAGAGGGGGATTGAAAGAGAAGTGGAATGAAAGACAATAAATAAATCCCTAGAATGTGATGAAGAAAGCAGAGTGGGGTCTCCTGCTAGAGACAACCCCGGAAGAATGGTGCTGGTCACTATGGTTACAGTTAACAACGGTTCCAACTTGATAAATGAATACATTAAGACATGAATGTATGGGATACAGGAGTTCTTATGGTATGAGAAGTTTACTCCTTCAAGAAGTTTTCCAGTGTTGAGGCCCACATGAAGCTGGCTCGCTCCGCTCACTCGAAAGCTCCTGAGAGAATGAGAAGGAAAGATTCAACATCAACGTGGAGAGAAACGAAGAGGACCAAAGCACTCTTGGTATAATTAAAATGCCTTTATTTTTTAATGGCATGTTCAATGGAACAAATATTAAAAAATGGACACTTTTCTCCAGCATGGCCTTTGTCAGGGAGTAACAACGTGGATAGGTTTGAATCTCTGATGAAGGACCAACCAGATCTCATGTTTATTTCGACACATAAGTTTTGATCAACTGTATCATGATGTATGATCAACTGTATCTACTACCTCTATCTACTACCATGATCAACTGTATCTACTACCTCTGCTGACATGACTTCTCTGAACGAGTCACAGTCTGAAGTGTTGCAGCGTAAAGGCTTTCTTCTCTATCATGAACTCCATCATTTATTTTAGGGTCAGTCAGTGAGGAAGCCCAAACTCCACAAAGTCAACTAGCTTATGTTATGTCAGTATGGCTGCTCCCTCCCAGGCACCTCAGTGCTGTAATTTTTAGACTCAAGACTGGTATAAACCAATCATGTACCAATTACGTGAGGCCTTGCCTGGCTGGCTGGCTAGGACACCCTGGGCCAAGGTAAGCAGTGCTGGCTTTGAACCGGTTGCCTTTCAACAGATCTCTGTTCTGAAAACAATAAAAGCCTATTACTAACAATCAGGGGTTTGAAAGTTGGCTGGTTTCCTGTAGAACCTCAAAGAACCAATGATCTGAGCCAATAAATCTCCACGGAAACACCAGAAAAGGGTTCAACTCCAATGATGTCATACATACACATTCGTCACAGTCATATTAGGATGTTTCTGGTTAAATCACACTCTTTTGCGAAGGCAAATTTCCTCAGTTGACCATTTGATAAAGTTGGTCCATCAGATTAAAAAGATGATGTACATGTGGCAATAAGCCAAGGCATCCCCCTTGTTGAGTAACTTGGTGGAGAAGAAAAGAATATGATCTCTCACTCTACCGAACAGCCCTTTGTTCAACACACAGTCAGACACACTGACCTCTGACCAGGGGCCCCCACACCCCTCTGAATGGGAAGTGGTTTGCTCCACCAAATATTAAGTGGTTTAGACGAGAATGAGAGGGCTCCACTGTGTCTCACAGCAGGGGGGATCGGGGGGGGGGGGGGGGGGCTCTGGTAGTCACAAGACCCATTTCCTGGAATCGCCCCCCGAATTTCCTTCCCTTTGAGGTCTTATCGTCCTGGTAACAAAGAGCTTATTGAAAGACCAGAGACAGATCGCTCAGGGGGGAGGGAGGAATGAGGAGAGGAGGAAGGAGAGGATGAGGAAGGGGAGAGGAGGAGGGGGAAAGGAGAAAGGAGGGGGAGGCTGTCAAACACAAGTAAATATTTTCCCTGATCTGAGACGTGAGAAACTCCTGGAGTGTCTGTCCAGAGCAGAGTAGGACAGACACATAAACTCAGGAATGATGACATACATATCTAATAGCGTTCCACACGTTACAAGCCATCCAGTGGCTTTGTCCCATTGGTCGACCCCTCTGCCAGGCCCAACAGTGTCAGAGATGTGTATGACCTGGCAGGTTGTTTTAACAGCAGGCTGGTCACAAAGCTGATGCCCCTAACCCCAACCTCCCACAGTGACCACTTCCTGCCTCTCAGAGGCCAGTTAGAACCCCCCGACAGAGTCTAACCACCGTTATCTAGAGAGAAAGAGCGCACGAGAGATAGGTACTGGAAAGTGTATTGAGGTGTTAACCTAAATGCATTTGAAATGAAGTTGGATTTGATTCTGATTCCATATCACTGATCAGAGGGTAAGAAAGAATCCCTCTCCACTGATGAGAGCCAGGAAGCCATTTTGACACTGATGACAGGTGAGGGGAACAGATTATGGATATGTCATTTCTAAAGAACTGGAGAGCCCAACCAAAGATACCTTCCAACTCCTCTACAAAAAAGCACTGTCTGTTCTTTCCCTTTCCACTGACTGGCACACAAATGATAAATACATTCAAATTATACATCAATTCAAATAATACAGCAATTCAAATTATACATCAATTCAAATTATACAGAATTTCTAATAATATATCAAATTCACCATGAGAGTACAGCATGATTGGCAAGCACTACTAACCAACATGACTGGATCTATGAGGTCTGAGGTGATTCATACATTGAGGTGTAACAGTGATTCCAAGTGAATTGATCCCATTAACAATGCAATGGTTAGACCTCTGAAGCACAGAACTCATAGAAGAACTCTCTCAGAGGGAGGGAAACAGTAGGGAGGTGGAGATGAAACAAAATGCCTACTGTCTCTCAAAAAGAGGAAGGCTGGCCGTAAGCTGTTAGTTATGGTGGGTTGTTTGACCAATGGCCCTTGGGGTTAATGGAATTGGTCCATTCACAAAAGGTTGGTTAAAACTCACCTGAAGAGGGTGGGTGGAACAAGCAGAGTGAGGCGGGTGGAAAGGACGGGACAGGCAGAGCAGTGACCATACGGTAGAAGGATAGTCCATGTCTCTAATCATCTATGCTTATAGCGATATTGTGTTTCCATAAGTGGATGAATTGGTCTAATTTGGCATGTATGGTAAAGCCTCAACCCTTAGTTACCTCATCCAATTCAAATGAGCCTGAAAAAAGTGAGTAACAACAACATTTATACTGCTTTGTGTGACTACAGCACCAGTGATAAAATGCAAAAATAGAGAAATGTTCTAATTGACGAGGCGTCAAAGCAGACAACCTGCCTTCCCGTCTGGGTCATTATAATTCAAAACAATGCATTCTGAAATAAATCACACACACCTCGCACGCTCGCCTTTGATGAGTTTAGGCCATAATTTCTAGCTTTGCAGAAACAGGACAAAGTGTACATTTTTGTTGCCTTTTTTGTCTTTTCATTTGTCTATGCTTCTCAAACAGACAGAGAGTCAGACAGTGACAGACAGACAGAGACTCTACCCAGAGACTAGTCCAGTATAAACAGACCAGTCGTCCTGGGCTCTCCCTCAGCTAGGGAGACATGGAGAAGGAGAGGGGGAGGAAAGGAGGAGGAGAAGAAGAAGAAAAGTGCCATGTTCAGGAAGTAGTCTATGCAGCTTCCAGGCTGTTCCTGAAAAGGCGCTCCTGTAAGCTCCTCTGCTCACTAATTCATTTTCAATCTGCTTTTGCTCCTTCTCTATGCCAGCTCTCTCTCTCTTTCATTCTCTCTCCCCAGCTCTCACTCACACACTCTCTCCTATCCTTTCTCTCTCTCTCCCCAGCTCTCTCTCCCATTTGGTCTCTCTTGCTTACAGTAAGGCCCCAGTGCGCCAATTAGCTAACAGAGGGTTTCATCGCTAAGGAATCTCAGAGTGCTCCTCCAAATCTTCTAAACTGTGTGTGTTTGAACAGGGCTGGACTAAGACATACTGTATGAAGCTGAAACTTACAATGAGAGAAAAAGGAAGATTAACGAAATCCTTAAGATTCATTTATGGCTGGTGTGTATTCCAGACTAGAGAGATAAAACATAAATGTAAGGCTTTATCACCTTGACTTAGTCATTGTATTTGAAAGCTTTGAGGGAACAGACAAAAGACATAGTCACTCACAATCTGTTTAATGGTAAGGGTTAAGTTTAATGGTAATGAGTTTAATGGTAAGGGTTAAGATGAGAACCAGTGAAGCAGGCCACCTACCTCAGCCCACCACAAGCATAAACCTCTCCACTTTACTCTCACAGAATTGTTCCTGACTTGTAATTAGCCTGTAAAACCCTGCTAGTCCTAAAAATAACTTTATTCTCCTCAACCTTCAAAGCTGCTTTTACCTAGAAGCTTCGGATGCAAACCATTAACAGGCCCAGATGTCAAGGTTGGTATGGCAACTGTTGGCATCCAACTGCAAGGCGCTACAGAAGGGAGTGTGTACGGCCCATTACATCACTGGGGCTGAGCTCCCTGCCATCCAGGACCTCTAAAACAGACGGTATCAGAGGAAGACCCTAAGAATTGTCAAAGAATCCAGCCACCCAAATCATAGACTGTTCTCTCTGCTACTGCACGGCAAGTGTTACCGATGCCCCAAGTCTGGAAGCAGCAGGACTCTGAACAGCTTCTACCCCCAAGCCATAAGACTGCTAAATAGTTAAAGGAGAAATCAACCCAAAACCACTCATTCCTGTAATTTACAGTGTTAAATAACACTAATATGTGAGAACAATATTTTTCGTGAACAAATGTTTCATTTTGGTGTTATAATAAGGTTGGTAGCAACATGGAAAATTGTTGTGGAAATCTGTTGCAGCTCAAGTTGACTACAAAATACACAATGCTAACTCTATGGGCAGGCTGGCTAGCAGTGTCGTATTCGAGACAACCTAAAGTGAAACCGATTCAAGACCAAGACCGGAGCAAATCGAGTCTAAGTCTAGACCAAGAACGGAGGGGGGGGGAGACTGAGTCAAGACCGAGACTGGGAGGGGGACAAGGGGCCTGAGACCAAGTCAAGACCGAGACCAGAAAAATGTGAGTCCAATTCAAGACCATGATTGTAATTTTGTCAAATCACCACCATAAGAGTTCAAAATGTCCAGTAGTTCTGTTGTGAAGAACCATTTTATGTTTGTGATTTTCTAATAACCAATTCATTTGAGTTCATTCAAGTGACTGATTGATCGTGCCAAGCAGGAATAAGCAATTTGGCAGTACGCCCAGAACATTGCTTTGAGAACCGAAAGGGGGTATCTCAGTTTCAAGGTCTCAGCTTGGAAAGGGGAAGCCTTGTTAGGTATTGGTTGGTCACATGCATGAACCAAACGTTAATGATGAATTCATGATGAATTAATGATGAATAATGAATAATGTAAATCATGCAAATATAACTTGTCTGTGTAAGCAGTATATAAGAGAACTAACGGGATTGCCCCGGTGACACATTTTATGAAGCGTGAGGGAAATTCCTTTCTGACCAAAAGATGACGAGACCAGACCCTTACTGCCCAGGATACACATCATCCGCAAACTATTGAGGGACACGGCAACTGAATTTCAGTAAGTGTATTTAAATTAATTTGTATAAAAATAAAATGTTTTAATAAAACCAATGACATGAAACATTAAAAGGTACCACTAGTCTTAAGTCAAGTAATAGCACAATATGTTATTCTATGTGTATATGGCAAGACTATAGAGTCTATAGAGACTATAGCATCTATGACTACTACTGAGACTATTGACATTGAGAGAATATAGAAATGTGAGACTATAGATACTGTAGATACTATAGAAGAACAGCAGAAAATACCTCAAATCAAATCAAATTTTATTTGTCACATGTGCCAAATACAACAAGTGTAGACCTTACCATGAAATGCTTACTTACAAGCCCTTAACCAACAATGCAGTTCAAGAAATATAGTTAATAAAATATTTACTAAATAAACAAAAGTTTTTTTTTTTAATCTGTCAAATAGTAACACAAGAAATTGACAACGAGGCAATATACAGGGGGTACCGGTACCGAGTCAATGTGCGGGGGTACAGGTTAGTCGAGATAATTTGTAAAGTGACTATGTATAAATAAAAAACAGCGAGTAGCAGCAGTGTAAAAACAAAGGGGGGGGGGGGGGGGGGGGGTCAATGTAAATAGTTTGGGTGGCCATTTTATTAGTTGTTAAGCAGTGTTATGGCTTGGGGGTAGAAGCTGTTAAGGGGCCTTTTGGTCCTAGAGAACAAGAAGGCTAGAGCTAATCTTACAGAGAAGACTAGAGTGTGGCAATGTAATGGTACCATGGGAAAGCCCTGCTGACAGCTGTCTGTAGGCATTTACTTGAAGAGTCTACGTGGTCTGCAGTCACTGATAATAGCACCAGCTGTTATTGAGCACGAGGTGTTATTTTATATGTACAGGAAGATACGTATAGTGCATAGGACATAACGACAAGAGAATCGTTGAAGATGCACATTGAGTAATAAGGGAGATTACTGAGTGTGTTTGGGAATAGTACTAAGTGAATGTGGATGTGAGAGTTGTGTGAGTGTGGAAAGGACATATTAAGCTGATTGAAATTTTGATAATGAAAGGATTGAAATTTGGATATTAAGCTGATTGAAATTTTGATAATGAAAGGATTGAAATTTGGATATTAAGCTGATTGAAATTTTGATAATAAGAGTTATGAATTTTAGATAAGATATATTATTACTATTAAGCACTGTGTGAATGAGAGCTGTCAGGGGACTAGCTCTGGTGTAAAAGAAGTGAGTGTCTAAATGAATTCCAACCCGTTCTGTGTGAGCTGAGTTTTTCGATCTATAACGTTATCTAGGGGTTCTGGCCACCACTGCCCGTCGAACTACAGGTACAGGCACTGACAGGAGAAGCCATTGAAATGTTTGAGAGGGTAACAGCTGTGATGGGTAAGGGCTCTTCATTGATACCCCTGGACACTGAGATTTCCTCGACAACATGATATGTGTACCTCTCGGGCTGGCTGCGCTGTGATCGTTTCTGGTGGTGTGGATGTAAATACCTAAAAAAGGTTTATATGGATTCTGTATGGGAAGATATGAAAGGAGAGAGTACTATTCCCAAATATGCTGTTAAAAAGAACACTAGTGTAAATATTTAAATCCCTGTATGAATAGAACACTAGCGTAAAGGAGGAATTTGTGAAGAAGCGTATAATGTGTTACTAGAGATTTGATAAAGTAACAATGGAATAATAATAATAATAATATACAACTTGCACATGTAGACATACGTAAGTGGTGTAAAACCTTTTCTGAGAAGTTCAGGTAGTCCCTTTATGGATCATTTGATAAAGATACGGTTAAAGCATTGTATGACTGTCTAAAGGGTCTGGGAAATAAAGTCTCAGACAAAGATTGGCGCATATCCACTTTTGGTAAATGTACAGGACTTGACTTACCCCAAACCAATAAAACTATAAACGCTTATGAGATTTCCTCGACCCTGGTAATACAAAACCCATGCCCTGTTTAATAGAACCAATGAATGCTGAACATGTAGAGACTTGTTAGCTAAATTTAAGGCCCAGTCTATCCTGTCACTGGTGCCAGACTTATTATGGACAGAGCACTCCATCTACAGTGGACTGATAGACAGTGCCAGCCCATTTATAATACATCCTGATCCCAGAACGTTTATATCTTCCCTTCTGAATTGGCCAATGTATTTTATAAATTCGGTGCATTACATATTCATCTCAAAATAATGTGTGAAGCAGTAAGTGAATATCCCAAAAAATTGGTAATACATACAGTTGAAGTCGGAAGTTTACATACAGTTATGTTGGAGTCATTAAAACTCATTTTTCAACCACTCCACAAATTTCTTGTTAACAAACTATTGTTTTGGCAAGTCGGTTAGGACATCTACAATGTGCATGACACAAGTCATTGTTCCAACAATTGTTTACTGTCACGGCTGTCTTCCTCTTCTTCGTCTGAAGAGGTGTAACAAGGATCGGACCAATACGCAGCGTGGTAGGTGTCCATGTTTTAATATAGAAAACTGAACAATGAACATCAATACAAAAACAATAACCGTGAACAAACCGTAACATTCCCGTGTGGCACAAACACTGACACAGGAAACAATCACCCACAAAATACCCAAAGAGCATGGCTGCCTAAATATGTTTCCCAATCAGAGACAACGATGAACACCTGCCTCTAATTGAGAACCAATCTAGGCAACCATAGACTTACATAAACACCTACAATGAACACAACCCCATAACTCTACAAAAAAAACCTAGACAGTACAAACACCCTAGACGAGACAAAAACACACAAACCACCCTCGTCACACCCTGACCTAACCAAAATAATAAAGAGAACAAAGATAACTAAGGCCAGGGCGTGACATTTATAGACAGATTATTTCACTTATAATTCACTGTATCGCAATTCCAGTGGGTCAGAAGTTTACATACACTAAGTTGACTGTGCCTTTAAACAGCTTGGAAAATTTCAGAAAATTATGTCATGGCTTTAGAAGCTTCTGATTGGCTAATTGACATCATTTGAGTCAATTGGAGGTGTGCCTGTGGATGTATTTCAAGGCCTACCTTCAAACTCAGTGTCTCTTTGCTTGACATCATGAGAAAATCAAAATAAATTAGCCAAGACCTCAGAAAAACAATTGTTGACCTCCACAAGTCTGGTTCATCCTTGGGAGCAATTTCCAAACGCCTGAAGGTACCTCGTTCATCTGTACAAACAATAGTATGCAAGTATAAACACCATGGGACCACGCAGCCGTCCTACCACTCAGGAAGGAGACGCGTTCTGTCTCCTAGAGATGAATGTACTTTGGTGCGAAAAGTGCAAATCAATCCCAGAACAACAGCAAAGGACCTTGTGAAGATGCTGGAGGAAACAGGTACAAAAGTATCTATATCCACAGTAAAGCGAGTCCTATATCGACATAACCTGAAAGGCTGCTCAGCAAGGAAGAAGCCACTGCTACAAAACCGCCATAAAAAAGCCAGACTACGGTTTGTAACTGCACATGGGGACAAAGATCGTACTTTTTGGAGAAATGACCTCTGATCTGATGAAACAATAATAGAACTGGTTGGCCATAATGACCATCGTTATGTTTGGAGGAAAAAGGGGGAGGCTTGCAAGCCAAAGAACACCATCCCAACCGTGAAGCATGGGGGTGGCAGCATCATGTTGTGGGGGTGCTTCGTTGCAGGAGGGCCTGGTGCACTTCACAAAATAGATGGCATCATGAGGCAGGACAATTATGTGGATATATTGAAGCAACATCTCAAGACATCAGTCAGGAAGTTAAAGCTTGGTCGCAAATTGGTTTTCCAAATAGACAATGACCCCAAGCATACTTCCAAAGTTGTGGCAAAATGACTTAAGGACAACAAAGTCAAGGTATTGGAGTGGCCATCACAAAGCCCTGATCTAAATCCTATAGAACATTTGTGGGTAGAACTGAAAAAGCGTGTGCGAGCAAGGAGGCCGACAAACCTGACTCAGTTACACCAGCTCTGTCAGGAGGATTGGGCCAAAATTCACCCAACTTATTTTGGGAAGCTTGTGGAAGGCTACCTGAAACATTTTAAACAATTAAAGGCAATGCTACCAAATACTAATTGAGTGTATGTAAACTTCTGACCCACTGGGAATGTGATGAAAGAAATAAAAGCTGAAATAAATCATTCTCTCTACTATTATTCTGACATTTCACATTCTGAAAATAAAGTGGTGATCCTAACTGACCTAAGACATTGAATTTTTACTGGGATTAAATGTCAGGAATTGTGAAAAACTGAGTTTAAATGTATTTGGTTAAGGTGTATGTAAACTTCTTACTTCAACTGTATATAGAGTAACATTGTTAGGGTAGACAAAAATGAAAACAATCCCTTCCATTAAGGAGAAAGTTATAATGTTTTTTTGTGTTTAAGCCTTACAATAGGGCTAAAAGCAGAACATTGCTTGAGAGTGATCCATGTGTATTAGCAGTAGTGATTGAGATGGTATTCCTATTGGGAAGAGGGGAGAATCCTAGTAAAAGGAAACAGATATGGAGACTAGTGAAAGTAACAAAGTAAATTATCATGTTTGTGGCTTTCAGATAGTAAGATATTGCATTACTAGAGTGCTAATTTGAAGAATTAGCACTCTATATTAGAGGCTGCCATCTGGTGTTTGGGTTCGAGATAAGCTTCCTGTGGACAAATAGATAAGCCGCCAGTGAAAATAAGTGGTACTCACTGAACTCAAACTGGCTGTAAGGGACATAGTGGGACACTTGGGACAGAGGTATGAATAATTGAAAAAGCAATGTTTTTGACAATTTCCAATTATTATTACTAAATTATATAGTTTGGGTAACATCGGTGATTTAAGTAAGAAGGTAAAACAATAATAACAATAATTAAGTAAACATCTAAAACAATAATCTGTTTCCATTATGCTGAACTGTGTCCATGTAAATGTTTTTAGTACCGATTATTGATCTGATAAGCCAGAACCACATTTTTTAAGGACCTATTTTGACTAGTTGATGTCACAGGGACAGTCAGTACAGAACATATGTCAATGCAACAGGCCAAAATGATAAGACTACAAGAAAGGGGCTATGGGATTGTTTACTTTAGAAGGTGCCTATTCCGCTTAACGGGACACTGTATGATCTGATGTGTCTGAAGCATGATTCTGTATACGCATGGTTTTATCAAGACTTCCTGCCCAAGATGCAGTAAACTCAATTAAGATGAAGAGGTTTTAGGACTGACTAAGATGTAGCATAGTGAAAACGACGTGCATGTTTATTTTTTGTTCCACTACTAAGTTTACCAATGATTCTGTATCTCTACCTTTGAAAGGCTTTTTGAGGCAGGTGCCTTAGGAGAGCAGTTATTGAGACTGTGTACTATACAGTGTAAAGGTACCCAGATCCAGCCGTTAAGGGAGCTCCAAATAAAGTAAGTCCTGGCCATTTTGTTTGTTTTTACCCTATGTTTTACCACACACTCCAGCACCCACCCTGTTATGAATATGTGTTAGTGGTGTTAATACTGTCTTTGATTTATTGTGTGGGGTCTTTTTATTTTGGTTTAAGTGGATTTTTCACAGGTTAGAAAGCACCTTAAAGGGCAAACAAATGACATTGTCCGAGTTTTGGTTGCACACATGTAAATTCTCTTGATAAGAAATGTACCGAAAAACCCAATGTAAACCTGGTCAACACAAAACGTTTTAAATGTTTTAAATGTTTTAAATATCTTTATATAATGAGTCTAAAGTACAGGGAAAGAAAATGGAAATAAACACCCACTTAATGGGGTTGACTGATCTCTGACCTCTGTTCTGACTTTCTAGTGAGGCCTGATCACGCTCACTAGAAAGGCTACAGACATTGTACAAAAAAAATGTAATATGTAAACATTGATGATAGTCCTATGTGTGATTCGGGCAACGAGAAGGAGAGAGAGAGAGAGCGCTGCCCCTGAATAAGGGAAACCGGTCTCTTGTCTATTTTACTGTTCCTTGAATTACCTTATGGGATACAATTATTTCCATATGGAGTTATCAAGGGTTGTAATTCTAATTGTATTTGTTAATCTGATTTGTTTATTTTTTATTTAACCAGCAGTATTAATCATGATGTGTGTCATGTTGTCACGTTCGTCGTCCTCCTCATCTGAGGAGGAGTAGTAAGAAGGATCGGAGGACCAATGCGCAGCGTGATATGAATACATGAACACTGAATAAACTTACAAAACAATAAAACGAACGTGAAGCTATATACACTGCTCAAAAAAATAAAGGGAACACTAAAATAACACATCCTAGATCTGAATGAATGAAATACTTTTTTCTTTACATAGTTGAATGTGCTGACAACAAAATCACACAAAAATTATCAATGGAAATCAAATTTATCAACCCATGGAGGTCTGGATTTGGAGTCACACTCAAAATTAAAGTGGAAAACCACACTACAGGCTGATCCAACTTTGATGTAATGTCCTTAAAACAAGTCAAAATGAGGCTCAGTAGTGTGTGTGTGGCCTCCACGTGCCTGTATGACCTCCCTACAACGCCTGGGCATGCTCCTGATGAGTTGGCGGATGGTCTCCTGAGGGATCTCCTCCCAGACCTGGACTAAAGCATCCGCCAACTCCTGGACAGTCTGTGGTGCAACGTGGCGTTGGTGGATGGAGCGAGACATGATGTCCTAGATGTGCTCAATTGGATTCAGGTCTAGGGAACGGGCGGGCCAGTCCATAGCATCAATGCCTTCCTCTTGCAGGAACTGCTGACACACTCCAGCCACATGAGGTCTAGCATTGTCTTGCATTAGGAGGAACCCAGGGCCAACCGCACCAGCATATGGTCTCACAAGGGGTCTGAGGATCCCATCTCGGTACCTAATGGCAGTCAGGCTACCTCTGGCGAGCACATGGAGGGCTGTGCGGCCCCCAAAGAAATGCCATCCCACACCATGACTGACCCACCGCCAAACCGGTCATGCTGGAGGATGTTGCAGGCAGCAGAACATTCTCCACGGCGTCTCCAGACTCTGTCACGTCTGTCACATGTGCTCAGTGTGAACCTACTTTCATCTGTGAAGAGCACAGGGCGCCAGTGGCGAATTTGCCAATCTTGGTGTTCTCTGGCAAATGCCAAACGTCCTGCACGGTGTTGGGCTGTAAGCGCAACCCCCACCTGTGGACGTCGGGCCCTCATACCACCCTCATGGAGTCTGTTTCTGACCGTTTGAGCAGACACATGCACATTTGTGGCCTGCTGGAGGTCATTTTGCAGGGCTCTGGCAGTGCTCCTCCTGCTCCTCCTAGCACAAAGGCGGAGGTAGCGGTCCTGCTGCTGGGTTGTTGCCCTCCTACGGCCACCTCCACGTCTCCTGGTGTACTGGCCTGTCTCCTGGTAGCGCCTCCATGCTCTGGACACTACGCTGACAGACACAGCAAACCTTCTTGCCACAGCTCGCATTGATGTGCCATCCTGGATGAGCTGCACTACCTGAGCCACTTGTGTGGGTTGTAGACTCCGTCTCATGCTACCACTAGAGTGAAAGCACCGCCAGCATTCAAAAGTGACCAAAACATCAGCCAGGAAGCATAGGAACTGAGAAGTGGTCTGTGGTCACCACCTGCAGAACCACTCCTTTATTGGGGGTGTCTTGCTAATTGCCTATAATTTCCACCTGTTGTCTATTCCATTTGCACAACAGCATGTGAAATTTATTGTCAATCAGTGTTGCTTCCTAAGTGGACAGTTTGATTTCACAGAAGTGTGATTGACTTGGAGTTACATTGTGTTGTTTAAGTGTTCCCTTTATTTTTTTGAGCAGTGTATAATAAGTGCAGAAACAAGCAACTAACACATAGACAATCACCCACGAAATACTCAATGAATATGGCTGCCTAAATATGGTTCCCAATCAGAGACAACGATAAACAGCTGCCTCTAATTGAGAACCAATCTAGGCAACCATAGACATATAACTACCTAGACTAGTCAAAAACCCATAGACAAGACAAAACTAAACAAACCACCCCTTGTCACACCCTGACCTAACCAAAATAATAAAGAAAACAAAGAATACTAAGGTCAGGGCGTGACACATGTGTCCAAGGAGGGAATTACCAGTCCCCTGGGGCCCTTGCAAAACGGAGGGAATTACCAGTCCCCTGGGGCCCTTGCAAAACGAAAAATATATGTTGGCAATGGTTGACAGATACTCCTAATGGATTAAGTTTTCCCTGGATTAAACACTTTCTTACAAATACAGTGCAATCTGAAAGTATTCAGACCCCTTGACTTTTTCCACATTTTGTTACATTACAGCCTTACTCCAAAATGGATTAAATACAAATGTTTCCTCATTAACTTCTTTGTGATAGGGGGCAGCATTTTCAATTTCCTACTCAGTCCCAGATGCTAATATATGCATATTATTATTAGTATTGGATAGAAAACACTCTGAAGTTTCTAAAACTGTTTGAATGATGTCTGTGAGTATAATAGAACTCATATCGCAGGCAAAAACCTGAGACAAAATCCAAACAGGAAGTGGGAAATCTGAGGTTTGTAGTTTTTGAACTCACCCCTATCGAATACACAGTGGGATTTGGGTTATTTTGCACTTCCTAAGGCTTCCACTAGATGTCAACCGTCTTTAGAACTTTGTTTCAGGCTTCTCATGTGAAGGGGGGCCGGATGGGAGCTGTTTGACTAAGGGGTCTGCCTGCCGCCTCGTTCTCAGTCACGCGCTTTCACATGAGAGCGACCTGCGTTCCATGGATTTTCTAAAGACAAGGAATTCTCCGGTTGGAACATTATTGAACTTTTATGATAAAAACCTCCTAAAGATTGATTCTATACTTAGTTTGACAAGTTTCTTCGACCTGTAATATAACTTTTTGAACGTTTCGTCCGAATGGACCAGATCGCGCTTTTGAATTTGCTTATCAAACGCCCTAACAAAAGAAGCTATTGGACATAAATGGACATAAATGATGGACATTATCGAACAAAACAAGCATTTATTGTGGAACTGCGATTCCTGGGAGTGCATTCTGATGAAGATCATCAAAGGTAAGTGAATATTTATAATGCTATTAATGAATAATGTTGACTACCCAACATGGCGGATATTTCTCTGGCTGGTTTGGGCTCTGAGCGCCGTTCTCAGATTATGCTTTTTCCGTAAAGTTTTTTTTTAATCTGACACAGCAATTGCATTAAGGAGAAGTGTATATAAAGTTCCATGTATAATAGTTGTATTTTCATCAACATTTATTATGAGTATTTCTGTGAATTCATGTGGCTCTCTGCAATATCACTGCATGTTTTGGAACTACTGAACGTAACACGCCAATGTAACATAAGACTTTTGGATATAAATATGAACTTTACCGAACAAAACATACATGTATTGTGTAACATGAAGTCCTATGAGGGTCATCTGATGAAGATCATCAAAGGTTAGTGATTCATTTTATCTCTATTTGTGCTTTTTGTGACTCCTCTCTTTGGCTGGAAAAATGGCTGGGTTTTTCTGTGAGTTGAGGGAGCCCTAACATAATCGTTTGTGGAGCTTTCGCTGTGAAGCATTTTTGAAATCAGACATGTGGCTGGATTAACGAGAATTTTATCTTTAAAATGGTGCACAATACTTGTATGTTTGAGAAATTTGATTTATGAGATTTCTGTTGATTTGTATTTGGCGCCCTGCAATTTCATTGGCTGTTGGCGAGGAACCCCAGCGGAACCCCAGTCCTACACACAATACTCCATAATGACAAAGTGAAAACAGGTTTTAACACATGCTAGCAAATTTATAAAAAATAAAAAACAGAAATAACTTATTTACATAAGTATTCAGACCCTTTGCTATAAGACTCAAAATTGAGCTCAGGTGCATCCTGCTTCCATTGATTATTCTTGAGATGTTTCTACAACTTGATTGGAGTCCACCTGTGGTAAATTCAATTGATTGGACATGATTTGGAAAGGCAAGATTGTGTCATCGTACAGATCTGGGGAAGGGTACCAAAAAATGTCTGTGGCATTGAAGGTTCACAAGAACACTATAACAACTTTGGAACCACCAAGACTCTTCCTAGAGCTGGCCGCCTGGCCAAACTGAGCAATCGGGGGAGAAGGGCCTTGGACAGGGAGGTGACCAAGAACCCGATGGTCACTCTGACAGTGCTCTAGAGTTCTTCTGTGGAGATTGGAGAACCTTCCAGAAGGACAACCATCCCTGCAGCACTCCACAAATCAGGCCTTTATGGTAGAGCGGCTAGACGGAAGCCACTCCTCAGTAAAAGGCACATGACAACTCACTTGGAGTTTGCCAAAAGGCACCTAAAGACTTTCAGACCATGGTCTGATATAACCACTTTGGCCTGAATGCCAAGCGTCACGTCTGGAGGAAACCTGGCACCATCTCTACAGGGAAGCATGGTGGTGTCAGCATCATGCTGTGGTGATGTTTTTTAGTGGCAGGAACTGGGAGACCAGTCAGGATCGAGGGAAAGATGAACGGAGCAAAGTACAGAGAGATCCTTGATGAAAACCTGCTCCAGATCGCTCAGGACCTCAGAATAGGGCGAAGGTTCACCTTCCAACAAGACAACAACCCTACGCACACAGCCAAGTACAGAGGGGTGGCTTCAGGACAAGTCTCTGAATGTCCTTGAGTGGCCCAGCCAGAGCCCGGACTTAAACCCGATCGAACATCTATGAAGAGACCTGAAAATAGCTGTGCAGCGACACTTCCCATCCATCTTGACAGAGCTTGAGAGGATCTGCAGAGAAGAATGGGAGAAACTCCCCAAAAGCAGGTGTGCCAAGCTTGTAGCGTCATACCCAAGAATAATCAAGGCTGTAATCGCTGCCAAAGGTGATTCAACAAAGTACTGAATAAAGAGTCTGAATACTTATGTAAATGTGATATTTTAATATTTGTAATACATTTGCAAAAAAGTTATAGAAAACAGTTTTTGCTTTGTCATTATGGGGTATTGTGTGTAGATTGATGAGGAAAAACATTTTTATATCCATTTTAGAATAAGGCCGTAGCGTAACAAAATGTGGAAAAAGTCAAGAGGTCTGAATACTTTCTGAATGCACAGTAGCTAGTAATATCTCTGTACTACAGAATGTATCAGATTGTTGGGTTTGTGGATTGTTACAAGACAGTGCTGAGACTATGCCATGTGGACCAAAGCAGGTAACCTTAGAGACAGAGAGCTTGAATGGGTAAGTATAAGGTTTTTTATATGAAGAAGTGGATTGCTGTTGTTGCTTTGTTTTTGTTTTGTTTTTATGTTTTTTTTATAAATTTTTATCTTGCTTCAATACAAATTTCACCAGATTGGGTCTGCTGGATGATTGTGATTTCTCAATAAGGATTAGCCCTCTAACTCCCTGACCCTGTAACTCTGCGGTGAGATCGCCAAGATGATAGGGGAGTGTAAGCCAATTTGCAAAAAAAAATCAACTGTGTGTTGTTATTCTCTTTGACATTTGTCTTAGACATTTGTATTATGAATATTGGTAGAAGCAATAATTTGTCATACAGTGAATAGTTTGACAGAGATTTGTCTGCTTGGGAAAATCTGATTATTCCCCAGATATTGAAATCGGGACATTATCAAGGGCCATCCACTTTGAACATGTGCCATTGGGAGAATGAACTGAAACACTATCCAAAGAAGAAAATAAAAAAGCGCCAGAAGAATGAGTGCCGATAGGGGTTAGTCAACCGTCTCCGTAATTGATTTAGGCTTGTCCAAAAGTGTTAATTTAGGGTATCAGGTTGATTGTGGAGGGTTGCACACTGCAAAATGTATAGTAATTTTGACAAAAAATGCATTGAGATACCGATCTGTCATTAACATGCCACTCGCACAAAAGCTCCAGCTGAAATGTCATTGCCAGAATCCATAAATGAAATTGTGTATTGAAGCATATGCTGGTCTAAAGTAAAATATTCTATTGCAATGGTTTTACAGGTAAGAGCCATGGAAACAATGAGTCTACAGATTCCTTGTGTGTATTTTAGACTGTACAACCGAGAGTGAAGGGTTTGAAAGGATGAAGTGTCTGGTTTTATGTGTTGATTTCGCTTACTTTAATAGAATTATAGAACCTCCTTTTGATAGAAGCTATAATCTAATGCTTACTTCAAAATATAACGATAATTATCACAGAGTGATAAGAGGAGGGAAAATGAAGGAAAAGTTGTGTTTGTGCTTTTCTAATAACAATTTAGACTACGTTCATGACTGATTGATCATGCCTCGGAGGAATCCTCACTATCAGTGTAAGCAATTTGGCAGTACGCCCAGAGCATTCGCTTTGAGACCAGAGCATTGCTTTGAGACCCGAAAGGGTGTATCTTAGTTTCAAGGTCTCAGCTTGGAGAGAGGAACCAAATGTTAATGATAAATAATGAATAATGTAAATCATGCAAATATAACTTGTCTATGTAAACAGTATATAAGAGAACTAACTGGACTGCCCCGGCAGAGCTCCCGACCGATGTGTACTATGGTGCATTAAGATTGTTGGAACCTCCAGCTTGCTCATAATAAAGAATGATTAATTTAAGGTTGACTTCAGGTGTCCCTGATGGCAATTTGCACAACACTGTGTTCATATTTCAGAACAACATACGGATTCTATAGACATTCAAAATAGTGAAAAATAGAGCCACTCTACAAATTATTACTAACCCAAACACAGTGGGGAACAATGGGAATCCTACGCCTTCAGAGAAGGGCTAAGGATTTATAAAATAATAATAATTATAATGATGTTCTGATTTAATCTCTTCAGTTTTTGTTGGAAAGAAAAGGGTTAACACTGAAGAGAAAAAAGTTCCAATCGGGATTATTTTTGCCATCATCCATTGGCAATGCCGTCAGAAGCTAGATAAAGGTGTCTGCCATTCAAATGTATTAGGGAAACATTTTGGACTGACAGTGGAATCAACCAATCACATTTTGACTTAATGGGTGGGACCGTTTTTACAAAAATGTATGGAAACTTCTGCCTTCTTGAAGGCCAACAGGTTGCTGCGCAATAGCGAGCAGTAGTTTTCCCATGGCCTAGCTAGCTAGCTTTTGTTGTCGGCTAGTTTGCAGCGACTGCAGCAGGTGTTATCAAATAGCATGTTGTTGCTAATTTGTTGTCTTCTCCCTATTCAAGAATAACTTTCAACAAGAAGTTACGTTTGAAATTATCATCATCTGGTGGGTGGAAGTGTGTTTTTTATTGCTGTGTGCTTGCTGTTAGTCATCTCTTTGAAAATAACTTGTGTGTGAAACATTGTTGCATTTAAAGTGGAACTGACAGCATTTTATCAACATGAAATATTATTAAAATCTGTTCATACATGTATACACCTCCAGGAAGAATTACACTTTTTTAAACATTTTCTGACGAGCCACCACTTAGATATGGTAATTTTCCCATTTTCATAAATTCTTAGAATGTTTAGGAATTACTTATACTAAGGCATTTGTGAAAATTCTACAGCCATATAGTTTGAAAGCGGCCGTGCGTTTGGACAATTAATTGACACTGAGGTAAATAAAAAATCTGTCTTGTCCAGGACCGTAGTCTACACAGACCGGTGCGCTGTAGCCAATAAGTGCTACAGTAGGCCTTTATACAACCAAGCCATTTGGCACACGGGCCTGCCATCATTCACTTTGAACTGAACTGTGGGTTTACAGACAGTTGCAACAGTGTGACTTTAGATCATTAGAAAGCATTTGCCAAAAGCCACAAAATACACCTGAATGTATTTCTGCAAATATGTAAACACCACAGGAGTCCTCTTATATTAGTGAACTGTACAATCCTATTGATCAAACAACCATGAAAAGGTAGGCTCTCTCCTTCAGTTATGCACATCAACAATAACAAGATAAACAACTAATGCTAGCCAGAGCAAGATCTAATGGAAAATGAGATAAACCCTCAAACTTTTTCAGCTAGTTGGCCGTCAAAATTGCACTGGTAAACGTTGGGGAATTCTAGCCTCCTCGTCCTTCTGCAGTTTGCCTGCTAATGCATGCTTGTCCCAACCAAGCACCCAAGCTAACTGGCTAAAGTTGGTTAGCTATCTACTTCCAGACACAAATGAGAGAACACATCACTCTGACAATTTTACTTGCCATAGAAGAGCTGGTTAGGCTCTTTGCATGTTCTCTAGAGCATTCTTGACTAACCATAACTTTTTGTCGACATTTACTGACACCGGTCATATTCAGCGGGTGTGTAACGGTCTTGAGACGACAGATTCTGGGAGATGGGAAGCAAGTACAGGGCGAGGATTTAATAACAAAAAGACATGAAACAAAGCATGAACAGCGTCTGGACAAGAGAAACAAAACAACATCAATGCAGACACCGGAATGAAACTGAGGAAGTGACATATATAGGGGAGGAAATCAATGACGTGATTGAGTCCAGGTGAGTCCGATGAAGTGCTGGTGCACGTAACAATGGTGACAGGTGTGCATAATGATGAGCAGCCTTTCAACCTCAAGCGCCAGAGAGGGGGAACGGGAGCAGACGTGACAGGGTGTTGCACGTTCGTAAATTCATCAGTTGTTCTGCACTCAAGCACAACGATGAGAGTGCTCTGAAATTGGAGTGGAACGTTTTGGGTGACAAGCCAAATTTCTTCAACCTCCTGAGGTTGAAGAGGCGCTGTCGAACAGGTATTCCTTTTGTCCAGATGGGATAGGACAGTGTGCAGTGGGATGGTGATTGCGTCGTCTGTGGACCTGTTGGGGCGGTATGTAAACTGAAGTGGGTCTAGTGTGGCTGGTAAGGTGGAGGTGATATGATCCTTGACTAGTCTCTCAAAGCACTTCATGATGACAGAAGTGAGTCCTACAGGGCGGTAGTCATTTAGTTCAGTTATCTTTGCCTTCTTGGGTACAGGAACAGTGGTAGCCATCTTGAAGCATGTGGGGACAACAGACTGGGATAGGGAGCGATTGAATATGTCCGGAAACACACCAGCCAGCTGGTCTGCACATGCTTTGAGAACGCGGCTTGGGATGCCATCTGGGTCAGCTTCCTTGCGAGGGTTAACACGTTTAAATGTTTTACTCACGTCAGCCATGGAGAAGGAGGGGGGGGGGGGGGGGGGGGGGGCAGTCCTTGTTAGCAGGCCGCTACGGTGGCACTGTATTATCCTCAAAGCGGGCAAAGAAGATGTTTCGTTTGTCTAGAAGCATGACGTTGGTGTCCGTGACATGGCTGGATTTCTTTTTGTAGTCTGTCATTTCCTGTAGACCCTGCCACATACGTCTCGTCTGAGCCGTTGAATTGCGACTCCACCTTGTCCCTGTACTAGCATTCGCTTGTTTGATTGCCTTGCGGAGGCATATTCCCAGACCTCTTTCCATGGTTAAATGCGGTGGATCGCGCTTTCAGTTTTGCGCGAATGCCGCCATCCATCCACGGTTTCTGGTTACGGTAGGTTTTAATTGTCACAGTGGGTACAACATATCCAATGCACATCTTTATAAACGCACTCACCAAGTCAGCGTATAGGTCGATGTTGTTCTCTGAGTTTGACCGGAACATATTCTAGTCCACGTGATCAAAACAATCTTTAAGCATAGCTTCTGATTGGTCGGACCAGCGTTGAATGGTTCTCGTCACTGGTACATCCTGTTTGAGTTTCTGCCTATAAGACGGAAGTAGCAAGATGGCGTCGTGGTCAGATTTGCCGAAGGGATGGCGGGGGAGGGCTTTGTGTGCATCGCAGAAGTTAGAGTAGCACTGGTCGAGGGTATTGCTCATGCACATAGCGCAATCAATATGCTGGTAGAATTTAGGTAGACTTAGTTTGCTTTGTTAAAATCCCCAGCTACAATAAATGCAGCCTCAGGATGTATGGTTTCCAGTTTGCATATAGTCCAGTGAAGTTCCTTGATGGCCGTCTTGGTGTCTGCTTGAGGGGGAATGTAAACAGCTGTGACTATAACTGATGAGAATTCTCTTGGTAGGTAAAATGGTCGGCACATTATTGTAAGAAATTCTAGATCGGGTGAGCAGAAGGACTTGAGTTCCTGTATGTTGTCATGATTACACCATGAGTCGTTAATCATAAAGCATATACCCCCACTGTAACGACTGTCTAGTTCTTCCTCCTCCTCGGACGAGGAGAGGAGAGAAGGATCGGAGGACCAAAATGCAGCGTGTTGTGAAAACATGATGAATATTTATTAAAGCAAAGACGAACACGAAAAAACACTTGGAAAATTACAAAACAACAAAACGACGTAGACAGACCTGAACATGTGAACTTACAAAACTACACGAAGAACTCACGAACAGGAACAGACTACATCAAACGAACGAACAAACGAAACAGTCCCGTGTGGTGCGCAGACACAGACACGGAAGACAATCACCCACAAACAAACAGTGTGAACAGCCAACCTATATATGGTTCTCAATCAGAGGAAAACGTAAAACACCTGTCCCTGATTGAGAACCATATAAGGCTAATTACAAACGACCTAAACATAGAAACACAAAACATAGAATGCCCACCCCAACTCACGCCCTGACCAACTAAACACATACAAAAATAACATAAAACAGGTCAGGAACGTGACACCCACCCTTTCTTTTCCCAGAGAGGTGTTTATCTCTGTCGGCGCGATGCATGGAGAAGCCCAGTGGCTGAACCGATTCCGACAACATATCTCGAGAGAGCCAACCCTTGATCAAATTTTGTCTACCTTGTTGTCAAGAGACTGGACATTGGCTAGTAGTATACTCGGGAGCAGTGTGCGATGTGCATGTCTACAGAGCCTGATGCATGATGACAATTGTGCAGCACAAATAGCCTACTAACCAACACTGCGGCCTAAACTTTTTCAATACCTGGTTTGCATACCCATTGTTTGCCTTAGTTAGCATTACTGTGAAATATCATAAGTTTAAAGTCTTTCCTACCCTACCCGCTACAGATGTCATTATTTTGTGAGCTGCTCCATGCCAAAACCAGTCAACAGCTGCCCACTCTAGCTGCTTGCAGATGATATTCCGCTGAAACTATGCTGTGTGCAGCGCACATGTGAATATGTTTCACATGCTTAGCGATTGCTTTGGCTACTTTGTGCCTGATTTCTCTATTGTACTACATAATTGATAAGTCGTATACCTCCAATACCCTATTTTGATACGCATCAGTAGGGATTAAGAAGTGAGTATATGCAATGCCCACTGAAAAAGAAGTGGGTATATGGCTACACCACTGGCCCTTTGTGTTTTACGAAAAGTGCGCTCTCCTACCTGAGTGCGCTGGTATTAAGATTGCTGTCCTTTCAGAATCACGAACCTGTCACACACTGAAGGCCTATAGGTTCGCCACTGCGCAGACATGTCTATAATAGATATAAAGCATGTTAAGATAAAGTATTAATGTTTCAAGAATATTTGGCCTGGTGAAGCGGCTTTATGCACTGACTGAATGGAAGCTGATAATTATGAGTTTTTACTCCGCTGGTCTCAGGAAAAAAATATGACAAGACAGAGTCAAAACCAAGTCCAAATGTATCCAACACAGACAAGACCGAGACACTCAATATGTGGTCTTGAGTACCACAACACTGCTGGCTAGCTACCAAACGTAGCTACACATAATAATGCCAACCACAAAATCACCATGTAGCGTAGCTAGTTAGCTATAGAATCGCCTAAACAAACTGCACTATCGAATTTAGGAGTCTACAATCTCACCATGTTCAACCTGCATATCGATGTGCCTCACAGAGTGGAATCCAACATTCGCAACAGCAGATATACTTTAGAGGAGATGGGAAACACTGCCCATGCTATGTCAATAGGCCGCATGGTGCATTCTTGGTGATTCTTGGACAAGGACCGCTCTCCTTCAAGGAGTATGGGAGTATGGGAGTCTATTGGAGCTAGCTCAAAAACCCAGGCACAAATTTCATCAAGAAGAAGTGCAACATTACAAATATTTTCCAAGATGTGAGATAATTAACTTGTTATCTGTAGTATAGTTTTGGAATCGTAACATTACTTACTTTAGAGGAAAATAGACACGTTTCTCGACATATACACTGACTTTGAGATGGGATTGCTTGACGATTAGCTTAGCAACAGCGTAATGCAGCATGACAACGTGAATGCAATTGGTCGAAAGTCTGCTGGGTGGGGCGTTATACGTTCTTTATTTCATTGGATTCCAATCTCCTTTCTATAATATCTCTGGCAACTGCACCATGCAATGCCCCCTGGACTAAAGTGGCAGACAAATAGGAAAAATGTGCTAGACCCTCCGTTAAATTACACATTTCTCGAGGTAAGAATATCGCAAAATTATGATCAATGGCTCATTCGAGTTATGACATCAGCCAGTATTGAAATCTGACATGTATGACAGACGTTTTCGCAATCTAAATGTATTCCTATTAACTTCCAGTGTAGTGAAAGTGACTTTATCACAGTGCTACGTCATACTGGCCAGATTTCTGCCTGCGTGAACGGCAATAACTCAGATACACATGAAAACTGAAATTTCCCAGGGAATCGATAGAACATCACTCAGAGATGCAACAAGAACAATATAACTATAAAAATGGGTGAACCTTTCCTTTAACCAAATAGCTACACGACACGGACTAGCTGCATTGACCCTTTTTTGACTCATAACATACTTACGCTGGTGATACTGTTTATTATCTGTCGCTTTATTCTTAGTTATATTTACATATCTACCTCAATTACCTTGTACCCCTGCTGTATGTAGCTAAGTTATCATCACTCATTGTGTATTTATTGTTTATTTTACTATTACATGTTTTACTTTTCTATTTTTTCTCAATTTTTCCTTTCTGCATTGCTGGGAAGGGCCTGTATGTAAGCATAATGTTAGTCTACACCTGTTGTTTACGAAGCATGTGACCAATACAATTTGATTTAATTTGATCACTATGTTAAAGGAGACCTCCACACTGGTAAATTAGAACCATTTTGAATTTATAATCATCAGCCTTTAACAGTAGGCCTACACACATCACATCTTACAGACTTTTTCTTTAAATACATGTTCAGGAACTTTGGCCGCTACTAATTTGCCTCGCTTTGGGCTGGATGTGTCAATGTGTAGTTCAAAACACAAGTTTTGTTAGATATACTGTAAATACCCCCATTGGGTAGATGATGGAAAAACTTAATGAAACTGTGTTTCTGATGAGAATCTGATGTTACGCAGACATGTAGTCAGGCATAGCCACATCCTGATGAATACATAACAGATGAGATGGTAGTGCAGTAAACATGTCTGCAAGAATCATTTTCATCACTGATGATAAAGTGGTGTTTCTTATTCCCAGCCACAAAGTCATAATTATGGCAAAACCTAGCCCAAAGGCCAGCAGGTGGCGATATTGAGTCGTTTCATCTTACCGTCCAAACGCATTATATTCAGCCAGCAAAACATTTGTATTGATTTAATGGTGATAAGGCAGAAAAAATTGGGAAAATATGCATACTTTCTTTATGGAAGACCATTTTCGACCACCATGCTAGAGTTGCTAATACTGCTTCCGGATGTTACGCCATTCGTTCAGCCAGGGGTAGACTCTAAATATCCGACTGTTGAACGTGAAACACAATGTCCAAGACTAGCTTTCCTCGGCATTAACCACTCTAGCGTGTGGGTGGAAAATGGTGTTTCATAAAGAAAGTATGAATATTTTCCCTGTTTTATATATCGATATATTATATACACTGCTCAAAAAAAATTAAGGGAACACTAAAATAACACATCCTAGATCTGAATGAATGAAATATTCTTATTAAATACTTTTTTCTTTACATAGTTGAATGTGCTGACAACAAAATCACACAAATATTATCAATGGAAATCAAATTTATCAACCCATGGAGGTCTGGATTTGGAGTCACACTCAAAATTAAAGTGGAAAACCACACTACAGGCTGATCCAACTTTGATGTAATGTCCTTAAAACAAGTCAAAATGAGGCTCAGTAGTGTGTGTGGCCTCCACATGCCTGTATGACCTCCCTACAACGCCTGGGCATGCTCCTGATGAGGTGACGGATGGTCTCCTGAGGGATCTCCTCCCAGACCTGGACTAAAGCATCTGCCATTCAGGTCTGGGGAACGGGCGGGCCAGTCCATAGCATCAATGCCTTCCTCTTGCAGGAACTGCTGACACACTCCAGCCACATGAGGTCTAGCATTGTCTTGCATTAGGAGGAACCCAGGGCCAACCGCACCAGCATATGGTCTCACAAGGGATCACAAGGGATCTCATCTCGGTACCTAATGGCAGTCAGGCTACCTCTGGCGAGCACATGGAGGGCTGTGCGGCCCCCCAAAGAAATGCCACCCCACACCATGACTGACCCACCGCCAAACCGGTCATGCTGGAGGATGTTGCAGGCAGCAGAACGTTCTCCACGGCGTCTCCAGACTCTGTCACGTCTGTCACATGTGCTCATGTGCTCAGTGTGAACCTGCTTTCATCTGTGAAGAGCACAGGGCGCCAGTGGCGAATTTGCCAATCTTGGTGTTCTCTGGCAAATGCCAAACGTCCTGCACGGTGTTGGGCTGTAAGCACAACCCCCACCTGTGGACGTCGGGCCCTCATACCACCCTCATGGAGTCTGTTTCTGACTGTTTGAGCAGACACATGCACATTTGTGGCCTGCTGGAGGTCATTTTGCAGGGCTCTGGCAGTGCTCCTCCTGCTCCTCCTAGCACAAAGGCGGAGGTAGCGGTCCTGCTGCTGGGTTGTTGCCCTCCTACGTTCTCCTCCACGTCTCCTGATGTACTGGCCTGTCTCCTGGTAGCGCCTCCATGCTCTGGACACTACGCTGACAGACACAGCAAACCTTCTTGCCACAGCTCGCATTGATGTGCCATCCTGGATGAGCTGCACTACCTGTGTGGGTTGTAGACTCCGTCTCATGCTACCACTAGAGTGAAAGCACCGCCAGCATTCAAAAGTGACCAAAACATCAGCCAGGAAGCATGGGAACTGAGAAGTGGTCTGTGGTCACCACCTGCAGAACCACTCCTTTATTGGGGGTGTCTTGCTAATTGCCTATAATTTCCACCTGTTGTCTATTCCATTTGCACAACAGCATGTGAAATTTATTGTCAATCAGTGTTGCTTCCTAAGTGGACAGTTTGATTTCACAGAAGTGTGATTGACTTGGAGTTACATTGTGTTGTTTAAGTGTTCCCTTTATTTTTTTGAGCAGTGTATATTTAATAATAACGCCTTGTGTTCCTTTAACGCAGTGCTTCTCAATTATTTTCTGTTATCCCCCCCCCCCCTAGGAAGAAGTAAACATTTCGCGCCCCCCCAACTCTCCGCCGCTACTGTAAATAGTATAATTTGTCTATAAAATTGTTATAGGTACACCTCTGCATAACATTGTATCCTTATTAACATCAAAGAAAACAAAAAAAGAAAGAAATATAGATCAACTTACAACAAAGAATAACTTTATTAACATTGTTTTTTAGTCTGTAACAGAAAAGACTTAAAGTTAAAGCCTTATTTAAACTGTAAACATTTTGTTGACCATTCAGGATACTGAAAAATAAAATAAAATATAATCAATAAATAATAATAAATTCAAATTGATCAGCAACATTAACTCAGGAGCACAATATATGAAACACTTTAACTTATAAAACAAAAATGAATAAAACAATTTGTGCTGATTTTTTTTATCAAAATGAGGAAGTCAGGATTAATGGCTACAATGTAACGGCAGTCTAAGTCGTCCTCCTCCTCAGACGAGGAGAGGCGAGAAGGATCTGAGGACCAATGTGCAGCGTGGTAATTTTCCATTATTTAATAAACACAAAACAAGACACTATACAAAATGACAAAACAAACTAACCGTCACAGTCCTAGCTGGTGCAGACAAAACACAAAGACAGGAAACAACCACCCACAATCCCCAACACAAAACAAGCCTCCTATATATGATTCTCAATCAGGGACAACGATTGACAGCTGCCTCTGATTGAGAACCATATTAGGCTGGACACAGAAACAGACAAACTAGACACACAACATAGAATTCCCACCCAGCTCACGTCCTGACCAACACTAAACAAGCAAAACACATAAGAACTCTGGTCAGGACGTTACAGTACCCCCCTCCTGAGGTGCGGACTCCGAACGCACCCCTAAAATTCAAGAGGAGGGTCTGGGTGGGCATCTGTCCGCGGTGGCGGCTCCGGCGCAGGACGAGGACACCACTCCACCACTGTCTTTGTCCCCCTCCTTAGCGTCCTTTGAGTGGCGACCCTCGCCCACGACCTTGGCCTAAGAATCCTCCCCAAGGCCCCCACATGATTTAGGAGGTAGCTCAGGACAGAGAGGTAGCTCAGGACAGAGAGGTAGCTCAGGACAGAGAGGTAGCTCAGGACAGAGAGGTAGCTCAGGACAGAGGGGTAGCTCAGGACAGAGGGGTAGCTCAGGACAGAGGGGCAGCTCTGGACTAATGGCAGCTCCGGACTGGGTGGCAGCTCCGGACTGAGTGGCAGCTCCGGACTGAGGGGCAGCTCATGACTGAGGGGCAGCTCATGACTGAGGGGCAGCTCATGACTGAGGGGCAGCTCATGACTGAGGGGCAGCTCATGACTGGAGGACAGCTCATGACTGGAAGGCAGCTCATGACTGGAGGGCAGCTCATGACTGGAGGGCAGCTCATGACTGGAGGGCAGCTCATGACTGGCGGGCAGCTCATGACTGGCGGGCAGCTCATGACTGGAGGGCAGCTCATGACTGGAGGGCAGCTCTTGACTGGCTGGCGGCTCTGGCAGCTCCTGACTGGCTGGCGGCTCTGGCAGCTCCTGACTGGCTGGCGGCTCTGGCGGCTCCTGACTGGCTGGCGGCTCTGGCGGCTCCTGACTGGCTGGCGGCTCTGGCGGCTCCTGACTGGCTGGCGGCTCTGGCGGCTCCTGACTGGCTGGCGGCTCTGGCGGCTCCTGACTGACGGACGGCTCTAGCGGCTCCTGACTGGCGGACGGCTCTAATGGCTCGGGACAGACGTGCGGCTCTGAAGGCTCGTGGCAGACGGATGGCTCAGATGGCGCTGGGCAGACGGATGGCTCAGATGGCGCTGGGCAGATAGATGGCTCAGATGGCGCTGGGCAGACAGATGGCTCAGATGGCGCTGGCAGACAGATGGCTCAGATGGCGCTGGGCAGACGGATGGCTCAGATGGCGCTGGGCAGACGGATGGCTCAGATGGCGCTGGGCAGACGGATGGCTCAGACGGCGCTGGGCAGACGGATGGCTCAGATGGTGCTGGGCAGGCAGGCAGCTCAGACGGCGCTGGGCAGACGAGCAGTGCAGGCAGCTCAGACGGCGCTGGGCAGACGAGCAGTGCAGGCGGCGTTGGGCAGACGGCCGACTCTGACCTGCTGAGGCGCACAGTAGGCCTGGTGCGTGGTGCCGGAACTGGTGGTACCGGACTGGAGACACGCACCTTAAGGCTAGTGCGGGGAGCAGGAACAGGGCACACTGAATTCTCAAAGCGCACTATAGGCCTGGTGCGTGGTACCGGCACTGGTGGTACCGGGCTGAGGGCACGCACCTCAGGGCGAGTGCGGGGAGAAGGAACAGTGCGTACAGGGCTCTGGAGACGCACAGGAGGCTTGGTGCGTGGTGCCGGAACTGGAGGCACTGGGCTGGAGACACGCACCACAGGGAGAGTGCGTGGAGGAGGAACAGGGCTCTGGAGACGCACTGGAAGCCTGGTGCGTGGTGTAGGCACTGGTGGTACTGGGCTGGGGCGGGAAGGTGGCGTCGGATATACCGGACCGTGCAGGCGTACTGGCTCCCTTGAGCACCGAGCCTGCCCAACCTTACCTGGTTGAATGCTCCCCGTAGCCCGTCCAGTGCGGGAAGGTGGAATAACCCGCACTGGGCTGTGTTGGCGAACCGGGGACACCATGCGTAAGGTTGGTGCCATGTACACCGGCCCGAGGAGACGTACTGGAGGCCAGATATGTAGAGCCGGCTTCATGGCACTTGGCTCAATGCTCAATCTAGCCCGGCCAGTGCGGGGAGGTGGAATAACCCGCACCGGGCTATGCACACGTACAGGAGACACCGTGCGCTCTTCCGCATAACACGGTGTCTGCCCGTACTCCCGCTCTCCACGGTAAGCATGGGAAGTGGGCGCAGGTCTCCTACCTGCCTTCGCCACACTACCCTTTAGCCCCCCCCCCAAGAAATTTTTGGGGTTTCTTCACGGGCTTCCAGCCACGCTTCCGTGCTTCCTCCTCATACCACCGCTCCTGGGCTTTAGCTGCCTCCAGAGAGCGGCGATTCTCTCCAACCTTAGCCCAGGGTCCTTTACCCTCCAAAATTTCCTCCCATGTCCAGGAGTCCTGTGTAGTTGGCCGCTGCTGCTGTTGTCGCTGCCCGTACTCACGCTGCTTGGTCCGAGTTTGGTGGGTGGCTCTGTAACGGCAGTCTAAGTCGTCCTCCTCCTCAGACGAGGAGAGGCGAGAAGGATCTGAGGACCAATGTGCAGCGTGGTAATTTTCCATTATTTAATAAACACAAAACAAGACACTATACAAAATGACAAAACAAACTAACCGTCACAGTCCTAGCTGGTGCAGACAAAACACAAAGACAGGAAACAACCACCCACAATCCCCAACACAAAACAAGCCACCTATATATGATTCTCAATCAGGGACAACGATTGACAGCTGTCTCTGATTGAGAACCATATTAGGCTGGACACAGAAACAGACTAACTAGACACACAACATAGAATTCCCACCCAGCTCACGTCCTGACCAACACTAAACAGGCAAAACACATAAGAACTCTGGTCAGGACGTTACATACAATGAGAACGTTATGCAAAGCGGGACGATTGTTGGCAATATTCGGCACGTTTTCGCTGAAAAAACTCAAGCGGCTTATCAGCGTGATTGGGGTGTAATGTCTTTAAGTGACGCCTTCATTTATTTGGCTTCATGCTGTCCGCTGCCAACATTTTTAGACACAGTAAACAAACCGGTCTTTTCTCCTCTCACACCGTAGTCACAGTGAAGCCATGCTCTACATATGCGTCGTCATATTTCCTCGTCTTAGCTTTCGTGAGACTTACGTTTGTCTCATTATCTCCGTCTCTCTCCGCCTTTCTTTTCATCCCTGTTAAATATTTTTCCATGGTGTCTCTTAAGGGTTTGTTATCTGCACTTCATATCTCCTGCTCTGTGCTGTGTGCTCTTGTTCGGTGCAAAACAAAACTACTCCCTGCGGCAAAAAAAAAGCATGTTCCCCGGGGTCACACGCGCCCCTCCTGGCAGCGCTCCGAGCCCCCCCAGGGGGGCGCGCCCCACTATTTGAGAAGGACTGCTTTAACGGTAAGCCTACCATGACCCCCACATTACCAGGCAAATCCTTTTTTCTATATTTACAATTTAGGTCAGCTATGCTAGCCTTTGGAGGCTCTTGGGAAACCCAACTACCAAACCATCCAATGATGGATGGAGACATGTTGACTGGGTGGGGTAGGGGGAATGGGATGGGAGGTTGGGGGTGGAGGCCCACTTCTTTTTTTGTTTCCTTTTATTATCACTGAAACTTTATGTATTTCTTACAGTTTTTCTTTTGAGTGGCAGCCTACATGGGTACATGTTTTATAAAAGTATCATTTGAAATGGATATGCCTAAATCAGATCAAGAACTGATATTTGGCAAATTGGTTGAACACACACCTCAATGTATTCTCTATAGCTAGGCTAATCAAACCTGGACCTCTACTAAATACAACACTGCTTCAAGACAAGCAACACTGAACCATGCATGAGAGCATAAGCTGTTCTGGACGACAGTGTGATCTCGCTCTCCGTGGCCGATGTGAGTAAGACCTTTAAACAGGTTAACATTCACAAGGCCGCGAGGCCAGACGGATTACAAGGACACATACTCAGAGAAAGCACTGACCGGCGAGCAAATGTCTTTACTGACGTTTTCAACCTTGTCCTGACCCAGTCTGTAATACCAACATGTTTCAAGCAGACCAGCATAGTCCCTGTGCCCAAGAACGCTGAGGTAACCTGTCTAAATGACTATTGCCCTGTAGCACTCACATCTGTATCCATGAAATGCTTGAAAGGCTGGTCATGCCTCACATCAATACCATCATCCCAGACACCCTGGACCCACTCCAATTCACATACCGCCCCAACAGATCCACAGATGACGCAATCTATATTGCACTCCACACTGCCCTCTCCCACCTGGAGAAGAGGAACACCTACAGTGCATTCGGAAACTATTCAGACCCTTTCACTTTTTCCACATTTTGTTACGTTACAGCCTTATTCTAAAACGAGTTAAATAAAACCTTTTCCTCATCAATCTACACACAATTCCCCATAATGACAAAGCGAAACCAGCTTTTTGAATGTATTAAAAATAAAAAACAGAAATACCTTATTTACATAAGTATTTAGACTCTTTGATATGAGACTTGAAATTGAGCTCAGGTGCATCATGTTTCCATTGATCATCCTTGAGATATTTCTACAACTTGATTAGAGTCCACCTGTGGTAAATTCAATTGATTGGACATCATTTTGGAAAGGCACACACCTGTCTATATAAGGTCCCACAGTTGACAGTGCATGTCAGAGCAAAAACCAAGCCATGAGATCAAAGGAATTGTCCGTAGAGCTCCGAGACAGGATTGTGTCGAGGCACAGATCTGGGGAAGGGTACCAAAGATTGTCTGAAGCATTGAAGGTCCCGAAGAACACAGTGGCCTCCATCATTCTTAAATGGAAGAAGTTTGGAACCACAAAGACTCTTCCTAGTGCTGGCCGCCCAGCCAAACTGAACAATCGAGGAGAAAGGCCTTGGTCAGGGAGGTGACCAAGAACCTGATGAGTTCCAGATTTCCTCTGTGGAGATGGGAGAACATTCCAGAAGGACAACCATCTCTGCAGCCCTTTATGGTAGAGTGACCAGACAGAGGCCATTCCCCAGTAAAAGGCACATGACAGCCTGCTGGGAGTTTGCCAAAAGACACCTAATGGACTCTCAGACCATGAGAAACAAGATTCTCTGGTCTGATGAAACCAAGATTGAATTGAAGTGTCACGTCCGGAGGAAATCAGACACCGCTCATCACCTGGCCAATACCATCCCTAATGTGAAGCATGGTAGTGGCAGCAAAATGCTGTGGGGATGTTTTTCAGTTGCAGGGACTGGGAGACAAGTCAGGGTCGAGGGAGAGATGATCGGAGCAAAGTACAGAGAGATCCTTGATGAAAACCTTCTCCAGAGCACTCAGATCCTCATACTGGTGTGAAGTGTGAGAGAACATGTAGGTATTTACCTGATTTGTTTGATATTAATAAACTCAGCAAAAAAAAGGAACGTCTTCTCACTGTCAACTGCGTTTATTTTCAGCAAACTTAACATGTGTAAATATTTGTATGAACATAACACGATTCAACAACTGAGACATAAACTGAACAAGTCCCACAGACATGTGACTAACAGAAATGGAATAATGTGTCCCTGAACAAAGGAGGGGTCAAAATCAAAAGTAACAGTCAGTATCTGGTGTGGCCACCAGATGCATTAGGTACTGCAGTTTATCTCCTCCTCATGGACTGCACCAGATTTGCCAGTTCTTGCTGTGAGATGTTACCCCACTCTTCCACCAAGGCACCTGCAAGTTCCCAGACATTTCTGGGGGGAATGGCCCTAGCCCTCACCCTCCGATCCAACAGGTCCCAGATGTGCTCAATGGGATTGAGATCCGGGCTCTTCGCTGGCCATGGCAGAACACTGACATTCCTGTCTTGCAGGAAGTCACACACAGAACGAGCAGTATGGCTGGTGGCATTGTCATGCTGGAGGGTCATGTCAAGATGAGCCTGCAGGAAGGGTACCACATGAGGGAGGAGGATGTCTTCCCTGTAACGCACAGCGTTGAGATTGCCTGCAATGACAACAAGCTCAGTCCGATGATGCTGTGACACATCGCCCCAGACCATGACGGACCCTCCACCTCCAAATCGATCCCGTTCCAGAGTACAGACCTCGGTGTAATGCTCATTCCTTCAACAATAAACGCACATTCGACCATCACCCTTGGTGAGACAAAACCGCGATTCGTCAGTGAAGAGCACTTTTTGCCGGTCCTGTCTGGTCCAGCAACGGTGGGTTTGTCCCATAGGTGACGTTGTTGCCGGTGATGTCTGGTGAGGACCTGCCTTACAACAGGCCTACAAGAACCTCAGTCCAGCCTCTCTCAGCCTATTGTGGACAGTCTGAGCACTGATGGAGGGATTGTGCGTTCCTGGTGTAACTCGGGCAATTGTTGCGATCCTGTACCTGTCCCGCAGGTGTGATGTTCGGATGTACCGATCCTGTGCACGTGGTCTGCCACTGTGAGGACGATCAGCTGTCCGTCCTGTCTCCCTGTAGCGCTGTCTTAGGCGCATCTGCAGTCCTCATGCCTCCTTGCAGCATGCCTGAGTCACGTTCACGCAAATGAGCAGGGACCCTGGGCATCTTTCTTTTGGTGTTTTTCAGAGTCAGTAGAAAGGCTTTTTTAGTGTCGTACGTTTTCATAACTGTGACATTAATTGCCTACTGTCTGGAAGCTGTTACTGTCTTAATGACCGTTCCACAGGTGCATGTTCATTAATTGTTTATGGTTCATTGTACAAGCATGGGAAACAGTGTTTAAACCCTTTACAATGCTGATCTGTGAAGTTATTTGGATTTTTACGAATTATCTTTGAAAGACAGGGTCCTGAAAAAGGTCTGTTTCTTTTTTTGCTGAGTTTCGTTAACAATTAATACTTAACAAATAGAAAGACATTTCTGTTCTATTAATGCTGTGTTTTTGTAAAGGGATGGTTTCCACTCTAACTTCCTGCAGTTAGTCTGGCTTATGGTCAAGGCAATAGGTTTTGCTAGAGATAGCTTGAGCTGACAATGACTTGGGGATGAAAACCTACAGCCGGCATTGAATAGACAAGATGTGGTGTGTGTGACCTGAGATAATGATAGCCTGGAAGAGTTTAGAACAATCCCTCATTGTCTCATCTTCATCCTGGCGTCTGGGAAACTAAGCCAGGTTGGGGTAAAACAACATCCGTGCAGATAACCAGGAGATGAACCCAAAATGCTTAGTCAGGGCTGGTTCCACCCCTCCCATAATGATCGGGGGCATCATAAGCCACTTATGATGCCCCCGATCATTATGGGAGGGGTGGAACCAGCCCTGACTAAGCATTTTTAGGTCTCCTTTATAAGATCTCTATTTTTTCATTATCAGTTAAACTCTTGGCAACACACACTTCAGAGTGTGCGGTCGACAGCTTCATTATTGCAATAATTAATCAATATTAAATAAGATAATTGTTTGAATAATTGTCCAAGTCTCTTTCAGTATACATGAATTTCCAAGACAATTTTGGCGACGAGGATGGGAACTGCAATTTCATCTGTTGACCGCTCCTGAAGATCTGGGTAAACTGTGTACAGGGGATCAGAAATTGGGATCTCAGGGAAAATCACACTCAATATGATCTGAGAGGTAGTGGGCACGGGTGGATGCCAGATTACGAACATTGTACTGTGAGATGCGCGCTTGGACAATCTATCAATAAGTGATGAAAAGACGCTAAAAAAAATACAAAAAGAATACAAAAATAAGAAACCCCTGTTGAGGTTACGCTCAGAGCGAGTTCTTCTTAAGAGCAGCTGAGGTAATTAGCAGGACTGAGTTCAGTTGATAAGAGTGTTCTTAAGTGAGGTATCCTTGGACATAATTGTTAATTAGCCAGTTGCGGGCAACCAGAAGTCCCGATCCGTGGTACTGAGTTGATCACAGTAGGACTGGTGAGGTTAATGTGGAGTGAAGGACTAGAGTGCGGGTAATCTTGCGAGAAAACTCCGCTTGGTGAAACTCATTTAACAAGGGACTAGAGTGCAGGGGACGCCTTGCGAGGGCATCTGGCTTGGTTGGTGAAGTTCAAATTATAATGTATAATGTTTTGATAAAAAAAATATATAAATGAGGTAAACAGGTATGCCCTGGGTTACTATTGTTATGTGTTATTGTGAGTTTTGTTATTCCTGGTACTTAGAAAATACGAGGTAAGATTGGATTTTTTGGGACCATGTTACATAGATAGGAGACATGGATACTCTGTAGGTAGTTTTTCACATTTGGATAGACATAAGAGAATCTATATCACAGTAGGCGATATCTCAGTGTGGATACAGCACCCTGTTTTGGGACCACTAATTAGGCAATATTTTGATAATGGTATGGGTTTCCCTGTTCATTTAGACAGGGTTTGAAATCTAAAAACAGCGCTGAGCGGTTTTCCTCATCTGTCTCAATCCCCTGTGTGCCCTGTGTTTGTGTTTTCTGTGAATGTGATATGAGAGTGTGAGTGTGGAAATAAGTGTTCATCTGAAGTTTGGATAATAAGATATAGAAATGTGTATAATAAGCTGATTTCAATTTGGATAATAAGATATCACGGGGTGGTATTGAGCATGGGATGTTATTTTAGACAGTAGTGGCAAGCCTATAATTTCTGGATGTCTAGAGAACAGTTGAGGATACGTGTGGCGCATTATTCCCATGACCCGCCGTGCAGCGTCCGGGAAACTTGAGTTTAGGGTTCTGCTGTGAGTAGGGCGATGGCGAGTTGTTGGAAACGCAGATGTAGTGGAGTGGTTAATTAATGTGAGTACCTAAGATTTCCTATATTTTATATAGATTCTGTGAATATATGAAAATGTGACTAATTATATGTGTGTATAATCTATTACTACAGATTTGATGAAGTAATGATGGAACTAAACGATAATAAAATACTAATTTGCGCACCCAAATGTAGACGTACATCAGGGGTGAATTTTTTGGGGTTGAGTTGGTCTCGTTTATGGATTTTGATAGAGATAAGGTTAAAGCATTATATGACTGTCTACAGGATCTGGGAGATAGTCTCAGAAAAGCATTAGCATATATTAAAACTGTGCGTGAGAAAATCTAAACTCTGGACACCATTGAGAGAGGTGCAGAAATAAACATCATAGAAGAGGTAACCATAGCAAAGCCATAGATGCACTAAAAGAAGCGCATTGTCACGGTTTTCTTCCTGGGATGAAGGAGAGGACCAAAACGCAGAGCGGCTAGTGTTCAACATAATTTAATAAAGAATATGTGAACACTACAAACAACAAAACAATAAATGTGAAAACCGACAACAGTCCTATCTGGTCTAGAACACAAAGACAGAAGACAGGAAACAATCACCCACAAAATCCCAACACAAAACAAGCCTCCTATATATGATTCTCAATCAGGGACAACGATTGACAGCTGCCTCTGATTGAGAACCATATTAGGCTGGACACAGAAACAGACAAACTAGACACACAACATAGAATTCCCACCCAGCTCACGTCCTGACCAACACTAAACAAGCAAAACACATAAGAACTCTGGTCAGGACGTTACAGTACCCTCCTCCTGAGGTGCGGACTCCGAACGCACCCCTAAAATTCAAGAGGAGGGTCTGGGTGGGCATCTGTCCGCGGTGGCGGCTCCGGCGCAGGACGAGGACACCACTCTACCACTGTCTTTGTCCCCCTCCTTAGCGTCCTTTGAGTGGCGACCCTCGCCCCCGACCTTGGTCTAGGAACCTTCACCAAGGCCCCCCCTAGATAGAGGAGATAGCTCAGGACAGAGAGGTAGCTCAGGACAGAGAGGTAGCTCAGGACAGAGAGGTAGCTCAGGACAGAGAGGTAGCTCAAGACAGAGAGGCAGCTCCGGACTGAGTGGCAGCTCCGGACTGAGTGGCAGCTCATGACTGGAGGGCAGCTCATGACTGAGTGGCAGCTCATGACTGAGTGGCAGCTCATGACTGAGTGGCAGCTCATGACTGGAGGACAGCTCATGACTGGAGGACAGCTCATGACTGGAGGGCAGCTCATGACTGGAGGGCAGCTCATGACTCGAGGGCAGCTCATGACTGGAGGGCAGCTCATGACTGGAGGGCAGCTCATGACTGGAGGGCAGCTCATGACTGGAGGGCAGCTCATGACTGGAGGACAGCTCATGACTGGAGGACAGCTCAGACGGCACTGGGCAGACGGATGGCTCAGACGGCACTGGGCAGACGGATAGCTCATTTGGCGCTGGGCAGGCAGGCAGCTCAGACGGCGCTGGGCAGACGAGCAGTGCAGGCGGCGTTGGGCAGACGGCCGACTCTGACCTGCTGAGGCGCACAGTAGGCCTGGTGCGTGGTACCGGAACTGGAGGTACTGGGCTGGAGACACGCACCACAGGAAGAGTGCGTGGAGCAGGAACAGGGCACACTGGACTCTCAAAGCGCACTATAGGCCTGGTGCATGGTACCGGCACTGGTGGTACCGGGCTGAGGGCACGCACCTCAGGGCGAGTGCGGGGAGAAGGAACAGTGCGTACAGGGCTCTGGAGACGCACAGGAGGCTTGGTGCGTGGTGCCGGAACTGGAGGCACTGGGCTGGAGACACGCACCATAGGGAGAGTGCGTGGAGGAGGAACAGGGCTCTGGAGACGCACTGGAAGCCTGGTGCGTGGTGTCGGCACTGATGGTACTGGGCTGGGGCGGGAAGGTGGCGCCGGATATACCGGACCGTGCAGGCGTACTTGCTCCCTTGAGCACCGAGCCTGCCCAACCTTACCTGGTTGCATGCTCCCCGTAGCCCGACCAGTGCGGGGAGGTGGAATAACCCGCACTGGGCTGTGTTGGCGAACCGGGGACACCATGCGTAAGGCTGGTGCCATGTATGCCGGCCCGAGGAGCCGTACTGGAGGCCAGATACGTTGAGCCGGCTTCATGACACCTGGCTCAATGCCCAATCTAGCCCGGCCAGTGCGGGGAGGTGGAATAACCCGCACCGGGCTAAGCACACGTACAGGAGACACCGTGCGCTCTTCCGCATAACACGGTGTCTGCCCGTACTCCCGCTCTCCACGGTAAGCATGGGAAGTGGGCGCAGGTTTCCTACCTGACTTCGCCACACTACCCTTTAGCCCCCCCCCCAATAAATTTTTGGGGTTTCTTCTCGGGCTTCCTACCGCGCTGTCGTGCTAACCTCATTCGCCGGTATCCCTCTGCACATTGCTCCATGGAATCCCAGGCGGGCTCCGGCACTCTCCCTGGGTCAACCGACCACCTGTTTATTTCCTCCCAAGTGGTGTAACCCAGATCCGGCTCCCGCTGCTGAGCTAGCTCCTCAAAACGCCGCCTCTCCGCTTTTGCTGCCTCCAGCTCTGCTTTGGGGCGGCGATACTCCTCTGGCTCTGCCCAGGGTCCTTTACCGTCCAGCTCGTCCTCCCATGTCCATTCCTCCTTTCTCTGCTGCTGTCGCTGCTGCCCGTTGCCACGCTGCTTGGTCCGAGTTTGGTGGGTGATTCTGTCACGGTTTTCTTCCTGGGATGAAGGAGAGGACCAAAACACAGCGCGGCTAGTGTTCAACATAATTTAATAAAGAATATGTGAACACTACAAACAACAAAACAATAAATGTGAAAACCGACAACAGTCCTATCTGGTGCAGAACACAAAGACAGAAGACAGGAAACAATCACCCACAAAATCCCAACACAAAACAAGCCTCCTATATATGATTCTCAATCAGGGACAACGATTGACAGCTGCCTCTGATTGAGAACCATATTAGGCTGGACACAGAAACAGACAAACTAGACACACAACATAGAATTCCCACCCAGCTCACGTCCTGACCAACACTAAACAAGCAAAACACATAAGAACTCTGGTCAGGACGTTACACGCATGAGCATTATACCAATTTGGGGTGAAAAATTTAGAAAATTTGGTAGCATTCCCTGCTGATAGGAAAATTCCAATCTAATAGAGAATTCAAGGATGCAATTGTGACTTGGCACAATGACATAAAAGAAGAATCAAAGTTCAACACACCAGTGTGTTGACGTCAGCATCCTATAACAGAAAGCAAAACCGATAAATCAAGATTAGTAGATGTACTCAGCGTAACCGCACCAACAGTACTATTTGTTAAGTAAATTGAGTATGTAGTATGCTTATTGGTCTTAAGATACAAATTCATTGCTTGAACTGATTTTGATAAATGTTTAAAAAATGTTGAGCAATGTTATAAAGTAATGACTTTTCAAATAAAGTTCCGTTATATGTTATATTGGCTGACACATTTGTTGGTTACGCTGTCCTTATGAACCGCATAGCATATCATTGCATCGAACTTGCTAGTATTGTCACGCCCTGACCTTAGAGAGCCTTTTTTATTCTCTATTTGGTTTAAGTCAGGGTGTGACTTGGGTGGGTAAATCTATTTGTTCTATTTCTTTGTTGGCCGGGTATGGTTCCCAATCAGAGGCAGCTGTCTATCGTTGTCTCTGATTGGGGATCATACTTAGGCAGCCTGTTTTCCACCTGAGTTTGTGGGATCTTGTTTTTGTACAGTTACTGTGTAGCCTGCAGAACATTACGTTCGTTTATCTTTTGTTGTTTTTTTGGTGTTCATCAAAAATAAAGACAGATGCACGCTTACTACGCTGCGTCTTGGTCTCCTTCCAACAACGGACGTAACAAGTATATTAACTATTTGCTATTCAACTACTCAACGTTTATTGACTTGATTATTCACATCATTCTCAGCTTAGCTAAATGGTATAGTCGTTGTGCGTTCTCAATGGGCATTGTTAAATGGGGTGCTTTGTAAATTTGCTTTAGCTATTTGTTCAGATTTCAGAGCACTTTGTCTGAATGTACCAGACCGCAAAATAACTAATGAATTTATGAACGCTCAACACCTGTTGAATATGGCCGGTGTCAGTAAACGTCAGGGAAAAGAACGTAATTCAACTATTGCCATGATTTTGTAAATTACATATAGCAGCCAGTGTTTGTTTTAAGATATAAACTGAACGTTTAGCAGCCTGTTTAGTTCAAATTGAAAGGCAAATTTATTCAACATGAATAGCGAGGCGATTTCGAGGTAATACGTTTTTGTGTTGCCTAATGGTTTGCTGGAATAACCTACTGAGAATGGAGTCGTATTTGAATCACTGACTCATGAACTGAATATATGCTTGTCAACAATTGCAAGTGTTTGTTTTATTAGCTGTAGCCAAATCAGAAGAGACAGTTACCTATATCGAATGAATTCTAATAATAGCGGATAGGCAATTGCAATAGAGCTGTGACCATGATCATGTTAAAACAAAGTTGTGGGTAGTAAGAGGCTGTAGTATTGTGCCCACCGAAATGTGTCTAATGTATCTGATGTATTTTATACATTTGGCGCATTACAGGTTAATCTTAAAATAATAGACGTTTGATAAGTGTGAAGCAGAGGTTGGTATTATAAATATTTAGTAATATTGTCAGGGTAGACTACAATGAAAACATTGCCTTCTAGTAAGGAGAGATTAATCATGTTTGCTTTCTTTTATTTTTCCGAACCTTACGATGGGTGACAGTGACGAAGACATTGATAAGGAGGGTTGATGTAAACAGAATGTGAATGGAAATATGTTATTAGTGTTTTTTTTGGATAGGACTCTAATAATGCCATATTTTAGTAATTTGAAGAAGCTGAGGTTTCTAAGGCGATACAGCTCTTACCCATGTCTTTAAACATATGTCCATTAACAACAACTGGATAATTTTACATGGATGGAAGTGAAGCTGATTTTGGGGTTGGATAATCCTTGCTAGAATCAAATACAATGGAGTCTAAAAGGTAACAAGTTTGAATTGGAACGGCCAAATACTCCTTGCAAACCCAGAGAACCTTGGGTGTTTTTAATCTCATGAGAGATTTTATGTCATCTGTGGCAGAAGAATCAGAATTAGTTAGGTAACATTGATAATTAAGATGTCTTATCTGCATAATATGCTTGCATGATATGCTTGTTATTAGAATGTATCCCTTCGGACTCTGGTGTTGGCAGTTGCACTTCTTCCCTCAGCTGGGGCTCAGTCACCTGGGGCCCAGAGAGGGGAGAGGTCAGGCTTGTCTTTCACATGTCTCTGGTGCTATGCAGAATATCAGAAAGAGAAGAGAACAGGAGGGAACATTGTCTTTATATGTGAATGTGTCTTTAACTATTCTAAACCATGTGAATGGATGGCGTGATTAATGGGGAACCAATTACTTGTCTGTGCGCCAGTCACTTCCTCCTTTGGCCTTGGGGGAGATAAGGTCTGAGAAGATGTGTGTGGTAGTGTCTGGAACCATTGTATGTCATCTCTGATGTTGCACCTATCCTGGGGTAGTGTATGACCTAGAGGCTCACTCCCCTCAGTGAGCTTGTCCAGGCGTGTGGTCAAGAAGGGGTTTTACTTGAGATGGGAGCATCTGGAGTTCACAATTGATTTATGCCATAGAATGAATTGGTGTTTCTGTGCTATGAAGTACCAGGAACGAGATCGGAGCCTCGTCTTAGGGGCCAGACTGAACAATAAGAACAGTATTCATAGCAAATGCTATCTGGCTGCGGGATACTCCTTTCTCATATATCAAGTTTCCCCTTGTGACCCATTCCATACATCTGCGGTTTGTCATGAAGACTAAAAGGGCGTATCTTTTCTATAAAAGATATTTGTATTCTTCGTATGTCAGAGCTACTCGCCACAACACTTGCAAGTGTTGAGCCGACCAGCCTCATTATAGAAGCAATTGCTTTATGCTTTCCTTATTAAATAAGTTTTGAATAAAGTAATATCCTGATTGGTGATTGACTTTGTCTCTCCTCATTATTGATTAGAATTTCCACCACACGTCTTATTCTGAAATAGATTTATAGAATGGACGAAAGGGAGGAATGACTTCGATTGGTGTTAATATTGTGAGTATTTTCTAGTAGTAGAGTTTTTAAAAAGCAAATCTGTCAAGCGACAGCATTGGGGTTACCAAATCAAAACCAAAATTGTTGTTCATGAGCATGAGGGCATTGTGGTATGGTGGATACGGAAAATCTTTGGGAAAAGAGAACCAGTTATATACGGGAGTGAATCGTTAGACTCGGTGGCGAGATACATGTTGCCGTGTCTAAGGGTAGTGCATGCTAAATTAAGGGCACATAGACGTCAGGGTAGATTTAAACAAACAATTAATGATTGGAGAGAGTACAGTGGAATTATCTTCATGTTTTGTTTGTAATTAAAATGTTTGAGTTGTTGATAAAGATGTAGTATAGTGAATATTAACAAAATGTACACTTTCTCTTCCAGGAGAATGGGGGTAGTAATTTTCTCTCACTTTGAAATGTATCCCGAGACTATTGTCTTGAAATTCAGCAGTTTATAAGTATAAAGGTATCCAGATTCGGCCATAAAGGGAGCTACCAAATTAAATAGGGCCTGGACGTTTTGTTTGTTTTTGCAGTATGGTTTACAAATACCCACACACAACACACTATTTGTTATTGGCATTAATGCGTGTTTCATTTATTGTGAGTGGTCTATTTCATTTGGTTTTAGTGGGTTTTTCACAGGTTTGAGAAGATGTATCTTAAAGGGGCACACAAATTACATTTTCTTAACACGTGTGTCACGTTCTGACCTTTATTTCCTTTGTTTTGTCTTTATTTAGTATGGTCAGGGAGTGAGTTGGGGTGGGCAGTCTATGTGTGTTTTTCTATGTTGGGGTTTTGTGTTCGGCCTGGTATGATTCTCAATCAGAGGCAGCTGTCAATCGTTGTCCCTGATTGAGAATCATACTTAGGTAGCCTGGGTTTCACTCTTGGTTTGTGGGTGTTTGTTTCCGTGTCAGTGTTTGTCGCCACACGGTACTGTTTCGTTCGTTCACTTCGTTTATTGTTTTGTTCCAGTGTTCTGTTTTGTTTATTAAAAAGACATGAACACTTACCACGCTGCGCTTTGGTCCGATCCTTCTTCCACCACAGACGATCGTTACAGAAACACCCACCAAAAAAGGACCAAGCAGCGTGGTAACGGGCAGCAGCAGCAGCGGCAGCAGCGGGCGAAATCTGAAGAGGAATGGACATGGGAGGACATTCTAAACGGCAAGGGATGTTATACATGGGAGGAGATTCTGGCTGGAAGGGATCGCCTGCCATGGGAACAGGTGGAGGCAGCCAGGAGAGCGGAGGCAGCAGCTAAAGGGAACCGGCGTTACGAGGGAACACGGCTGGCAAGGAAGCCCGAGAGGCAGCCCCAAAAATTTATTGGGAGGGGGCACACGGGGAGTGTTGTTAAGCCAGGTAGGAGACCTGAGACAACTCCCCGTGCTTACCGTGGAGAGAGAGGGCGTCGTACTGGTCAGGCACCGTGTTATGCGGTGGAGCGCACAGGGTCCCCAGTACGAGTGCTTAGCCCGGTGCGATACATCCCAGCTCCTCGTATCGGCCGGGCTAGAGTGGGCATCGAGCCAGGTGCCATGAAGCCGGCTCAACGCATCTGGTCTCCAGTGCGTCTCCTCGGGCCGGCGTACATGGCACCAGCCTTACGCATGGTGTCCCCGGTTCACCAGCACAGCCCAGTGTATTCCACCTCGCCGCACTGGCCTGGCTACGGGGAGCATTCAACCAGGTAAGGTTGGCCAGGCTCGGTGCTCAAGAGCTCCAGTGCGCCTTCATGGTCCGGTCTATCCAGTACCACCAGTGCCAACACCACGCACCAGGCGTCCAGTGCGTCTCCAGAGTCCAGTACGCCCTGTTCCTCCTCCCCGCACTCGTCCTATGCTGCGTGTCCCCAGTCCGGTACCACCAGTTCCGGCACCACGCACCAAGCCTACTGTGTGTCTCCAGGGTCCAATATGCCCTGTTCCTGCTCCCCGCACTCGCCCAGAGGTGCGTGTCCCCAGCCCGGTATCACCAGTTCCTGCACCACGCACCAGGCCTACTATGCGCCTCAGCAGGCCAGAGCTGCCCGTCTGTCCAGCGCCGCCTGAGCCGCCCGTCTGTCCAGCGCCGTCTGAGCCGCCCGACTGTCCAGCGCCGTCTGAGCCCCCCGTCTGTCCTGAGCCGTCAGAGCCGCCCGTCTGAGCCGCCGTCTGTCCTGATATTACTCTATTAAGTAATATCTATACTTAGTTTGACAAGTTTCTTCGACCTGTAATATAACTTTTTGAAGTTTTCGTCCGACGTTCACCTGGACCTGCACGAGCGTTTGGATATGTGTATTAAACGTGCTAACAAAAGTAGCTACTTGGACATAAATAATGGACATTATCGAACAAAACAATTTATTGTGGAACTAGGATTCCTGGGAGTGCATTCTGATGAAAATCATCAAAGGTAAGGGAATATTTATAGTGTAATTTCTGATTTCTGTTGACTCCAACATGGCGGAGAATTTTTTTTATTTTTCTGAGCGCCCTCTCAGATTATTGCATGGTTTGCTTTTTCCGTAAAGTTTTTTTGAAATCTGACACAGCGGTTGCATTAAGACAAGTGTATCTTTAATTCTATGTAAAACATGTATCTTTCATCAAAGTTTATGATGAGTATTTCTGTTATTTGATGTGGCTCTCTGCAATTTCTCCGGATATTTTGGAGGCATTTCTGAACATGACACCAATGTAAACTGGGATTTTTGGATATAAATATGCACATTATCGAACAAAACATACATGTATTGTGTAACATGATGTCCTATGAGTGTCATCTGATGAAGATCATCAAAGGTTAGTGATTAATTTGAGCTCTATTTCTGCTTTTTGTGACTCCTATCTTTGGCTGGAAAAATGTCTGTGTTTTTTTGACTTGGTGGTGATCTACCATAATCGTTTGTTGTGCTTTCGCTGTAAAGCATTTTTGAAATCAGACACGATGGATAGATTAACAGATGTTTATCTTTCATTTGCTGTATTGGACTTGTTAATGTGTGAAAGTTACATATTTCTAAAAAATATTTTAGAATTTCCCGCGCTGCCTTTTCAGCGGAATGTTGTCGAGGGGTTCCGCTAGCGGAACGCATGTCCTAGACAGGTTATGCTGATTGTGACATATGTAAAGAAGTTGTGTACCAAAGATGTTGACACTATTCTCAGCATGCCCTGGTGAATGGAGAGGGGGAACTTTGATCCTGAGAGTGAATCTGATCCTAATCTATTTGACTTATATCCATTACCAAATTACATTTTGATGATAATGATAATACTCAGGAACTATAGCAGGCTTATGCTAATGGCACATTGAGTCCATAGGCATTGCCTTATAAATAGTGGGATCATGATGCTTGTCCTGGGTCATGTTCATTAGGCACTAAACTGAATAAATTTTATTTAAACCGGGAGTCACTACCTGGATTTGTCCAATAAGATATGTTAATTTTAGATTGCTACAGATGGTGCTATAAGGATGGAAATAGTTATTTCTACCATGCTGACCAATGGGAGAATGCTCAGTATCAACTGATTATTTTTTCGTACTGATGAAAAATGTACTCTAACTTAGATGGCTGAGAATTTCTTAACGGTAGTTTTTATGTCTTTTTAAACCTTGAAATTTTTCTTTTAAGTTGAGAGAAATCTCAAAGTGTGAGAGACAAATTATGTCTTTACCTGATTTGTTTGATATTAATAGTTAACAAGTAATACTTAACAAATAGAAAGACATGTCTGCTCTATTAATGCTGTGTTTCTGTAAAGGGATGGTCTCCACTCTAGCTTCCTGCAGTTAGTCTGGGCGTATGGTCAAGGCAATAGGTTTTGCTAGAGATATCTTGAGCTGACAATGACTTGGAAATAAAAACCTATAGCTGGCATTCCATAGACAAGATGTGGTGCATGTGACCCGAGATAGTGATAGCCTGGAAGAGTTTAGAACAATCCCTCATTGTCTCATCTTCATCCTGGCATCTGGGAAACTAAGACAGGTTGGGGTGAAACAACATCTGTGCAGATAACCAGGAGATGAACCCAAGGTGGCTTATGATGCCCCCCGAATAGCATGGGAGGGGTGGAACCAGCCCTGACTAAGCATTTTTAGGTCTCCTTTATAAGATCTCTGTTTTTTCATTATCAGTATAGCTCTCTGCAACACACACTTCAGAGTGTGCGGTCGACAGCTTCATTATTGCAATAATTAATCGATATTAAATTAGATGATTGTTTGAATAATTGTCCAAGTCTCTCTCAGTATACATGAATTTCCATGACAGAAGGTTCACCTCCTAACAGGACAACGACCAAAAGCACACAGCCAAGACAATGCAGGAGTGGCTTCAGAACAAGTCTCTGAATGTCCATTCTTGTCATTATTGTCATTATTTCAACCAGCTTCATGAGGTAGTCACCTGGAATACATTTCAATAAACAGGTGTGCCTTGTTAAAAGTTAATTGGTGGAATATCTTTCCTTCTTAATGTGTTTGAGCCAATCAGTTGTGTTGTGACAAGGTTGGGGTGGTATATAGCAGATAGCCCTATTTGGTAAAAGACCAAGTCCATACTTTGGCAAGAACAGCTCAAATAAGCAAATAGAAACGACAGTCCATCCTTACTTTAAGACATGAAGGTCAGTCAATGCAGAACATTTCAAGAACTTTGAAAGTTTCTTGAAAGGCAGTTGCAAAAACCATCAAGCGCTATGATTAAACTGGCTCTCATGAGGACAGCCAAAGGAAAGGAAGACCCAGAGTTACCTCTGCTGCAGAGGACATGTTCATTAGAGTTACCAGCCTCAGAAATTGCAGCCCATATAAATGCTTCACAGACTTCAAGTAACAGACACATCTCAACATCAACTGTTCAGAGGAGTCTACGTGAATCAGGCCTTCATGGTCGATTTGCTGCAAAGAAACTACTACTAAAGGACACCAATAAGAATAAGAGACTTGATTGCGCCAAGAAACACGAGCAATGAACATGAGAAGTGTGGAAATCTTTCCTTTGGTCTGATGAGTCCAAATTTGAGATTTCTGGTTCCAACCTCTGTGTCTTTGTGAGACACAGAGTAGGTGAACAGATGATCTCTGCATGTGTGGTTTCCACCATGAAGTATGGAGGAGGAGGTGTGATGGTGCTTTGCTGGTGACACTGTCAGTGATTCATTTAGAATTCAAGGCACACTTAACCAGCATGGCTGCCACAGCATTCTGCAGCGATACGCATTCCCATGTGGTTTGCGCTTAGTGGGACTATCATTTGTTTTCAACAGGACAATGACCCAACACACCTCCAGGCTGTGTAAGGGCTATTTGACCAAGAAGGAGAGTGATGGAGTGCTGCATCAGATGACCTGGCCTCCACAATCACCTGACCTCAACCAAATGGTGATGGATTAGGATGAGTTGGACCCCAGAGTGAAGGAAAAGCAGCCAACAAGGGCTCAGCATATGTGGGAACTCCTTCAAGACTGTTGGAAAAGCATTCCAGGTGAAGCAGGTTGAGAGAATGCCAAGCGTGTGCAAAGCTGTAAGGCAAAGGGTGGCTACTTTGAAGAATATAAAATGTTTTGATTTGTTTAACACATTTTCTGTAACTACATGATTCCATATGTGTTATTTCATAATTGTCATGTCTTTATTATTCTACAATGTAGAAAATAGTGAAAATAAAGAAAAAACGATGAATGGGTAGGTGTGTCCAAACTTTTGACTGGTCCTGTATATTGTGACGCCCGGAATTTTTCTGAGCCCTCTCAGTGCTTCTCCTTCCAATAGGGCGCTTCCCCTTTAATTCCTAATTAAATAGTGCTTCTCCTTCCAATAGGGCGCCTCCCCTTTAATTCCCAATTAAATAGCTAGCTTCAGCTGCGCAAAAGTGGGGTTGTGATGGAGACGTGAATGAGGATGTGGTCAACCATCAGTTCCGAAGCGGCGCTATTCCGTTTGTTTTGTAACCTAATAGCAAGTTTACCCAGGATCGGATCCACTCTTTGCGTCCGTGGACTGCACCTCTCCGTTGTTCTTCGTGGCCTTTCTCCGCTGGAGATCTGTTGGCGGATTGGATTGTCTGACCACAACCTTTTTGTATACGGTATTTCATTTGTTTTGGTGTGATGTATACCGTGATGATTTATGTAGTTAGTTGTAGTTGAGGACTTATTAAGAGTTGATACGCTTGATGGTTGTGTGGTAAAATAATTGTTATTTTTATTGTATGATTTGATACTGGGTTTACGCTACACTTGTATGAACGGACAAGCATTGTCCGTTCATACAAGACTAAGCACAGACTAAGGTCACTTGAGTTCCCTGAACTTCTTTACCGGGCTGGACTATTTTTAGGCCCGAGGTACAGGACATTTCTGGAGGAACCAGAGCTAATTTTGTTATATTATGTGTGTGTGATCATTTATGTTGGTAATACAACCCACGCAAAATAATACAATATTTTTAAGTTCTTTCCAATGTTTTAAGGGTTTATGAAAAGTGTATTTCCCCCATCCTGACTTTTACATAAGTCCTTTGTATTGGTGTAGACTTGACGGACCAGATGGTACTCATTCCCTCCCAAACCAAAAGGAGAAACCAATGTTTTCTCTGGTAGGCACAACCTACCTGGCACCTCTATAAATAATAACCTCAAGTCAAAACCGTTACAATATGTACATATCTACCTCAATTACTCTGTATCCCTACACATCGACTTGGTACTCATTGTGCATTTATTCCTCATGTTATTTTTCTATTATTTCTCTTTCTCTCTGCTTTGTTGGGACGGGCCGTAAGTAAGCGTTTACAGTTAGCCTACACCTGTTTATGAAACATGTGACAAATAAAATTTGATTTGTCTGGTTTTTATCTTTCCCCTTTAATCAGGGAGTGATTCAGACCCTGTCTGGCCAATCAATAACATGTTTGTTCTTTCAGGGTCTAGACCTGGTTACTGTTAAGCACTTTGTGATAAATGTTTTTGTAAAAATTCATTACAAGGGAGTGACACCCATATAAATTGAGTTATATTTCTATGCGGACACCTGCCCACATAACAACCGGACAACAACAAGCTCACCAGAATGATACATTCACCTTTGATCCAGATTAAAATGGCTGCAGCAGGGATGTAGTGGAGGGGAAGCACACCTAAACAAGGACTACACCACTGGTTTATTCAATGAAGTGTTAACACACCTGGCTGTTACACCAAATTAGCATTGTTACCTGTAGTGTTTGTTACTCTCTCTGTTATCTCAACCAGCTAGTGTTTAGCCACCTTTTATATTTTAGCTTGTAACCCTAAACATTGAGTTTGTTCAAATGAGTAAACACTGCCATCTTCTGGCCGTTTTGATAAATATCCCCAAGGTAAATCTTTGATATCCAGGAAGTAGCCTTGTCATTTTTGTAGAGTTTTTTTTAATGGTATTCAATGGGCAAAAACGTAGCGCAATAGTTTTCAGCAAAAACACTTTATAAAAGTGGTTTATAACATCTGGCAGAAGTAAATTAATCCACAAACATAATTTTACATATCTTAAATGTCTGCATTTTCACAAATTATTATCAAGCCCATTCAAAAGATTATGGGACAGGACCCGGAAGTATGACGTCACTTGCACATCGTGTTGGCTGGGACTGGGAATGGCTATGGACCTATCATTTGTATGACAAGACAACAGATTCATTCACATCACTTATTACAAACAGGTGTACAATAAACAAATACACTACTCTTCAGTCCTTACTGTAGGAGGGTCATTTCACGGAATTAGTGTCTTTGGAATCCCTTTGATATTTTAAGTAGAAATTGCGCACAAATATTGAATTTTAAAAGGCTGTTATTTTAAATATTTTTTTTAATTGTGGCCGGATTTTGTCATCAACCTGGGATATGGGATATTAAGGGCCAGAGCCAGCGTTCGGCAATCAAAGCTGTATCAGAGGCGGCAGAAGGCAGCAGTCAATGGCTCTGGATGAAGAGGAAAGACCCCAGCTGGGCCCTGAAGTGAGAGGGCCAAGAGGTATGCGGTCAACAATGCTTGACTCAGGGAGGAGGACGCCCCTGCCATGCATAGTCCCATGGGATGTTGGCTATCAACAACAAGGCAACTCCTATGACTAATTGGGAATGGGACGCAAGCGTAGGATTGATCACCCTGTCGCTGGCCGCCTTTGGGGAGGGTGTATAGTGTGAAAGGCCGAAACACCCTAGGAACCAAAGGTACACTACTGACGATGCGCTCCCCAAATTTCACCAGGCTCACTGTTCATGAACTCTTGTAAGTGCTTGCACAAAGGATAGTAACATCTCATCCTGTGTTCTTGGAATCTGTTGGTCCCGGGATCATCCTGATAACATTTTCAGCCGACCTCTCCTCTCAGGTGGGGATGAAGACCAGGACAAATTTCATTCTTTGACCGGAATGTAACAACCTCAGCAGGGCCCTCTTCCTCATCACTGGATTGTTCCACATCGGTTGTCTCTTGGCCTGGATCATATTCTGTGTTGTCTTCAACTTCTGACACTTCCTCTAATGCATCTTCCACTGTCAGTTTCCTGGCCTCTCCTCACCAGTGTCATGATCAAAGATATGATTAAGAGCCTCACATTCAGTATATCATTTGGTCATTGTGCTGCCACAGAATGAATTGTGAGCAAGGCCTCAAAAAAGCTTTATATAACAGAGCTGCGAGAAAAGTTCTATGCATTATTGAAACAATGTTGCGTATGTTTGTGAGAAAGCCAACAGGTGTGGTTCCCATGGGGGAAAGATTCTATTGGGGAAAGGTTCCTGTGGGGCTCAATTTTATACACTAATTGTAGTCTCACCCATTAATTTCTAATGACCGGTCATTTTTGACCAGGAACACCACAGGTGTACAAAGTTAAAACACCCAAAATGTAAGGAAAATCATCAAAATATATTTTGTGTGTTCAGATGCCCTGTGTGGACAAAGTCATGGAACCTTATGACAATCAGATTAAATGAACTACATTTTTCAGAGCGAGAACTTGTAAATTGGTCCAATTCGAACGGAACACAGGAGGGTTAAGATGAAGTTGTCAACCTGTGACAGTCAACCCTGTTACTTTATTTGGCACTTATTAGGCGTATACTATGGTAATTTTGTTGGGAAAAGGTGTTTTTCATTAAATTGAACGTGCTCTTTATGACAGAATATTAAAATTTGGTGAAATAAAACCAAGTTACACTAGTCAAAAGGCACCTAATTGGTGGAACGATCCAGGAATGTTTAAAGTTTCAACAAGTTAAAGTTTCAAGTCTGTAATTTGATTGATGAAAATATTCTAACTGAATACAACAGAATGACTCTTTGGTCAAAACAGTAAGACTACCACTTTGTGAAATAAATACAGTGCAATTCCCTCTAACTTTTCTCCTTTCTAACCCCTCATTAAGGATTTTTATCTGCCCCAACATTTGTCAGATCTCCTCCTCCTACTTTTCCTTGTCCCTGTTTCTGTGATCTGCTCTTCAAGCTAATTACAATAACTAATTTGCACATCTCCCAGTCATCTCTTCAGTCCCTCTATCTCTCCATTCCTTTCCACACTCACTCTATCCTTCTCCATCTCTAACCTTCTCCTTCATCTCTCTATTCTTCTACATCTGTCGGCTGAACTCCCTCTGCATCTTTGTCTTAGAGATCATGATGTTCCTCTGTAATTCAGGTAGGACTATCTTCATCAGGTTTCTCTGCTTCAACTCTGGCCTCTCCTTCATAGTTTCCCCTCATCTCCTCAATCTCCTGTCTGTATCTCCTCCATCTCCTTTCTCTCATTCTCTTTCTCCTCTCTTAATCTCTTTAGCTCTCTCTCATCCCCTTCCTCCTATCAGACTCTTTGCTTATCTCCCTCTCCAGCTCTCTTCTTCTCCTCATCCCTTTCTTCTTTCAACTGTCTCTCCAGTTCAGTTATTCGTTCTCCGAGTATTCTGATATCTCTCTTGAGCTTCTGGATTACTCCATCTTTCTTCTTCAGAGAGTACTGCAGCTCCTTCTCAAACCTCTCTCTTCTCCCTTTGTTTCCTCTTTCTCCCTTTGGATCTTTCCCTCCATCTCCCTAACCTGGTCCTCTGCCTCCTGGTAGGTCTGACTGCTGTAGAATCTCTCTCTGTTTCTTGCCACCATCTCCTCTACCTGCTCCAGCAGCTCTGGAACCTGAGTGCCATGGGCCCTTTCCTTAATGTTGAGGATGTGGTACCTGCTCCCACATTTCTCCACAAGCTGCTGGAGGTCCTGACTCCCTGCTTGGAGTAACTCAATGTTCTGCTCTTTCAGGCCATCATCATGGGTGAATAGAATCACAGTGTTCCCAACAACCATCCCCAAACATCTCTATTCTCTCCAGCACCCCTCTCTCTTCCCCCTTAGAGGGCTCCACTTGTATGACCAGGTGGAAGGCATGGGGTCCCGGGCAGACAGACAGACACAGAGCCCCACATCCTGTCTAATTTCCTCCAGACAGAGTCCAGGGCAGAACCAGTCTGAAGTATCCACCAGCACCAGCCGTCTCCCATACACGTCCCCCTCTCTTCTCTTACACCTCTGGGTCACTGCAGAGGGGCTGGCCTGGGCCCCAAACTCCTCTCTGCCCAGGATAGTGTTTCTTGCTGCACTCCTCCCAGCCCCTGTCCTCCCCAGCAACACCAATCTCAGCTCAGACACACTAGGAGACACAGGGGAGTCTTGACTGCTGCTTTTTCTTCCCACTGCAACACAACACACAGCACTGTTCAACACACTTTCTGGAGGTTGGATAATTTAGAAACATTTTAAAACAACAGTGAAAACGTTATATTTGGGGTTTCATTCATTCTGTTTCTCCTCCTCAGTAGAAGTGTCTGTACCTGAGGTATCTCATCCCACTGAAACACAAGATAGAGAACTGGTCAACATACTGACTTATCAGAGACACATTTAAAACATAGTATATGACCTTTGCTAAATTCCAAATACAATACGCATCATGGTGTCATGACGTTGCCCTCTTTGGGTACAGCGAGCACCCCTCCCTCTGCACCGGCCTTTTCTATGCACAATCCCTCTACCCCCCTGTCTCCTACACCCAGGCTGCTGTGGTCAGAGAGAGGTCGTAAATTTCTGGAGGAGATTATCTCCTCATGGCCACAGTATAGAGACAGAGTGAATTTTCATAGAGAACAAAGGAATTTCTTCCACCTCACAGAACTTGAGGTCCGAACAACATTTATGTTCTGGAGAAGGTATAAAAGATCGGTGAAGAATCCAGCTACGAACTGGTCCGTTTGGTACAATTTGGTGAAACTCATGGAAGACAATACGGCCACATTACCATAACGCTGTTTATATAATAGCCTCAGATATGAGGTTTCATCTAATTGTTGTATAAGATGAATGAGTGAAGATGATACTGTTTGTAAAATTGTGTAATGTGATTTTGGACTGTTTAATGAAGGAAACTCCAATTCCCTTTTGAGTTGAACTAAATCAGAGGACCGCCCATGAGCCCAGTTTGGACCTGGCTTCATGAGACAGCCTTTTTCTGCTCTCCCAAATAAAACCCCCACTTTGAGAATTTCTCAACACCATGTTTCTCTCAATTACGAGAGGACAAAGGTTGCAGACCAGCTTACCTCGATAACGAGAGGGCCAAGGTTGAGACCAGACTTTTAACCATCCCACGTGGTTAAACTCTTAGACTATTGATAACGACAGAATAAGAACAAGTCTTTGATATTAATTACTAGTCTGCAGCTAGGAATTCGGTATCATTGAACGCGAAGACCGACAATCGCCGAAACATCTATCCATAACGACATGAATGAATGTCACTCTGAACTATCCATTCTAACCACGACAGAGAGGGCGGACAAACTCTCCAACAGAAACAAACCTTTCAACAGAGACCCCGACGACACACTGAGCGTAAATACACTGCTGAAAAAAATAAAGGGAACACTAAAATAACACATCCTAGATCTGAATGAATGAAATATTCTTATTAAATACTTTTTTCTTTACATAGTTGAATGTGCTGACAACAAAATCACACAAAAATTATCATTGGAAATCAAATTTATCAACCCATGGAGGTCTGGATTTGGAGTCACACTCAAAATTAAAGTGGAAAACCACACTACAGGCTGATCCAACTGATGTAATGTCCTTAAAACAAGTCAAAATGAGGCTCAGTAGTGTGTGTGGCCTCCACGTGCCTGTATGACCTCCCTACAACGCCTGGGCATGCTCCTGATGAGTTGGCGGATGGTCTCCTGAGGGATCTCCTCCCAGACCTGGACTAAAGCATCCGCCAACTCCTGGACAGTCTGTGGTGCAACGTGGCGTTGGTGGATGGAGCGAGACATGATGTCCCAGATGTGCTCAATTGGATTCAGGTCTAGGGAACGGGCGGGCCAGTCCATAGCATCAATGCCTTCCTCTTGCAGGAACTGCTGACACACTCCAGCCACATGAGGTGTTACATTGTGTTGTTTAAGTGTTCCCTTTATTTTTTTGAGCAGTGTATATATATATTGATTGCAATTGTTCCCGAATGAGTGAGCGTTCATGTGCAAAGGATTAGCATTTCGATTGTTATAATTATCAACTGTGTGTTGTCTTATCTCAGTCGACCCCCACTTCCCTTTTGTACACCAAGCCGCGATGCCGGTTTATCCCACTAGGGAAACTCCGCTATCATTTCCTTGTAACTATCTACTGTTTGTTTATGCATTTCTGTGAATTACTTAGTTAGTAAATAAATGATTTAAGACAATTGATGTATGGATGACTCATAGTGAAGACTGGTTCGTGCAAATAACCAACAATTTACGACGTTTGGAATGAGACTAACGTGAGGTAAAGAAGAATTCATTAATCAGAAGACTATTGATCAGATATGAAAATATCTGAAAAGTTATATTAGGAAAATTATATCGTTGTAATCTGAATATTTTCCTTGGTGCCCCGACTTCCTAGTTAATTAGTTACATGATTAATCAATTTAATTGCGTAATAATAATTACAGAGAGTCATTTGATAGATAATCTTCAGTTTAATGATGCCAAAGACACGACAATGGTGAAAAATGGATTGTTGGAGAAAATAGTAAATATCAAGATTGATAACAGTTTGAGGCAACATTCATAGACTAGAAAAAGCAGGAGAAAACAGGACAATATTGATAACTCACTGTCTGGAGTATAATCCATGCTGTCTCCTTCTGACTGGGAGTATGGAACCTGTATCTGAGGTCTCTCCATGTTCTAAAACAACAAATAACATCCATTTAGAATGGGAACATTTAGAGAGCTTGGGACTAAGGTTTTACATTTGATTCTGAGATCATTGGCTTTAAAAGCGTCTATTGGCGCCTTCCAAGTGGCGCATCGCAGTGCTTGAGGTGTCACTAAAGACCTGGGTTCGATCCCAGGCTGTGTCACAACCGTCTGTGAACAGGAGTCCCATAGGGCGGTGCACAATTTTCCCAGCATCATCTGGGTTAGGGGAGGGTTTGGCGGGCCAGGCGCCTGCAGGCTGACTTCAGTCATCAGGTGAACTGTGTTTCCTCCGACACATTGGTGCGGCTGGCTTCCGGGTTAAGCGGAAGTGTGTTAAGAAGTAGGTGGCCAGGTTGGTCATGTTTCGGAGAACGCATGACTCGACCTTACCCTCTCCCGAGCCCATTTGGGAGTTGCAGTGATGAGACGAGATCGTAATTGGATATCATGAAATTGGGGAGAAAAAGGGGGTAAATAAAACATTTTAAATAGTCTATTGACACCTGTGCGTCAATCTAAGTAACACCATAAAAAATCCCCATCAAAAACCATCAGTTTAAGCAGGGAGATATGTTTTTTTTGCAGAGCTGCATCTCAGTCCACCATCTCTGCCTAAAGTATGTCGGCCTCCCACATCTGAGGTGGAAGGTGGCCGAGCTACAGTGGTGTTTGTCAGACCATGAGATATTTCAAATCGGTTTTCCATTGAAAACATAGCGTCCAAACAATTTGGCCTACAATATGACCACTCTATGGACCTAAAGCGGTCCTAAAATTCCAAATAAAATAGCTAACTGATCCATGGTATGACCATCTAAAAACAATTCCACATGTTAGCTTAGTAGAAAGTACAGTAAATATGATGGAATGGTAATAATCTTACCCAGTTTAGCATTTTCATTGTTGACATCCTCCACTTGTTTGTCTCTTTCCTTTTAATTACTTCTCTCTCTCTTCCAGTAGTTTGTCCTTCTCTCCCAGTCTGTGGTTCCTGTCCTCTAGTTGAAGGTCTTTTTCCTTCAGTAGGACTCTAAAGTTCTCTACTTGGCTTTTCTTGTCCTGCAGTTCCTTCCCCAGTGACTCCAGTTGTCTCTTCTCCACCTCGGCAGTGTTCTCCAGTAGTCTCTCTTTCTCTCTCACTTGCCGGGTCATATCATCCAGTTGTGTCTTTCTCCTGAAGGTGTTTGATGTTCTCGTTCAGTTGCTTTGTTATTTTCTCCGATCTGCTCTCTGTGTCCTTCAGTCCTTTATTCATCTCCTCCAGTGTGGAGTCCTTCTCTTTTAGTTTCTCTTCAGATTCCCTCAATGCCTTTCATCTCCTCTACTTCTCTGTCTTTTTCTTCTAGCTTATTTTTTACTGCTGGATGTCTGAATGCTTCTTTTTCCAACTTCAACTCTTAGGGAGAATGAGCATCTTTGATTAATTTATTGTTGACTGACTGAACTGGTAATTTGCTGAACATCATTCATTCATTAGAAAAAACAAATATTGGATTAACCAGTCATTATCTGATTTATTGATTATTCTATACATTAACAAATTAATTAATCTAAAAAAACTGAATGAGATCCTGTTCCCTGAATCAATGCACTTTCCTCCAGACTCTCTTGTACTTACCAAGCTCACCAGCTGATTCTTCCCTCCTCAGCTTCATCTTCTGGGTCTCATGTTGTAAATAAACGGGACCTGTCCCTATGGTGAAAAACAGATAAGTGAGTTCTGTGTGGTAGATTACATCACATGAATACAGGACAAACTAGACCAATCAGATTTCTCAAGTCCCTCAATCCTCTCTCTCATGTGGAGACCGTAGACACCAACGGGATCTGATTAGCTCTATTAAAAGCATGTTTTATTGGCCCATTTCTGGTAATAAAGTCAATTGTCTTTTTTTTTTTTTGTGGCCAATATTGGGTTCGATGGCAGATATATAATATTGGAGGAGGCAGGGCTATGTAAACCCAGGTGGATATCAATAAGAAAAACAGCCAAATAAAGAATTACTCACCCAACCACCATTCTCCTGATTATGCATTATCCAAGAAGGAAAGTCGTGAACAATGATCATGTAAAACAAAATGTAATAATTATTATTATAATCTTCAACTCGCCACCTGTCCATAGCCGCGGGAAGTAGTTTGGGGGTGCTGTGCTTTTTTAGCCGACAGGGAAAAATGTCCCCTGCACAGGTAATATCAGGGATATTGCCTCAGCGTATTGAAACAGATCAGTATTGTGGTGAAATGGAAGAGGAAATACTATGTAACTACTGTGACCTCGAAGAAAGAGAATTAAACTCATTTTATCCTCTATTGCCATTTCTACCACGATATACGCTTGCTCTTATTCCAGAAAGCACACCAGATATACCCTGGCATTATGTGGCTGAGTGATGACGAGAAATTGAAATGGTTTGTCTTAGGTCAGTTAGGATCACCACTTTATTTTAAGTACGTGAAATATCAGAATAATAGGAGAGAGAATGATTTATTTCAGATTTGATTTCTTTCATCACATTCCCAGTGGGTCAGAAGTTTACATACACTCAATTAGTATTTGGTAGCATTGCCTTAAACAAGTTAAACTTGGGTCAAACTTTTCGGGTAGCCTTCCACAAGCTTCCCACAAGAAGTTGGGTGAATTTTGGCCCATTCCTCCTGACAGAGCTGGTGTAACTGAGCCAGGTTTGTAGGCATCCTTGCTCGCAAAAGCTTTTTCAGTTCTGCCCACAAATTTTCTATGGGATTGTGGTCAGGGCTTTGTGATGGCCACTCCAATACCTTGACTTTGTTGTCCTTAAGCCATTTTGCCACAACTTTGGAAGTATGCTTGGGGTCAATGTCCATTTGGAAGACCAATTTGCGACCAAGCTTTAACTTCCTGACTGATGTCTTGAGATGTTGCTTCAATATATCCACATAATTGTCCTTCCTCATGATGCCATTTATTTTGGGAAAGTGCACCAGTCTCTCCTGCAGCAAAGCACCCCCACAACATGATGCTGCCACCCCCCTGCTTCACGGTTGGGATGGTGTTCTTTGGCTTGCAAGCCTCCCCCTTTTTCCTCCAAGCATAACGATGGTCATTATGGCCAAACAGTTCTATTTTTGTTTAATCAGAACAGAGGATTTCTCCAAAAAGTACCATCTTTGTCCCCATGTGCAGTTGCAAACCGTAGTCTGGCTTTTTTATGGTGGTTTTGGAGCAGTGGCTTCTTCCTTGCTGAGCGGCCTTTCAGGTTATGTCGATATAGGACTCGTTGTACTGTGGATATAGATACTTTGTACCTGTTTCCTCCAGCATCTTCACAAGGTCCTTTGCTGTTGTTCTGGGATTGATTTGCACTTCTCGCACCAAAGTACGTTAATTTCTAGGAGATAGAATGCGTCTCCTTCCTGAGCGGTATGGCGGCTGCGTGGTCCCATGGTGTTTATACTTGCGTACTGTTTGTACAGATGAACGTGGTACCTTCAGGCGTTTGGAAATTGCTCCCAAGGATGAACCAGACTTGTGGAGGTCTACAATTTTTTTCTGAGGTCTTGGCTGATTTCTTTTGATTTTCCCATGATGTCAAGCAAAGAGGCATTGAGTTTGAAGGTAGGCCTTGAAATACATCCACAGGTACACCTCCAATTAACTCAAATTATGTAATTTAGCCTATCAGAAGCTTCTAAAACCATGACATAATTTTCTGAAATTTTCCAAGCTGTTTAAAGGCACAGTCAACTTAGTGTATGTAAAACATTAGTGTTCATCACATGCATTACTAATGAGAATCAATCCACTGGGCACACACTGGTTGAATCAACATTGGTTCCACGCCATTTCAATGAAATTACGTTGAACTAATGTGAAATAGACGTTTAATCGACTTCTGTGCACTGTCGAAAGGGACGTTACCAGTAATGTTGGAATGGTTCAATTGCTTTAGGACATCAAGCTCAAAGCTCAGAGTGATTGTAATATGCATTCTAACTAGTTGATATTCAGAATTCATCTAGTCTACTCATCTGTAACTCCTACTATGAACTCCTACCTACATGATAAAGTAGAAGTGTTCTGTACAGGGAAAGAAGCTGGTTGTTATTGTTGTTGTTTAGGTGTTTATAAACATTACTGGAGTTATAGAACACTTACCTCCTCTGACCCTTAAACCCACTGCAGCCACCTCCTTCTGTTCTCCATGGATGACCTGACATATGTAGACTCCTATATCTGACTCCCTGTAGTCTCTCAGCCTCTCTCCAGCTCCTGGGTGATCAGACTCACTCTTCCCTCATAGCCACTCCTCTCTGTCACCTGGCCATTCTTATACAGGTAAATACACTCTGTCCCTTTAAACCACCTGATTGTCATGTCAACAGCACTGGTCTCAGGGGAGGGTGATATCATCAACATCCCACCCCTTAACATTTTTTTTATTTTTTTTTTAATAACATCCCGAGCCTCCACACTGTCTTCAGGGGTGGTGAGTTTAAACTCATCTGTTCAGAAAGAGAGAACACATCTAGTTTAATGACATTTTCTGTGTTAACAAATACTCTCACCATAAACACAGCTCAATGAAAAGCTACAATAGAAATACAATGACAGGGACAATACCCATTCTAAAGTACAACACAATCTCAAGAAGACATACTGAAAGTATAGGAAAGCAGAAGATGAAAACTACTATCTAGATTGGGACTCAAATGCAGGAGAGAGGTCACTGTGGAGCATAAGAGCCGTTTCTCACAGACAAACTACAACTCCTCATCTTCCAAACACATTTAATCCATGCAAATACAGATGTACAGAGAACCACACATGTATTTCACTCTCAATAGTTGGTTTAGTATTGCTTTCCAATATGAATGCAAGAAAATAGAATAATGAATTCCAACATGGTGACTTAGTATGAACTCTGGCCATTTTCCCTGCAACAAAAAAAAGAATACATTTATATTTACATAATTCCACCATCTATTCATCAGATGATCTCTTTTTGTCAGGCTCTTTCTCCAGTCCTCGCTGTTGTGGCTAGTTTGGAAAGTGAAATGTACTGAGATCTCCTCTTACCTTTACTGGTCTTCATGTCCGCCACAGACTAAAAATACTTGATTTAAATCCATAACAATGTACCACTATTCATGAGAAACATACTGTACATAAGTACATACAGACCTATCTTCACAACGTTTTTACCGATCACTGTTGCTCAGGCCTGTACAATAACTCTACAGACTCTCACCTTCACTCAGGTACACCCTCACAGCTAAACTCTATCTCTCTTCGATTACCACTCCCTTCTCTTTATCTCTATGTCAAGTATAGAAATGAAAATACCATGAAGGGTGTGATCAGTGGAATGGTTTACTTATTATGCACAATAAATTTAATTTACTCAGGTACTTCTGTCCTTCCTCCTCTCTCTCAAGTAGAGAAGTGAAGATCACATGAAGGGTGTCATCAGTAAAAATCCTTTACTTATATCATCATATGATCCTATTGTGATTCATGTACAACTGTGAGCAATACAGCAACATTCAGTACAGTTTATTGCCATAAAATGATTGCAAAGTTTGTGTGCAGGGAAAGAGCAAAGTTGATCAGTTGTCACTGATCTTAGAAACTAGAATGCTGCAGTTGTAGTTACTAAAGCTAAATGTATTAGTGACTGTAATAACGTTCTCCTGGCTGGTGATTTTAATGCAGGTAAACTGAAATCCATTGTACCTCCTTTTTACCAGCATGTCACCTGTGCAACTAGAGGAAACAAAACTCTAGATCACATTTACTCCACACACACAAATGCATACAAGGCCATCCCTCACCCTCCCTTTGGCAAATCAGACCATAACTATATTCTCCTGCTTCCTGCTTAAAAGCAAAAACTTAAACAGGAAGTACCAGTGACTCGATCAATACGGAAGTGGTCTGATGAAGCGGATGCTAAGCTACAGGATTGTTTCGCTAGCACAGACTGGAATGTGTCCCGGGATTCATCCAATAACATTGAGGAGTTTACCACACCAGTCACCGGCTAACAAGTGTTCCATACCCGGGTTCTGATCAAGAAAAACTTTTCATAACAAATTACCTTATTTTTGCTTTTTATAAAAATAATTGTATGATGCAATACATTCATTCCATTCTTTTGAATCTTCTATTGTTGGTTGCTACTGGATATTGTGTTGTTGTGTAGTGGTACAGTGGAGTGACACTTGTAATACCAAAGTTCAAATAACCAATATGATTGATGTTGCTCCATACAGCGGGAGGGATTAATTCTAGTGTTTGAAATGTCTAGAATCATTACAAAAACACACAACACCAAGCTTGGCATTGGATTTAATTAACCAATGTTTAAATGTACAGACAATTTGACAAAATAATTGAAAGGATAAAGACATTGTGCTCTAAAAATACAGTTTCCTTAGCTTGTCCTGCCTTGTGCATAGTTGATTTATTATCTGCAATATGCCCGCCCTGCTTTCAAGACTGAGGTTTGTGCAAAGCATTATCATAGTTAATTGTCTCTTCCACATAAGGTAGAGACTACAGTAGGACGTAAAGCAGCATCTATTTGGCCCATTCTTCTTGTGATAGTGTAGCTACAATAACACTTCTACCAAGACTCTGCTTTTCAACCCCATAATAACCCTTAATACCTGGAATTTAAAAAGCCATTCAAACAGATAACACTGCAATACTGAGACATTAAAATGCCACCTAAGAGTAATGATTGGCTCTGTTGCTAAGCAGTTATGGTATAGGTACTTAATGACCACATTCTAAGCGTTGGATGGATTCAAGACTTAAGCCAAAGGTATCATGACTTTAAAGGCTCAGTGTTTTATATACATTTCCACACTACGAGGTTAGAACACAACTGTGAAAATGATAATGCCCTTTTAGTGTAAGAGCTGTTTGAAAAGACCACCTGAAATTTCAGCCTCTTTTGGTGGGATGGAGTTTTGGCCAATAAGAAAGAGTTCCAAACCTCTCTGCCAATAACAGCTAGTGTAAGACCACTCCCAAACAAAATGCTTGCTTGAGAAATTGCACCTTTTTCTTTTCTTAGGGGCAAATTTTTTTATATATATTTTTTAAACAATCACAGTTTGGTACTTAATTGTTACCAAGAAATGATTTGATATCGAGATAAAATGGCTGCATTTGACCTGTAATACTATGAATACTGAGACGAATACAAGTATAAGTCTACGTTCCAATATGTCCATAGGTCCACATTGGAACCTAGAGTTAAGCTCTTATATGCACATTCTAGGTTGCTCTAGCTTATTCTTCCTCACCAGATGACCAAACAGGAAAGTATATATATATATTTTTTTTAACTTCACAGTCAGTCTGTCTCAAATGATACCCTATATAGTACACTACAAACAGTGCACAAAATAGGAAATAGGGTGTCATTTGAGTACCATTAATCACATCTAAGTATTTTTCATAAGTCACTGTCAGCCAGCATAGTTCACTTCACAGTGTAGTTGCTTGGTTGGTGTCGGCTCTACCGTTTGCGGACCTTGGTCGAACCTGGGTTGAAATTAGCACCAGGAGCATACTGTAAATATTTGAAAGAAAACATCCTATTTTCGACCCAGGTCTGGTACTCTAGTTCTAAGCTGGTTCTCTGCCCGTACCCAGTGTCTATGCCTTGCTCTTCTTCTGCAGCCGGGTCCTGGTTGGTTCTGTGAGGACCAGTGGCTCCTGGACCACCATGGCAGGGTACTTCCTCCCCAACATCTCCACTTCCACCTTCTGCCCTACAGAACACAGCTCCACTGGCAGGTAGGCAAACGCCAGGCTCTGCTGGGTGGTGTAGCTGTAGGCCCCAGATGTAGTGTTACCAACCACCTAGGAGAGATAGAGAAGGTTGCAGGAAGGCAAACAGTGGGTGGAAGTGTAAGCCTCTAATGTTGTGTTGCCTCTATACCACACACACACACACACACCTTAACCCCAAACCCTAACCTTAATCCCAAACCTAACCCGTAAGCCTAAAATAGCATTTTAACAAATTAATTGAACAAAAACACAGAACTCTGTTACTACTACAAAATCAAATCAATTGTATTTGTCAAATGCTTTGTAAACAACAGGTGTAGACTAACAGTGAAATTGTTTCTTACCTTGTCAGAACATTCTGGTGACTTGTCAGGACACTGTGGTCCTGATAAGGTAGGAAAACAATGTACACACACAGCTCACCTTGCCATTGAGCCAGATAGTCTCGTTGCCCTCTGGGTCAACATCATCCGTTTCCATGGTGATGTATGACAGCTTCCTCTTCAGACCTTTAGCTTTGATCTCCTGCAGCGCTGCCTTACCGATGAAGTCAGCATGCTGGAGACAGACAGGGAGAGATGTTAGTGTTGGTATGTGTGCTTTATTTATAATTAGCATAAATAACCCCAAAAATAATACAGGTGTGTAGGAGAAAATGTTAACTAAGTAGACTTAGTAGGCCACAATTTCATAACATCTCAAAAATAAGCTACACATTTGAATATGACACCTCGATTTGAACACACAGTGGTTGACTGGTGAAACAGCAGTAGCTAGTAACAATGTCTACCTTGTTGAGTTTGATGAAGTAGTCCAGACCAGCTTCCAGAGGGTTGGTGTCACAGTTCATCTGATGAGACAAAAACATCAGTCCAACATCCACAAACAACTTAAAAAGGTGTGTGTGTACGTACCTCTGCACCCCAGCCTCTGAAGCCTTTCTCCAGTCGTAGTGATGACATGGCGTAGGTACCAAAGTTGTCGATGCCCTCGTCCTCTCCTGCAGCCATGATAGCCTGGTACACAGCTGCCATGTCCTTGTGAGGAATGTACAGCTCCCAGCCCAACTCACCTGAAACACAATCCGTTAGTTGAGCTGTACATGCACTCACATACTCTTAGAAATGTTTAAGCCCACAAACACACGCACACCTGTGTAGGAGATCCTAATAGCTCTGAGGTTGATGCCACCCAGTTGAATGGGTTTGCAGTGGAGGAACTTAAAGCTTGCATCGCTCATGTCCTCCTGAGTGAGTTTCTGTAGAACATCTCTAGCCTTTGGTCCAGCCACACCCAACACCCCAATGTCCTCTGTCACATTGGAAATATCTACATCATACGCCCCCTCTGCTACCTCCTTCTCCATCCACCTGGGGTTAGGAAGGGATCCATAGGGTTATATTTACAACTTGAAGGAACTCAAAAGGAAACGAAACTCTGGCACAATGTTGATTCAACTAATTAGTCTTCAATATGAACTTTGATTAGTTGAATCATGTATATTAGTGCAGGGCTGGAGCAAACCCTGCCCCCACATGGCCCTTGGTGGAAAAGATAGGTCACCACTAGGGGGTGATATACAACACCAGCAGACTGTCTCAGGGTGTATAAGAGACCGTGAGCTGAATGAATAGGTAGAATAGAGATTCATTTGTTTTTAATGTGCTGTTTGCCTATTGGAGCAGAGGGGCCGTTAAAGTAGCAGCTGCTGTAACTACCAGTGTTTCTAAGTGGGTTAGAATAATGTTATATAATGGATTACTGAATCCTTTTATATGGGACGGCTTGACTCTACACCTTGTTAGCTGGCCTGGGCTGCTTAGAGTCTGTCTGCCTGTGTTACCTGAGGTCATGCAGCTCTGATCCAGATCCTGTGATGAGGAGGAACTCTCCAGGTGTGAGCTGGGTAATGGTGACCTCAGCGTAGACTCTCCCAGTGGGGGTCAACATGTGGCTGATGTTAGTCAGGCCCACCTGACAGGGGAGAGAGTGAAACCTAAATATAACATAAACCTCTGCCTGAGCAGCAAACAGAACACTGCCACCTGTTGGCAATAGTGAGTTATATAGGGACTTATACAGTGGTGCAATGAGCTGTCTATGAGAGTGAGTGAGTTTTGCCTGGTGCGATGCAATGATACATTTAGTCCCTCTCGTTTTGGGCCTAGCATTGGTGAGATACAGTAAGATGTAATATAAAAGCACAGTGAGTTGTGTATAGAATAGTTGTAATACAGTGAGTTGTAATACAGTGAGTAGGTGTGTGGTGTTATCCTTACCTTGGGCATAGTGTTGGCGAACAGTCTGTCCAGCAGTTTATGAGAATCTTTCCCTTTAACCATGAACTTGCCGAAGGGTGTCAGGTCAACGACCCCAACCTTCTCCATCACCAGCTTACACTCCCTCCCCACCGGACCGAACCAGTTGGTACGCCTGAAACTGGGCCTGGGGAGTAAAGACAGACACATGTGGGTTAGTTACTTGGTTAATTTAAAATGTAATGGCAAAGTATTGGCTGAGACAAAGCTGCACAGTTGTGAAGAGGGCATGGCAGTGCCTCTTTCCACTAAGGAGATTGAAAAGATTTGGATCCTCAAAAAGTTATACAGCTGCACCCCGAGAGCATCTTGACTGGCTGCATCACCGCATAGTACGGCAAATGCACCGCCCTCGACTGCAAAGCGCTACAGAGGATGGTGCGGACAACCCAGTACATCACTGGGGCCGATCTCCCTGCCATTCGGGACCTCTATATCAGGCAGTCTCAGAGGAAGGCCCAAAAATTGACAATCTCCAGCCACCCAAGCCGTCATTTTTTTTTTAAAAATTAACCTTTATTTAACTAGGCAAGTCAGTTAAGAACAAATTCTTATTTACAATGGCGGCTTAGGGGCAGAACGACAGATTTTTACCATGTCAGCTTGGGGATTCGATCTAGCAACCTTTCGGTTACTGGCCCAACGCTCTAACCACTAAGCTACCTGCCACTCCGTCATCAAGGCAAAAGGGTTACTACATGATTCCATATGTGTTATTTCATAGTTTGGATGTCTTCATTATTATTCTACAATGTAGAAAATATATTTTTTTTTAAAGAAGAAAAACCCTGGTATGAGTGGGTGTGTCAACTTTTGACTGGTACTGTACACACACAAAGAAAAGTATGTGGACACCTCTCGTCGAACATGTAATTCCAAAGGTGTTCGATGGGGTTGAGGTCAGGGCTCTATGCAGGCCAATCAAGTTCTTCCACACCGATCTAGTCAAACCATTCCTGTATGGACCTTGCTTTGACCTCAGCATTGTCATGCTGAAAACAGGAAAGGGCCTTCCCCAAACTCTTGCCACAAAGTTGGAAGCACAGAATCGTGTAGAATGTCATTGTATGCTGTATCGTTAAGATTTCCCTACAATAGAACTAGGGGGCCTTGCCCGAACCTTGAAAAACAGCCCCAGACCATTATTCATCCTCCACCAAACTTTACAGTTGGCAATATGCATTCAGGTAGGTAGCGTTCTCCTGGCATCTGCCAAACCCAGAATCGTTCATCGGACTGCCAGATGGTGAAGCGTGATTCATCACTCCAGAGAGCATGTTTCCGCTGCTCCAGAGTCCAATGGTGGCGAGCTTTACACCACCCCAGCCAACACTTGGCATTGCGCATGGTGATCTTAAGCAACCTGTGAATGTTGCAAATGAGGACAGACAATTTTACCATGCTATGCGCTTCTGCACGCAGAGGTCCCGTTCTGTGAGCTTGTGTGGCCTACAACTTTGTTACTCCTAGACGTTTCCAGTTCACAACAAAAGCACTTACAGTTGACCGGGGCAGATCTAGAAATGCAGAAATTTTACAAACTGATTTGTTGCAAAGGTGGCATCCTATGACGGTGCCAAATTGAAAGTCACTGAGCTTTTCAGTAAGGCTATTTGACTATGGAGACTGCATGGCTGTGTGCTTGATTTTATACACCTGTCAGCAACAGGTGTGGCTGAAATAGCCGAATCCACTAAGTTGAAGAGGTGTCCCCATAAGTTTGTATATATAGTAGAGGTCGACCGATTATGATTTTTCAACGCCGATACAGATACCGATTATTGGAGGACCATAAAAAGCCGATACCGATTAAATAAAAAATATATAAAAAATAATTTGTAATAATGACAATTACAACAATACTGAATGAACACTTTTCTTTTACCTTAATATAATACATCAATAAAATCAATTTAGCCTCAAATAAATAATGAAACATGTTCAATTTGGTTTAAATAATGCAAAAACAAAGTGTTGGAGAAGAAAGTAAAAGTGCAATATGTGCCATGTAAAAAAGCTAACGTTTAAGTTCCTTGCTCAGAACATGAAAACATATGAAAGCTGGTGGTTCCTTTTAACACGAGTCTTCAATATTCCCAGGTAAGAAGTTTTAGGTTATAGTTATTATAGGAATTATAGGACTATTTCTCTCTATTATACCATTTGTATTTCATATACCTTTGACTATTGGATGTTCTTATAAGCACTTTAGTATTGCCAGTGTAACAGTATAGCTTCCGTCCCTCTCCTCGCCCCTACCTGGGCTCGAACCAGGAACACATCGACAACAGCCACCCTCGAAGAAAAAAATAAAAATAAAATTGGGCACATGACAGCAGTGTGGTTTTGTCCTGGTGCAGCTGAGTGTGTTAGAATGTTCATGGACGCATGAAAGTGCTGTTTGAATTAATGCTTACGAGCCTGCTGCTGCCTACCATCGCTCAGTCAGACTGCTCTATCAAATCATAGACTTAATTATAACACACAGAAATACGAGCCTTTGGTAATTGATATGGTTGAATCAGTAAACTATTATTTCGAAAACAAAACGTTTATTCTTTCAGTGAAATACGGAACCGTTCTGTATTTTATCTAACGGGTGGCATCCCTAAGTCTAAATATTGCTGTTACATTGTACAACCTTCAATATTATGTCATAATTATGCACAATTCTGGCAAATTAATTACGGTCTTTATTAGGAATAAATGGACTTCACACAGTTCGCAACGAGCCAGGCGGCCCAAACTGCTGCATATACCCTGACTGCTTGCACGGAACGCAAGAGAAGTGACAAAATTTCCCTAATTATAAGAAATTCATGTTAGCAGGCAATATTAACTAAATATGCAGGTTTAAAAATATATACTTGTGTAATGATTTTAAAGAAACGCATTGATGTTTATGGTTAGGTACATTGGTGCAACGGCAGTGCTTTTTTCGCAAATGCGCTTGTTAAATCATCACCCGTTTGTCCAAAGTAGGCTGTGATTCAATGAGAAATTAACGGGCACCGCATCGATTATATGCAACGGAGGACACGCTAGATAAACTAGTAATATCATCAACCATGTGTAGTTAACTAGTGATTATGTTAAGATTGATTGTTTTTTATAAGATAAGTTTAATGCTAGCAACTTACCTTGGCTTCTTGCTGCCCTCGCGTAACAGGTAGTCAGCCTGCCATGCAGGCTCCTCATGGAGTGCAATGTAAGGCAGGTGGTTAGAGCGTTGGACTAGTAACCGGAAGGTTGCAAAAACAAATCCCCGAGCTGACAAGGTAAAAATCTGTCGTTCTGCCCCTGAACAAGGCAGTTAACCCACCGTTCCTAGGCCGTCATTGAAAATAAGAATGTGTTCTTAACTGACTTGCCTAGTTAAATAAAGTATACTTTATTTTTTATTTTTTTAAATCGCCAAATCGGTGTCCAAAAATAACGATTACCGATTGTTATGAAAACACTGAAATCGGCCCTAATTAAATCGGCCATTCCGATTAATTGGTCAACCTCTAATATATAGTGTATTTATTGGGTAGAGTTGGTTGCCAGACTTAACTGTTATAAAATAAGTTATACAAAGACATGGTGTTAGGAAGGAGACTATTCACTGCCAGTACTTACATAATGTTGCATCACTGAGTCCTTATACAGTAGGTTTTATAGTTTTACATATGGAAAACTATTTTCATATACCATGGGCATAATTTCATAAAGAAATCCCACAGGTTGTGCTAAATTCTTTGAGTCAATAAATAGCCTAGTCAGCCACTGGTGGGTGGCCAAGTGGAAGCTAACCCTGGGTTTGAGTTGGCCAACAATCTTAAACCTGAGTTTAAACGGGCCAAATGGAACCTAACCCTAAGTTTGATCTCCAAAACACCTCCAGCTCTTAAAACAAAAGTGGTTTCAGACTAACACCTGATGAGGATGAAGACTAATATTATCAGTCTATAAGGGTATTGAACAGTAGCTACACAGGATGTATTTCCCAAGGCATTACATGTAAATAAATGTATTTTGATGTTCTCTCTAAATGGTTCTATTGTGCTGGCTAGAGTAACTGTTACATAATGCCATGTAACAGTCGGTGAGCTCACCTCTAAGACCCATATATATATATTTACAGGGGGTGGTCTCCACTCCTCCACTGGGAGCTGTCCAGCCTATCATAACCTCCCCCTTCCATCCCCCCCAAAAAAGAACAAGTCCTTGAACATTCTAACACACACTCAGCTGCACCAGGACAAAACCACACTGCTGTCATGTGCCCAATTTTTTTCTTCTACTTTAAGTCCATCAAAGCATATACAAAATGAATTTATATGAATGATATAAGTACAGAAATGGTTTGCTCTGTGGGAAATGAATGTCCTACTAGTCAGTGACAATTGCGTGGAGTTGAGTTTGTGACAGCAACTATGTGAGATTGGAAATCCCAGGACATGGTGTCTATAATACTATGATCTTCTATGTGGAGGAACCCCTTACCTTCTAACGACTCTTGTGTAGCTTGTGAGCGTCAGAGCAAAACATGTTACACGTGTGTGTTCGTGAGTCTCATAGATAACGTTTAATAGTTTGTGTATCAAACTATTCCGACTCCACAGATGTTTTTGTAATAAGACCCGGCCCTGGCCCCTTCGGCATCCACCCATGTCTCACAAACAACTCAGCCCCAGTTAATCACACAGACTAATGGTTGGTATCTGCGGATGCAGACAAAATAGACAAATCCAATGGTATGACTCTGTAGCTCAAAGTCACAATGTATAAAAGGGGTTTGAAGTCCTAAATCATGCCGGCGTTATGGTGGGACTCATTGGGTTAACGCTCAGTGTATTGTCATATTTGTACTGATTGATTGACTGGTTTGGTATCTTACTTGTAACTGGCATTGTCTCCAGGCTTATAGAACCAGTGAGGCTGTTCCCAGCCGGCGTGGAACCCCATGGAAGCTTTTCCCTTTAGCAGCTCATACACACCACTGGTCCTGTTGGTCGGACGGCCAGCAAAACGCTCCTCTTTAGGGTAGCCCACTGAGGGAGGGGGGAAGGAGAGCAGAAGTGGGGGATAGAAAGAAGAGTTGACAGCATGAGCGGTTGTGAGTAGATGCGCTTGTTTTGTAATTAAAGCGAGAGCTACAGGTAGTGACGTGTGTACATCTGTTCATATCCTTTACTAGTTTCTAGCCCAGTTATGGATCATTTGCAGTCAGCAATGGGCAAGTGAGCTCAAGAGCTCAAAATCTTTGAAAAGTGCATCAGGTAAAGAGCTTTTTTTTGTCTTAAAGGGGCTGTGTTGTATTTTGAGACAGGCTTGCATAAGCTAAGTAGGCAGAGTGTAGCATAATTTGTCTGATTCTCTAATAGTGGTATGGGAATAATGATGCATTTTATTTTGTAAAGTGGTTTCTTGCATCAAACACCACTATAACATGTTCAGTCACCTTGTCTGAAGGACAAGTGGATAAACAGGTTAATGTCAAGACCTGCATGTTTTTTTCAAAAGTTATGGAATGTAAGCACACATTGGCTGCTACTGTAGACTGAACAATAGAACAGCTATGTCCATGTTAAAATGTTATGGGATGCATTTTCTCCATTGCTTTTGATGGTAGACCACTCTCGTCGGCCTACATTATGATCTATTAGCCACAGTAGCCTACTTGACCACTGTTAAAACAAACTTAAAGCGGGTACAGCCTCAGTGTTCACAATAAACACGCTGGAATTTGCACAGGATTTTCACAACCGTCAAGGTTGTGCAGATCTGAAAATTTGCTCAGTGATGAAAAACATTTGAGGGAACATTGGTAGTGACTACTCACCCATGTTGTTGAATCCATAGGACTCTCTGGCTTTGGCACACATGTAGGGTACAGTGGTCCATTTTCCATACCGGTTGGGGTCACACTCAATGAGGTCATAGGGGGGTTCCCCTGTTACGATCCAATCACTGAGGAACTTCCCAATGCCACCGGCGTGGATCACTCCATACCTGGGACACAAACAGACCCTGAGGTATGCCTTTAAGCTACAACCTCCTACTCCCTGTCAATCAAACATAACAAGGCTTTTATAGTTCCCACAATAGGGAAGATGCTTAGAAATTTCACACTACACCATCCAGTCATATTGATTTCAGCATCCACCCGACCCCATCACACACACAAACACTCCCGTTTACCCGAAGCCGATAGCGGTCCAGTAGTTACGTGCCCCCTGGTGCGGTCCGACCATAGGAAGGAGGTCAGGGGTGTAGGTGATTGGTCCAGATACAATGTTGATGATGTCAGCATTCTTCAGCACAGGCACCATCTCCATGGCCATCTCTACGTGGTGCATGATACGGTCCAGGTCTGACTCAAACAACTCCTTACCAAAACCTGTTCAACACACACAGAGAGAGTACAACTGAGGTTAAGGCATAGAGAGCGAGGGCGAGAGAGAGGGTGAGAGCGAGAGAGATCAGCAGACAGACCTGGTGGTACTCCATCTCTAACCCAGGAGTCCTGCAGCACCATCTTCTCCTCTTTCTCGTAGGGTCCAAACAGCAGTCCATCTCTCTCCTGTCTGAGGTAGTAGGAGCCCTCCAGGTCCCTGATCACTGGCAGCTCTGCCTTTAGGGCCTTTACCTAGACACAACAAAACAAACTTTATTAAACATCAAATCAAACGCTGTTAAACATCACAACACATTTACTGTAAAATATGCACAATGAAGGATAGTTAATACAGTAAGACATTAAGATGTAATTAAATTAGTACCTCAGGCACCGTTGCCGTGACAACATACTGGTGATGGACAGGGATAGTGGGGTGCTCAAAGCCAATCTGCTGGCCAACTTCCCGGGCCCAGAAACCTGTTGACCAATCAAAGATTAGTAATGAGTTCATGGTCTGCACAGGAAATTGATGAGTTTTGATGAGACCAGGAAGCAGTTAACACAGACAGTTGGGAGAAAGACACCACCAGTATGTAAACAGCAATCCCTGAACCGCTCCAGTCTCCACCATAAGGAAAGCAAAACAAGGTTAAGAATAGAGCCTCACACACACTTACACTCTCTGCCCTCTACCAACCAGCCTTCACTTCTTGAGACCAAAACACTGTAAAGCCAACTGGGTCCCACAGAGGATTGTAAAAAGATAATGACATAAATGGAGGCATGTCTTGAGTATAAAATTGTAGAATATTAGAATCCCATATACAGAGTGTATAAGCTGGCAGCTAAGAAGAGTGAGAGCATGACTTACTACAATACTATGGTGTACTCTATGCCACTCAGATATGGGCTGTGTTTGAAATTGTACCCTATTCCCTATATAGTTCACTACTTTAGGCAAGAACCTTGGGTCTCTGGCCAAAAGTAATGCACTATATAGAGAATAGGATGCCATTTCAGAATGAGACCTGCTATATTACACTAACAGAGTTAACTGTCTGAATATGGCGCCAACACTATGGCTCCACCACAGAGATCCTATTAAATTACTCAAATGTTTTATCTTTATTCTAATTCCGAATTTTAAGGGCTCCACATCTTAGGACAGGGGTTCCCAAACTTTTTAACCTAAATAGAAAAACATTAGCTGACATGGGCTAGGTGATCTGGACATTTGACAAGTTATAAATAGCTCTCTAAGGTATGCAATGACTGACATGACAAGAAGAACTGATGATGCACTACCCAATTTCAAAATTGCACCTTGTGCATTCTACTATAACAACTTTCAAGAGTAAGTTTAAAGCCCCCCCTGCAAACCCCTCGCACCCCCACCCCACAGTTTGGGAACCACTGAGATCGGAGACTCCCTGTTCTACCAGCTGATTCACTTTAGAGGGAATGTCAAGTTACACTCCGACTCACTCCATAGAAGCTAATTTCTGTTTTAAACTTCATCAAAAGGCTTCATTTTCTAGGAGCTATTTCAGTTTAAGAATCATTCCAGTTTCTTTTGAAGAGGTCAGCTGAGATTGCAACACCTGGCTGTTGGTGATAATGTGATCTGATTTGGTCTTATTTTATGACTGTGGTTGTATAACAAGACAGCTCTTTCCCAAAGCAGTCGCCTTCTTTTGGGGTTTAATGACGGTGTGTAAACCAGCTTTTTAGAAGCATTACCGGGGTTCCCAAAGCCTTTCTTGGGAGCATTTTACTGCCGCCCTGCTAATTAGCTTCCCCACAGAAATACTGGCACAAACATGAATGTTCCTACCCCATAACATTCTGAAGGTGAAAGAAAACTGACCAGCCATAGCCACTAGATTCACAAAGTAATGGATACACCTCTTAAATAAAAACACTCACTCACTACAGTACCTGTGTATGTCACAGAACTATTGCTTGACCACGACAAGCGCAAAAGTCAATTCATAATATTGCACAACTTTATATATATATATCCATACACTACACAGCTTTAATAAGAGACACCCATAAAACTGTACACATAAAATAATAATTTATGACATAACCTCTGTGTACAGCAAACTGACTACTAACCAGTATTCATGGGTTGCATGTTTCGTCACAATGTTGTTTTGAACGTTAGTTTTGGACTGATTCCCAACAGCATTCTACTCAAATGCATTGTCAATGAGTGTTGATAAAGATTTTATCAAAAGTGCATTACAGTGGCTTGGAACTACAATGACAAATCAAAAAAAGGAAGAAAGGAAAAGCATGTCATTTTGATGTCACCAAATTGACTTTAGCTAGCTAGGACTGAGGGGAGGTCACCAGATTTTAGCTAGCTAACATTGCTAGCTATTTTTGACAAACTTTGCTAATAACATTGCAATCTGTCTGAAGTCAATTTGATGACATGATAATGCTGGCAAAGTTGTTCCCTACTAAATATTTTACTACTTCAGCTTAAGTCATTGTATTTCCAGGCACTATAGTTTAATTTAGACTAAACAGTAGTTAGCATTTGTCCAGAATGACTGTGCTTATCACCACTTTACCAAGGGCACCACTATGGAGCTGCCGATAGAGGGCGGCTAGAGAAATGTCATAATAATGTCATACTGCGACTGAGTGACGGAGGTGCAACCTATGAAATGGAAGACTGTTGCTACTGGTCCCTAGCCAGACAAACAATGATTTGTGGGGCGAAAGTCCGACGCGTGTCAACTGCGCTCTCTCTCTCTATACACACAGACACACACCATGGCCCCTGCAGCCACCACAGCTGTTTGTCCCCACAGATCAGACTGGTAATGGCCTGCAGGAACTAGTTGTGACGGGGAACAAATGTCAGATAACCCCAGTTGTTGACTTCTGCTGTAATCTGCTGAGTTGCAACTGTTCTACACCAGACCCTGGCTCAAAAACAGTGCATTCAGAAAGAATTCAGACCCTTTGACTTTTACCAGATTTTGTTATGTTACAGCCTTATTCCAAAATGGATTCAAATTTTCCCCCCTCATCAATCTACACACTACACCCCATAATGACAAAGCAAAACCGTTTTTTTAGAAATGTTTGCAAATGTATTTAAAAAAAATCTAAACTGAAATAATAATTAGTCAGACCCTTTACTCAGTACTTTGGCAGTGATTACAGCCTTGAGTCTTCTTGGGTATGACATTACAAGCCTGGCACACCTGTATTTGGGGAGTTTCTCCCATTCCTCTCAAGCGCTATCAGGTTGGATGGGGAGTGTCACTGCACAGCTATTTTCAGGTCTCTCCAGAGATGTTAGATCGGGTTCAAGTCCGGATTCTGGCTGGGCCACTCATGGACATTTAGAAACTTGTCCCGAAGCCACTCCTGCGTTGTCTTGGCTGTGTCCTTAGGGTCGTTGTCCTAATGGAAGGTGAACATTCAACCCAATCTGAGGTCTTGAGAGATCTGGAGCAGATTTTTAAAAATTAAGGACCTCTCTCCGTCCATCTTTCCCTTGATCCTGACTAGTCTCCCAATCCCTGCTGCTTAAAAACATCCCCACAGCATAATGCTGCCACCACCATGCTTCACCGTAGGGATGGTATTGGCCAGGTGATAAGCGGTGCCTGGTTTCCTCTAGACGTGACGCTTGGCAGTCAGGCCAAAGAGTTCAATGTTGGTTTCATCAGACCAGAGAATCTTGTTTCTCATGGTCTGAGCGTCTTTAGGTGCCGTTTGGCAAACTCCAAGCGGGCGGTCATGTGCCTTTTACTGAGGAGTGGCTTCCATCCGGCTACTCTACCATAAAGGCCTGATTGGTGGAGTGCTGCAGAGATGGTTGTCCTTCTGGAAGGTTCTCCCATCTCCACCGAGGATCTCTGGAGCTCGGTCAGAGTGACCATTGGGTTCTTGGTCACCTCCCTGTCCAAGGCTCTTCTCCCACGATTGCTCAGTTTGGCCTGGTGGCGGCCAGCTCTAGAAAGAGTCTTGGTGGTTCCAAACTTCTTCCCTTTAAGAATGATGGAGGCCACTGTGTTCTTGGGGACCCTTCAATGCTGCATACATTTTTTGGTACCCTTCCCCAGATCTGTGCCTCGACACAATCCTGTCTCAGTGCTCTACAGACAATTCCTTCGACCTCATGGCTTGGTTTTTGCTCTGACATGCACTGTCAACTGTGGGTATGTAGACAGGTGTGTGCCTTTCCAAATCATGTCCAATCAATTGAATTTACCACAGGTGGACTCCAATCAAGTTGTAGAAACATCTCAAGGGTGATCAAACAGGATGCACCGGAGCTCGATTTTGAGAGTCTGAATAATTATGCAAATAAGATTTTTTTTATTTTATACATTTGCAAACATTTCTAAAAACCTGGTTTTGCTTTTTCATTATGGGGTATTGTGTGTAGGTTGATGAGGATTATATATATTTTTTTGCCCATTTAGAATAAGGCTGTAACGAAATGTGGAAAAAGTCAAGGGGTCTGATTACTTTTGGAATGCACTGTACATAAATACTTAAACTACGTGTAGGGTCTTATATAAATCGCTCATTTTAGATTCCGCTTTCACACTCTCAAACTGGGCAGTTTGGCTGATTTGAACAACATCAGCATGTTTACATTTTCCAGCTCAGAGGGACATACGTACTCTCTACTTTTAAAGGTTGCCCTGCCCCAATTCTGTAGAATACAGCCAGTTGGGCCAGGGCAGAGCTTCTGGGGAGGCAGAGTAGACAGCACACATGTTTACAAGCTCCTTGTAGCAGGACACACACAGGGCCATTCACAGACCCTCCCAGGAATAACCTCTAATGAATAGACTCATTGGAAGTGGGGCTTTGTCTGACACAGGCTCAGCTATGTCCAGAGTACAACCACCTCCACACCTCTAACTAACTAGTTAATTTCCCTCCCTCGCTTATATTTATGAGCACCAGTGATAACCTAAATAGTTTCTGAAGGCCAGAGACTCTGATAAACAAGGTTTCTCTCTCTCGTTGAGACACTGTCCTTTCACTGGGGGTCTCAGTGTCCTGTGCACCTTTAGTAGGTCACAGGGCCAACTTTTGAAACCGATCCTTCAGGGGGAGACGCATTCCAAGAACCACAACCCTTTACCTTACTCTGGGGGTTCTCATTGGTCAAAGTGCCAAACAGTGATGGGGTGTAGCATTATGAAGGTAGGGTTGGAGAAGGGGAGGTAGAGATGGAATGGGGTGAATGTGGGAGTGAAACAAGGGGGGAGGAAAGGGGCGAGTTTGAGACAGTGGAAGGAAAGAGATGGAATAGGGTGAGTGTGGGACTATAATTTGTGTGTTACTTGTGTATTGTATTTGTGAGACATTCTACTGCACTGTTGGAGCTACTGCAGAAACATAAGCATTTCACTGCACCTGCTATAACGCCTGCAAATATGTATACGCAACCAATAAACTGATTAGATGTATATATATATATATATAATTTAAGGTGGGAGGGATGGAACGAAATGAGTGTGGGAGTAGAGGGAGGGAGGGAGCATTTGAGACTCTGGTGTTTGTGAGGAATGCTACAGCAGTACTTCAGGATCTGCTTTCACATGGAGTTATTTCTGCAGACCATAGCTCCAGCAAGCATAAATCACATATCCTACCATGCATGTGGAAAGGTGGACTCACCCACCCACTAAAGGAGAGAGAGTAGTTTGACCTGAGGGTTAGAGAGTTGTATTGTAATGAAAGATATAAACTTCCCAATTATATGTATAGAGAGGGAGGCTTCCGGAAGTGCTCTTTTTTGGAATATGTTTTTTCTTCACAAAAGATCCTCCTCCTCTTCCTCCCAGGGTTATTCCCACAAATACGAACAAAGCTCACAAAATGTCCAAAACTCAACCACAAATCAGTGGGCCTATTCCAAAGTAGTATAATGAAGTTGAGAGATTTAACTCCTAAGTAAAGGAGTGAGTTTAATGGGTGTAGTAGCTACTGTTTATGAGTACAACCAAGGATGTTCTGATAAAAAAGAAGCACACAAAACCAAAACTGGACACACAGATAAGACTCTCAGACTGCAGTTTGTGTTTGTGTCTGCAAAGTGCAAACACAGCAACTGACACAATCACCACAAACTCCCACTACCCGGCCTGTATATGCTGTACTATTTTACTGGACCATATGGAGACAATAGTCATTACTGCATTGGTCAAACACTATAAATCCACAGTGTCGTTTCAAACAACAGCAGCTTCAACGACAAGGTTTTAGATTAAATCCCTCAGCTGCGCTATGGGATGTTTCCATTGTACCCCTGACAAAGTGGCTTTCATTTGGCCCCAGCAGATTTATGTGCAGCTATACATTTCTCTCTCCATGTTGATTGTATGCAAAGTGTAATGTATAGGACAAGGCTGTAAGGCTCTCACCAGCCGTGACTTATGCAATAACACACGTCTATGGGCAGTATATCTGCAGATCCCTTATAGGAAGTGTTATATCTACCAAGCACTCGTTATCCTCTGTAGCTCAGTTGGTAGAGCATGGTGTTTGCAGCGCCAGGATAGTATGTTCGATTCCTGGGACTACCCATACGTAAAATGTATGCACGCATGACTGTAAATTGCATTTGGTTAAAAGCGTCTGCTAAATGACATATTATACATTATATTAATATTATAGCCTAATTCATCCTGTCTACCAAAACAAAACATATCAATTTTTTTGCCTGACTGGACAATGTTGTAGCTGCTGTGAATCAACTACGTATCAAGCACTAGACAACATTTAGGTAGTTACAGGCAGCAGGTAGCCTAGGGGTTAAGAGAGTTGGGCCAGTAACTGAAACGTTGCTTGGTTAAAGCCCCAAGCAGACTAGGTGAGGCACTTTACCCTAATAGCTCTGGATAAGAGTGTCTTCTAAATGTCTTAAATGTAGTTACAGCTTGTTAACATTACACCAACTGAGGAAATCAAGTTGAGTTGACAAAACATAATGAGTAAAATTCTAAGATAGCTGACTGTTATTCAAAGATGACTTGCCTATGTTTTTTTTATTGTAATAAAACCATTTCTACCCCTTTTTCTCCCCAATTGGTAGTTACAGTCTTGTCTCATCGCTGCAACTCCCGTACGGACTCGGGAGAGGTGAAGGTCGAGAGCCATGCATCCTCCGAAACACGACCCTGCCAAGCCACATTGCTTCTTGACACACTGCTCACTTAACCCGGAAGCCACCCGCGACACAGCCCGGGATCGAACCCGGATCTGTCGTGATGCCTCAAGCACGGCAGTGCCTTAGACCGCTGCGCCACTCGGGAGGCCCAGTCAGCTACGGTTTGACTGTTGTACATAGATGATGTTAACACTAGGTTGTCAAATGAGTGGACCCAAACTGCAAATTCATGAACTTAAAGAAAACATCAAAGTTTGCAGAGAAAAGGCACATGGAAACCCAAGATTCACTAAGGAATCAGAAACTGTTTGTTCTTCAAGATTTAAAAAAATCTGTCAGCAAAGTGTTAAACGTCTGCTGAAGAGGCGTCCTTCAGCTGCTGCTCTGTGATTGGCTAAAACCTGTTGGCCTGTTTGGATAAACTGATGAGGGAATGGAGGGCCAGGGGTCATAATATTAATGGGTTTAGCAAAGCTAGAACAAAGCAAAGTAAACCTACAACGTGCCCCCGTCCTCCTCCTCCAGGGACCCATAAAGGAGAGAGCAAACTTCAGGCAGCTGCAAATTGAATCAGTTATGCAAGGAGGTATGATAGTGGTGACAAAACCTTGCCAACTAAATCCTCCCAGAACTGGTATGACCCAGTTCAAACCATGTGACCCTGCTTCCCCTGAACTCAGAATGCTGTGTATATGGTAAAATGTCCCTAAGATAGCAGCCTTGGAATAAGAGCAGTTCAGACAAGAGTCAGAAAGACAGAGGCTCAGCACTGGGCCAAATCAAACAAGAACTACAACTGAACTCACCCCTAAAGTATTTAGGTTCATCAACTTCTTTGTCCTCAGGACTGGGGTCCTAAGATCTAATTTGTCTGTGCCGAGTGTGCTCTTTACTGTAGTCTATACCCAATTCTACTTTTACTACGGTAATCTCTTTCGTCTGTCTACAAGCAGTAAAAAAAAAATACACAGCCAGTGGCTGAACTGAAAATGAGTTAATGAGGAGAGACTGGTTTGATCGACTTGAGAGACATGGGGTTCTGCATTTTAACCAACCCAAACTGGTAAACCAGGTCTGTGGGTTTAGTTTCTGACAACCTGGAGAGGAGCTAGAGGTGTTAACTTCCCCAGCTCACCCACCCAGATTGGTCTGTGTTATACAGACAATCTGACTCACCCCAACTCGTTGAGAAAAATCTTCAACTGAAGTTGTTGTTCAAGCATTTTGGCCAGCTCTAATCATAGTTTCTCAATGTTTGCCAGTGAGATTTCAATCTGACCCAAGAGCTGTGAATAACAGGACTGTGTTGCTGAATGGACAAACTGCAGTCAGTTTTAAACATTAGAAACTCATCTATAGCCCTAAATGACCTCTACATGCTGATATATCTACAAGATACTACAGTGCATGATGCAATGTATTGATACAATTGATCTAGAAGTCAACAGTCAATGCATGTTCTGTAGTATGGTCACTAATGTTAGTTTGGACATACAAACTTGTGCGAGGAGCAATCAATCATGATTTGCAGCACAAACACACTCTGTACAATAACATAGAGCCTGGACCCAACTACATCAACGCTCATCTGGCAGACAAAGTTCTAGTAGGAAGCTAAGCCTCCCAGTTTGCCAAAGGTTCTTGTTTCTATTCTCCATGTATGCAGCAAGAAGTACATGTTGTGCATGTATTCCTGCATGCAATTGTATGTACCAGTGATGACCCAGTCCAGCCATTACAATGAGCCTGTCGACAGATTCTGCCCTCCTCTAGCCTCCATTGAGGTTTACATAGAGACAGATATTTTGCCACTGACAAGTATTCGACCACTGACCTGTGGCGTTGACTATGCGGTTCGCTCTGATGGTCCCGTGTGGGGTCTGGACATCCCACTTCCCATCACTGGTGGGTGTGAGGCCAGAGACCAGGGCTGGGTTGTAGATCTGGGCTCCATACATACGGGCCCCAGCAGCCAGGGCCATGGTTAGGGAGTAGGGGTCAATATGGCCATCTCCTGGGTTATATAGACCCGCTAGCACCTGGGGAGGTAGATATAAAGTGTTACTGTCATGTCGTTGTCTACTGGTTCAAACAAACGTTCTTGGTCAATGACAACTTTAAAGATACATTATGGAAGTTTTGTTTCCCTCAAGAGCCCCCGCAGAGAGAAAAGTTGTGTAAAGCCTCTTTAAATCATTAGAGTATATCCACTAGGCTCTTAAGTCATGACATGAAACTGAGATCACAATGATGTCTATTAGCCTGGTCCCAGATCTGTTTGTGCTGTCTTGCCAACTCCTATGGGCATTGTCATACCAATGGAGTTGGCAAGACAGTGCAAACATATCTGGGACCCAGGCTACATGTCTATGGCGCATGAGAATGCGTTCCTCCGGTCCAGACCAGAACAATAGATATAGAGCCATGGTTATAGATCAGTGGTGGCTGGTGGCACTTTAAAAATGGAGAGGACAGGTTCATAGTAATGGCTGGAACGGAATAAATGAAATGGTTCAAACACCTGGTTTTCCATGTGTTTGGTACCATTCCATTAACTCTATTCCATCCATTATTACCAGCTGTCCTCCCCTCACTAGCCTCCTCTGACAGATATAGATCTTTTTGGTTCAGGTCCGGACCTTGTCCATGTTGAGCAGGGGGAAGAGCTCCTTGATCTTCTCAGGGGTGATGAGCCACTGGGGCGTGGGGTGCCAGTGGGTTCTTGCCATCTGGTACTTCAGCTCATCCACTCTGACTGGGGTGGAGGCAATACGGATACTGCCGGGCTGGTGGAAACCCACTGCCTATAGACACATGGATAAAATGTGTGAAACATACATACAGAGTGTATCATAAGTATTCACCCCCCTTTTTCCCCACATTTTCTTGTGTGACAAAGTGATATACAAATTAATTTAATTGTGATTTGTTGTCATTGAGCTACACAAAGAACTTCATTAAATTAATACAAATGTAATAACTAAAATAGTTATTGCAAAAGTATTCACCCCATTTATTTAGACAAGCCTAAAATAGTTCTGGAGTCAAATTTGGCTAAACAATTCTCATAATAAGTAGCATGTCAATCCGTTATGTCACGCTAATAACTGGGGTTGGCATAATTCCTCTGTCCCCCCTATATACAACATATGTAAGGTCCCTCAGGCAAGTATTGAATTTCAAGTACAGATTCAACTACAAAGACCAGTGAGATTTTCGAAAGACTCATAGTAAAAGGGCAGTGATTGGTAGATTGGTAACAATAACAAAATAGACATTTAATATCTCTTTTAAGCATGTTCCAAGTTAATAATTATGCTGTGGATTATGTATTAAACCCCCCCCAGACACATGAAAGATGCAGTCGTCCTTCTGAACTGAGCTGCAGGACGGGAATGAAACTGCTCAGGGATGTCACCATGAGGCCATTGCTAATTTTAAAACAGCTCAATGGCTGTGAAGGAAAAAAAACTGAGTTTACTGTATTTACTCCACAATAATGACCTAAAAAGTAGAATAAAAAAATATACAGAATATAAATATTGCAAAACATGTATCCTGTATGCAACGCCTTATGTTTGTGGCAAGTCAAACAACACTGAGTTACTGCCTCCTTATTTTCAAGGATGGTGGCGGCTGCATCATGGTATGGGTATGCTTGACATTGGCAAACAGAATTTTTCACAATAAAAATAAATGGGACGGAGCTAAGCACAGACAAGATCCTAGAGGAAAATCTGCTTCAGTCTGCTTTACACCAGACACTGGGAGAGGAATTCACCTTTCAGCAGGACAATAACCTACAACACAAGGTCAAATTTACACTGGAGTTGCTTACCAACAAGACAGTGAATGTTCCTGCGTGGCCAAGTTACAGATAACTTAAATCTGCTACAAAATCTATGCCAAGACTTGAAAATTGCTCTCTAGCCAACATCTAGAATAATTTTTAAAAGACTAAATGGGCAAATATTGCACAATCCAGGTGTGCAAAGCTCTTAGAGACTTACCCAAGAAGAATCACAGCTGTAATTGCTACAAAAGGAGTTAACATGTATTGACTCAGGGGAGTGAATACATGTCTAATCAAGGCATATTAATGTTTATATTCTTCCAATTTCACAATACAGACTATTCTTTGTGATCAATGACAAAAAAAAAAAACTTATTAATTTCAATCCCACTTTGTAACAACAAAATGAAAAAATCCAAGGGGGGTGAATACTTTGATACCCACTGTACATAGATACACTCATACAGACATTATATAATCCGTTGTGCTGTGGTTGACGTGTAGTATACCTGTCCTGTCTCGGCCTCCAGACTCTCATACAGCTTGATGCTGTGGTAATGGACCTTCTTCAGGTTGATACCAGGGTGGTAGTACGTGGTCAAACCAGCCTGGAACAGACAATAAACATGGACACTTAGAGGAGGCATGGTCATGTAAATGGAAACACTGACAACACTTGATCTACTGTATTGACCCTGCAAGTTTGCAAAGCAATGATTTGAAAGTGCATCTTATAAAATCATAGTAATACACATTTCAACAACATCATGTTATCTCCATTGACTTTAACTACACTACACAACCAGGGCATGCAGTTCACATGTTCCTAACATAGATACATAGAATGAGAAGTTTGATAAGTCTACTAGGAAAGTTGGCCCCTTGACATTAAGGGCAGCATATTTATGTAGGGTAACCTATATGGGATAGGGTTGGTTGGAAGGGGGTTATAGAGAGGCAGAATTAGGTCATCAGATCCTTGGCAGAACCATATAGGCCTGGTTCTTTGACAGCAGCTGTCTTTGACAGCTACCATAACTTAGATCTTCTTACATGCCTCCATCTGCTTCTTGAGAATCTCCCTCTGCCGAGCGGACTATCTGATATCTCGCCGTGGTATCTTCGGTTGGGTTTTTCCTGTTAACTGTAAGTCACTCTGGATAAGATGACTAAATTACAAAATGTAAATATCTTCAGTGTGGTCTCAATGTATTTTTCCCCATGTTGAATATCTCTGAACTCCTTTATCTTTTTCTCTAACAGTTCCTTCTAATAGTGGGTGTGTGTAATAACTCCTTAACTTATTCAAATGTTGGGGAACATGAAAACTTCCATGCATTTGCTAACTTATGTATTAGTAGAAGAACGTCAGGTCGAAACAGGTGTCAGACCATCAATAAATGGGCGAGTTCATTTGCATGCCCCGGGTGGGTGGAGATTTCACTTAAGGGGCACAGGGCCTTGCAAAACGAACTCTCCCAATACGTTTGTGTGCCCCCCTGACTGACAAACAAAACAAGACTCTATCCATGAACCCCTGAAGCCATCTGTTGCTCCCAGACAGTTCTGTCTTCCCTCATATGGTTAAGATAAGGTTTTGGGACAGGTAAGCTGATCCTAGATCTGTTTTAGTTTTTGTTGTTGTTGACCTACAGCGTGCCAGGTGGATCCAGCGGTCAGTTCAGACTTCTCCAGCAGGACCACATCCTTCTGTCCAGCCTTGGCCAGGTGATAGGCCAGACTGACTCCAACACAGCCCCCTCCGATGATCACCGTCTCAGCCGCGTCCTTCCATCTCTTCCCCAGGACCATAGTGCTGTCCCTAAGAGGGGGAAGAGGGGGTAAAGAGGGGTGAGATGAAAGGAGACAGTGAGATTGAAATTTGAAAAAAATGTATTCATTGATTTGAATGCATTTGAATCTATTTCAATACAGGTAAAGATGTGTAGAGTAGTTATGTGACTTCTATGAAGCAGAAGAGATTATTGTTTAGAAAATCAACCCTGACCAGTTCTGACCTGACATATACCCCTGGAAGGAAATGCAACACATGTTGCCATGAGATCACTCAGACAGCCTGGCACATTATTGTCAATTGGAGATATAGGCTATATTGTTTGTCACATTATAAACACAGAGAACATTAGCGCGTCAGAAGAATCTCATGGTCTGTTCAGCAGGGAAGTCATGTGCATTATGCAAACTGAATTAAAACGGTTGGGTTGTGGACAGACCCATAATAACATTACGCTATCAAAGAGCCCCTTATAGCCTACCGGACACCTCTGTGGTCTCCTCCAACTGTCCCAAATGTGAAATCTGTAACCTTACTGTCGGATACAAGAAAGCTGAAAGGGTAACATGAGTTGTTTACGACAAGGCAAAAAATGCACGAGGGGGCTTACCCATTTCCCACATGTTTCTGCGAAGTGTAGTTTATTGTACGCAGTGGAAGACACACAATGGCGCGATATGCGGTAAAATCTCTCCGGAGGTGAGTATTAATTGCGTTAAAAAACCTAGACATGGTTTAACTAATTAAAATATCTATTGAAACACCTCAAAGCATACCAGAACCACCTCTGCCTAATCCCCCACCGCAATTTACTGCAGGCATCCTATACCAAAGCACAATTGTGTTAGCTGAACACGCCCTCGTCCGCGCAGAGCGCCAGTCAATTTAGGCACAGTGAAACTTGGTGCGTTCAAAACAACTGGGAATTCAGGTAAAAACGAGTTCAGATTGGGAAAAATCGTGACATCAGTGATCTTCAGGTCGGAGAAGTTGGAGCTCTAGGATCTGGCCTTAATGACTATCTTGGTTGAAGATCGATCTGGCCTTAATCGCCATGTACTCGTATAATCTCCACCCGGCACTCCACGGGACTGGCCACTCCTCAGAGCCTGGTTCCTGCCTCTTCCCAGGTTCCTGCCTCTTCCCAGGTTCCTGCCTTTCTAGGGAGTTTTTCCTAGCCACTGCTTCTACATCTGCATCGCTTGATCTTTGGGGTTTTAGGTTGGGTAAAAATGGCTTTATAAAATACATTGATTGATTGATAGCATGATGCTCGAGTTTCCAACTTGTAATTCCGATTTGGATGCCCGTTTAAAAGATTTTTCCTAGTCGGAGTTCGTTTCTTTTCGAGTTCCGAGTTGTTTTGAACGCACCAACTGTGTCCAGACCCTCCCAGTCTAAAAATCCCTGAAAGGTTAACTCTTTAGATACCATCGGTCAGGCTGTGGCTCAAATATAGGTCACTGGTCTAGGGAATAGAAGGGCCCCAGCGTATAACACAAAAGGTAATATACAAATAAATTAATAATACACACAAAATGGATAAGCACGGTTGATATTGATGATATTTAGTCCAATAGACCCTTTACAAAATCTAGTTTTTGTGACAAGATCTATCTATGTCATTGTCATCTAATGGCAGTGTAGACAGACAATGCTTACATAACTTGAGTCGACATCAACTGCCCATAGAGCATTGGCCAGGCACAATCTCACCTAGCCTACACAATACACATTAACCAGGGCCAGTGATGTGTAATGACACAATATGGGTAAAGAACTCAAGTTACTCTGAGCGACACACCGGATAAGAAAACTATTAGGACAAGACTAGAATATTGAATTCCTTTGTGGGTGACATTAACAGTAGGCTATGGACATTTAAACAAAATCTCTATATATTTAACCTTTATTTAACAAGTCAGTAACTTCTTAGTTACAATGACGGCCTATCCCGGCCAAACCCTAACGACACAATTGTGCACCGCCTTATGGGACTCCCAATACAGCTTGGAATCGAACCAGGGTCTGTAGTGACGCCTCTAGCACTGAGATACAGTGCCTTAGACCACTGCGCCACTCGGGAGCCCCCATGTTAATACTCCCACTCAATTGGTGTAGCACATTTCACAAGGGCTCCTGGATTGACACAGGAGGTTATGTGCTGTTTTTATCAGTCCCTGCTGGTCTGCTGGTCTGATGTATTAGATCCAGTCTGAACAGGCCATGGAGGGACATAGAGTTGCATCCCAAATTTGACGAGAGCTCAATAGGGAGCCATTTGAGACACACACAGACTTACAGTATCATCTACTATTATATAAGTACAACCCATAGAAACCCCCTGGAACAACTGACCTGCATTCAGGTTGTATCTGTTGATGAATGCTATTGGTACTATTGTTACAAAACAGGGAGTTTAACCATAACTTAACCATATGTTTCTAAAAGTGTGCGTGTATGTGCGTGTGCGTGTGTATGTGTGTATCCACACATTGTCACGCCCTGACCTTAGAGAACCTTTTTATGTCTCTATTTTGTTTGGTCAGGGTGTGATTTGGGGTGGGCATTCTATGTTTTTGTATTTCTATGTTTTGGCCGGGTATCGTTCTCAATCAGGGACAGCTGTCTATCGTTGTGGCAAGTTGACTTTGTTAGTGGCACTTATGCCCTGTAAGCTTCACGGTCGTTTTTGTTATTTATTGTTTTGTTGGCGACATTTTAACAAATAAAAAGAAAATGTACGCTCACCATGCTGCACCTTGGTCTACTTCCTTTGACGGCCGTGACAGAACTTCCCACCACCAAAGGACCAAGCAGCGTGGTAAGGGGGAGCAGCAACATCCTGGACGGCAAGGGATCCTGGACATGGGAGGAGATCCTGGCCGGAAGGGATCGCCTGCTGTGGGAGCAGGTGGAAGCATTGAGGAAGGCGGAGGCAGCGAGTAAAGGGGCCCGGCGTTACGAGGGAACACGGCTAGCAAGGAAGCCCGAGAGGCAGCCCCCCACCCCAAAAAAAATTGGGGGGCACACGAGGAGATTGGCTGAGTTAGGTTGGAGACCTGAGCCAACTCCTCGTGCTTACCGTGGCGAGCGTCATACTGGTCAGGCACCGTGTTATGCGTTGGAGCGCAGGGTGTCTCCAGTGCGCGTTCACAGCCCGGTGCGCTACATCCCAGCTCCCCGCATCTGCCGGGCTAGGGTGAGCATCCAGCCAGGACGGGTTGTGCCAGCCCTGCTCTCCAGACCTCCAGTGCGCCTCCTCGGCCCAGTATATCCTGCGCCGGCTCTACGCACAGTGTCTCCAGTGCGTCTGCACAGCCCAGTGCGTCCTGTGCCAGCGCCCCGCATGTGCAGTGCGAAGATAACCATCCAGCCAGGACGGGTTGTGCTGGCTCTTAGCTCGAGACCTCCAGTGCGCCTCCACGGCCCAGTGTATCCGGTGCCTCTGCCAAGGACAAAGCCTCCTGTATGTCTCTCCAGCCATACATTTTGCAGTTATTTGTGTATTTTTTTCTTAACAGATTGGATGAGTTTAAGAATTATATTAATCAATCTAACAAAAACAGACAAAGAAACATATTTCTGCACAAACACTGAACACATGTTAGTCTTGGCAAAAGAGGTCCCACTTTATATCTGAAGGCTCTGGAATAAAATGTATAAAATGTGATCCTATTTTTTGGTGGTCACACATGACTTAGAAAACTGTAATTCCAAGTCATAATGGAAAGAGCTATTGCACATATTGATTGACCCATGCTAAATATCTGTGCTGTGGGCCTTCACTGAAGTTACAAACAACCATGATAAGCTATTGCACATTGCCCTGTATGCATCTTTCTTTTAAGTAAACATGCACAAGGTAAAATAACAATTGTTCTTTGTGCTACATTTGCATTTATAGATGCAGAGAAAAAAGAGATCTATGCTGTGTTCAAAACAACTGGGAATTTATACATCTGCATTGCTTGCTATTTGGGTTGTAGGCTTGGTTTATGTATAGTAAGTTGTGACATCTGCTGATGTCTCCGACTTCTGACTTCAGTACGTTCAAAACAATTGGGAACTCGGAAAAAAACGAGCGACATGAAAAATAGTTTTGGACTATCATCCAACTCGGAATTCCAATTAATGAACTGGGGCCTCTTTCTAGAGCTCAGAGTTTCCAACCTGGGGATCATTGACGTAATGATTTGACACCGTTTTTCCCCGAATTCCCAGTTGTCATGAAAGCGCCATGTGTAAGAAGCAGGAGCAGGCGGATCTGTGTGTGACATCACTGCGCACCACACCTCTCTTTTGGCTTATAAAGGCAGACGTTTCACTGCTTCAAACACCAAATCTAGCCGAGGCGTTTGGTTGAGAAGGTGGATCTAAAATACAACTGCAATCACCAATGATCATGGCACCCGCTGGAGCTAAGAGGGTAAGTGGCGAATTAATATGAATGAACGTCATTGGCTGTATCCAAATGCATGCAGTCTTTTGCAGAACCTTTGCAGATGTGCTATGTATTGCTTCAACTATTGAGAAGTTCTTTGGTATAATGCGTAAGTTTTTATAACTATAAAAAATTCACCAAAAAAACGTGTTTGATGGAACAATTGTGACTTCTACTTTAACTATATTCTGTAACTTTGTTTTAGAGAAGCGTTTCCCAAACACGGCCCTAGGAGTTTTGGTGGATGAGTTGATAGTCTGAACCAACTGTGTAGTACTAATTTGGGTAACACGGCTAAGTTTAAGGGTCCCTAACCCACTGAAGTGGAAATGTTAAAATGGATAAGGGTTGGGGTTAACGGAAGGCACGTCCCAAGGACTCCTGATAGCACTGACCCTAGTTTACGGCTTGCTTATTTCATCCAGGGAGCTGTTATGCGTATATTAATTAAGCGTGCATATTTCATACTTGGAGAATGACCAACTAATTACGCAATGTTTGTGCAGAACATTCTGGAGCGCCTGGATGCAGGCGAAATTGTCATCGGGGATGGGGGCTTCGTCTTCGCCCTGGAGAAGAGGGGATACGTGAAGGCGGGTCCCTGGACTCCTGAGGCCGCCGCAGAGCATCCTGAGGCTGGTAAAATGAGCGCGCTTATCTAATTGCTTGGCTACCTGGCCTGGACCATGCATCAGCCATAATACATAGCAGTTCGCGTAGCCTCTCGCCTACAACTTGTCCACCAGACGCACACTGTAAAGTAGTTAGTTCCGCTAACAACATTTTTGTGGAAATACTGTTATATTTTTAAGTTGTAAATCGTTTTTTGTCTTATGAACTTTATGTATTCTGAGCTATAACGATTGAAGTTACTTGAACATTAATATTTGTTGCAGTGAACATAGTGTCCCTAAAAAAGGTTAGTACTTTAAGTAGATGTTTTTCTAGTGTAAGTAGTTCTGATTACTCATTTTCAGTGGTGTCTTAATGTTTAGCCTAACATTGTTTTATGCGTTTGAAGACTTGCCACTTGAACCCCCCTTACCAGGCCTTCTTGGGCACCGTGCTCATTTCTCGAACAGTAACTGGTGGTAGAGCTGTAAGCATTACAATATGCTGCATTAGCTTCTGTTATGACGAGTGGGGCACATTACCTTGCTGATTGTGGGAATGGGTTGTCTCATTATTGAATGTCAGTTTTCACAACGGTTTTGATATTATTCATTATCAATTACACATCATAGCACAACAAACTGCTTAATACTATTTTAGAAATGCGTTTCCTTATTAACACTCTTAAACAATGTATACGTATTGAAATGTTGAATTACCCCAAATCCCCCCAAAACAGAGCCATGTGGCACTAAATATTCTTAACTTGCAAAAAAGTGTAACTATTACAGCACAACACATACATGTCATTGTTTTACTCAAATATCAATCTCTGACTACTTTATTTTAAGTAAAGACAAACATAATACAATCAAGTAATAACAACTTATTTTATGAATGTTGGACTGACTGTAAAATATTGAATAATCATAACTTGTGAACTCTACTTTAGATTAGCAGAACACAAGTAAATGGTTATTTACTCTATAACCTAATTTGTTAACAGTACTCAAACATTAAGTGATAAATCTTATTGACATGAGTTGGTACCACTTTTATGCTTAGAGTTCTACTGACTGTTGGAGTAGACACTACTAGTTACTTTTTACAGTGCACGTTTTAACCCGACGAGGCTGAGGGCATTAAGTTGAAGTTGTAAATACTTAGCCAAAAGCCGATTGCTCTTACTTCCAGTGAGACAGCTGCACCGTGAGTTCCTGCGGGCGGGGTCAAATGTCATGCAGACCTTCACCTTCTACGCCAGCGACGATAAGCTGGAGAACAGGGGTAATGCTCAGCGCTTCACAGTGAGTATCTGTCTGCTCTGTTGGGAAAGCTCAGGGGGGAATGAATAAGCATGCCAGACCCATGCTACTGTAATTACCTTTTAGCCAAGCATTTCTAAGCAAGATTGACCAATGACTGAAAGAGCTTATATAAATTAATCTACCTGTAAATCAGTTTACTATATGTTTCTCAACGCCTGTTCTGTTCAGCTCCACTTTATTTCCCAATGTGGTGTTTAGCCTACTTTGCAGGTTTCACAATTGTGATATAAAATACATTGTACTGGACCTCAAACTACATCAATAAGGTTGTACACTAATCAATGGCTGCTTTGACACCAGGGTGCGCAAATCAACGAGGCTGCCTGTGACCTGGCCAGAGAGGTGGCCAATGAGGGTGACGCGATGGTGGCAGGTGGGGTCTCCCAGACCCCCTCTTACCTGAGCTGCAAGAGCGAGGCCGAGGTCAAGGGTATCTTCAAGAAGCAGCTCAATGTCTTTGTCAAGAAGAATGTGGATTTCATGATTGCAGAGGTAGGAATGTGATGTTGTACATGCGTATAGCACATTTTCTTATACACAACATACTGGTACTGTACGTCTCATTTTGACCTGACCGTTTCTATGTTCAATGGATCATCACTTGGACAATGCTGTGTTTTCGGTCTTCACTTATTCACCCCATCTGTGTGTTTGTGCAGTACTTTGAGCATGTGGAGGAGGCAGAGTGGGCCGTGCAGGTGTTGAAAACGTCCGGGAAGCCAGTATGTGCCTCCCTGTGCATCGGCCCTGATGGAGACCTCAACGGTGTCAGCCCTGAGGATTGTGCTGTCAAGCTGGTCAAAGCTGGTATGGGACTTAATTTAACCATTAGATGTGCACACATGTTTGTTTTACTATCCTTGTGGGGACCAAAAAATTCGAGGTTGGACTCTTTTTCCTTAACCCTAATTGTAAGCCTAAAATAGCCTTTTCCTTGTGGGGTCCCTCCTTGTTTTACTATCCTTGTGAGGACTTCTGATCCCCCACAAGGATAGTAAAACCAAAAACGGTGTCAATAGTGATATTGTCAAACTGTCAACTCACTTTATCTGCTTATAGGAGCCAATATTGTTGGCATCAACTGCCACTTTGACCCCATGACCTGTGTGAAGACTGTGAAGATGATGAAAGAGGGAGTGGAGAGGGCAGGGCTGAAGGCCCATTACATGGTGCAGCCTCTGGCCTACCACACGCCTGACTGCAACTGCCAGGGATTCATCGACCTGCCAGAATTCCCCTTCGGTACACACACGATAACATCTCCATCACAATCTCTCTCCTGCCCCCTAGTTGTGTTCTTTTTCTTTTTTTCTTCCTTTCTTGCCTCCCTCTTTCCCCCCCTCAACTCCCTCTTTCTGACTACATTTCTCTCCCCCAGGTCTGGAGCCCAGGATTCTGACCAGGTGGGACATGCACAAGTACGCCAGAGAGGCCTTCAACGTTGGCATCCGTTTCATCGGTGGCTGCTGTGGCTTCGAGCCCTACCACATCAGGGCTGTGGCTGAGGAGCTGGCCACAGAGAGAGGCTACCTGCCCGCTGCCTCCGTCAAGCACGGCAACTGGGGTGCTGGCTTGGAGATGCACACCAAGCCCTGGGTCCGTGCCAGGTAACGAGACCGTATACACCACAAGGGTACAAATTAATAAGATACCAGGAACCACGAAGGAGTGCCAGTATATGACTCCAGTCCAAAATTACAAGAGTTAAATTATTTAACTCTAATCGGTACTATAAAACACATGAGGTTACGTAGTACTGTAACATTTTAGTACCAGCTTATAACTACGTTTGGCGTATACATATGACCATCCTTCTCTTCCCGCAGGGCCCGCCAAGACTACTGGGAGAAGCTGAAGCCAGCATCCGGGCGTCCCAAGTGTCCCTCCATGTCCACCCCTGACAGCTGGGGTGTCACCAAAGGCCATGCCGACCTGATGCAGCACAAGGAGGCCACCAGCCTGGACGAGCTCAAGCCCCTGTTTGAGAAGGCAAAGGCCAGCCACTGATCATTCCTCCTGGGTAAGGAGGGAGGTGGAGCCCCTGGAGGAAAACCAGCCAGGAGGACGCTGTTCTCTACTCGTGGTAGGTGTGTTGTGGTATTGTGTGAGAAAGGCAGAGGGAAGAGCTCACACATATTCCGAGTTTACATACCAAAAATGATCAGATAACGTCTTATTCTCCTGATTTCTAGGACCATCTTCTTGTCAACCAAAAGTTATTTTTATTGTCATTTAGATTTGCACCACCTGTACATAGTGTAGCACCATCGTATACTCTTCTGTAATAATTGAAGTAACATGTTATAGATTTCTCATTTCAAACTTGATATGTGCTTTACTTGGACAGAATGTTACAGGAGTCATCAAGCCAGTGATGTGTGGTGTTAGTGAAACAAACTAAAAAGCTGCTGTCGTGTCCACACGTCTCCAGAGTGTGCTGTTGATCTGGGGTGTAGTCATTACGCGGAGCCTGTTGCAAAACATTTAGCAACAACTGTTTACTCCAAACAACATTTGGCAACAACCAGTTTCTATTGGACAAATTCAGTTAGGTTTTGTTCTGCTTGCTTCATCATTTGTTTGTTTTTTAAACAGTTTCCGTTGCAAGAGATAATGAATACATCCCTGGTGCAATCAACCTAAGCTTATAAAGTGTTAACAAAACTACTGTGAACACAATGTTAGCTCTGGTGAAGAATGTAGCCTAGTTCTGAACACAAATGTTCTAGTGCCAAATATTGTCTTACCAAATGGAAGTATTGATTTCAATACTGTTTTATTTAATAAACTTCCACGTGACCTTAATGTTTGACTTTTTATTGTATTTCTTATCAAAACATTAGACATGCAAATGTTTTCTGAAATAAAAAAGAACCAAGTGTTAATTAACAATTACAGTAAATTGTGACATCAAAATAGAAATGATTCAATACAAATGAGTACTAAAAAGCAGTCATTCTACCCTTACAAAAAATGTCCTGCAGAAATATTCAATCATCTGAACAGTTTCTTTCACCGGCTGGGGCCCTCACCAACCGGCCATCTCGTTCATAGGGAATGTAATATGCACATTAAGCATTCTCCGAACTGCACATAAAACAACTGCATTTGCACTCCGTTCATCTATGCATTGTGACACTGTAAATTTGTACATCCTTTGTAAATATTAGTATATCCATTGCTCATTCCCTTACGGCTCTGTTCCTACCTATTTTGTATTTAATGTATGTAAATTCCTGTCTGTATTTTACTTTTAATGTCAGGTACAGTGCCTTTCTTGCTAGTGCTAACCCCAACAATGCAGTAATCAATAACTATGTAACACTATAAATAACAAGGTAGAACCAACACACGATCTAGAAATATCAAAGTACACTATATACAGGGTCAGTTCCCGTACCATATTTACAATGTGCAGGGATTGATAGATACAGTATGTATAGGGGTAAGGTGACAAGGCATTAGGATATATGATAAACAGAGTAGCAGCAGCGTTTATGATTGTATGTAGAGTCAGTATAAATGCATGTGTGTGTGAGCAAATGATGGATGGAGTGAATGTGTGTTGGCGTATCAGTGTACGTAGTGTGTAGGGCCCTGTGAGTGTGCATAGAGACTTGACGCACGGGTACCGCTTGCTGTGTGGAAGCAGAGAGAACATTCTATGGCTTAGGTGGTTGGAGTCTAACGATTTTCCGGGCCTTCCTTTCACACCGCTTGAGAGGTCCTGGATGGCAGGGATCTTGGCCCCAGTGATGTACTGGGTTGTCTGCAGCACCATGCGATCGAGGGCGGTAGTATTGCCATACTTAAGCAGTGAACAGGGAGTACAGGAGGGCACTAAGTACGCACCCCTGTGGGGCCCACGTGTTGAGGGTCAGCGTGGCAGAGGTGATGTTGCCTACCAGCACCTGGGGTCAGACCATCAGAAAGTCCAGGATCCAGTTGCAGAGGAAGGGGTTCAGTCCCAGGGTCCTAAGCTTTGTGTCGAGCTTGGAGGGGACACTGGTGTTGAACAGTATTCCTCTTATTTAGGTGGGTGAGGCCGGTAATGGAGTGCAATTGAGACTGCCTCGTTTATGGATCTGTTGGGGTGGTATGCAAATTGGAGTGGGTCTGGGATGATGGAGTTGATGTGTGCCATAACAAGCCTCTCAAAGCACTTGATGATTACAGGTGTGAGTGCTATGGGGCGGTAGTCATTCTGGTATGAAGACTTAGAGTCCTTAGAGCAGCGTTTCCCAAACTCGGTCCTCGGGACCCCAAGGGGTGCGCGTTTTGTTTTTTGGCCCTAACACTACACAGCTGATTCAAATGATAAAAGCTTGATGATTAGTTGAATCAGAGGTGTAGTGCTAGGGTAAAAACCAAAACGTGGACCGAGATTGGGAAACGCTGCCTTAGAGTTCTTGTCTCTAAATGTTGTCTGTCACTAGCAGCACCATATTACCAAGTAAAATTCTGAGTGTGTAAATATACTTGACGAATTAAGGTAATTCTCATTCCTGCAGTAATTACCATATCCTGCAGGAATATCAAAAATCCAGGACTGAGTATAGGAAAACATGATTTAGCAGACGCTCTTAACCCTAATTGCGCCTGTAAGTCGCTCTGGATAAGTGCCTTGCTCAAGGGCTCATCGGCAGATTTCTTTACCTAGTAGCGTCAGCGATTCGAATCAGCAACCTTTCAGTTACTGGCCCTGTAACGATCGTCTATAGGTGATTGAGTGGACCAAGGCGCAGCGGGTGATGAATACATGATGAATTTAATTGACAAGACGAACACTGGCACGAAAATACACTTGATAATTACAAAACAACAAACGACGTTAAACAGACCTGAACATGAGAACTACATAAAACGAAGAACGCACGAACAGGAATGAACGAGACGAGACAGTACCGTGTGGTGTAACAAACACAGACACAGCAACAATCACCCACAAACAAACAGTGAGAACAGCCTACCTTAATATGGTTCTCAATCAGAGGAAACGTCAAACACCTGCCTCTAATTGAGAACCATATCAGGCAACACATTTAACCCAACATAGAAACACATAACATAGAATGCCCACCCCAACTCACGCCCTGACCAACTAAACACATACAAAAACAAAGGAAAACACGTCAGGAACGTGACAGGCCCAAAGCTCCTAACCACTAGGCTACCTGCCACCCGTTCACAAAAACAAACATTCCTCCAGGAAATGTATCTTTTAGTTTTCAGAATGATGCAATTTTTACATGGTAGGCTATCTCTATGTAACTGTGCTACACTGCTCAAAAAAATAAAGGGAACACTTAAACAACACAATGTAACTCCAAGTCAATCACACTTCTGTGAAATCAAACTGTCCACTTAGGAAGCAACACTGATTGACAATACATTTCACATGCTGTTGTGCAAATGGAATAGACAAAAGGTGGAAATTATAGGCAATTAGCAAGACACCCCCAATAAAGGAGTGATTCTGCAGGTGGTGACCACAGACCACTTCTCAGTTCCTATGCTTCCTGGCTGATGTTTTGGTTACTTTTGAATGCTGGCGGTGCTCTCACTCTAGTGGTAGCATGAGACGGAGTCTACAACCCACACAAGTGGCTCAGGTAGTGCAGCTCATCCAGGATGGCACATCAATGCGAGCTGTGGCAAGAAGGTTTGCTGTGTCTGTCAGCGTAGTGTCCAGAGCATGGAGGCGCTACCAGGAGACAGGCCAGTACATCAGGAGACGTGGAGGAGGCCGTAGGAGGGCAACAACCCAGCAGCAGGACCGCTACCTCCGCCTTTGAGCAGGAGGAGCACTGCCAGAGCCCTGCAAAATGACCTCCAGCAGGCCACAAATGTGCATGTGTCTGCTCAAACGGTCAGAAACAGACTCCATGAGGGTGGTATGAGGGCCCGACGTCCACAGGTGGGGGTTGTGCTTACAGCCCAACACCGTGCAGGACGTTTGGCATTTGCCAGAGAACACCAATATTGGCAAATTCGCCACTGGCGCCCTGTGCTCTTCACAGATGAAAGCAGGTTCACACTGAGCACATGAGCACATGTGACAGACGTGACAGAGTCTGGAGACGCCGTGGAGAACGGTCTGCTGCCTGCAACATCCTCCAGCATGACCGGTTTGGCGGTGGGTCAGTCATGGTGTGGGGTGGCATTTCTTTGTGGGGCCGCACAGCCCTCCATGTGCTCGCCAGAGGTAGCCTGACTGCCATTAGGTACCGAGATGAGATCCTCAGAGCCCTTGTGAGACCATATGCTGACACATGCACATTTGTGGCCTGCTGGAGGTCATTTTGCAGGGCTCTGGCAGTGCTCCTCCTGCTCAAAGGCGGAGGTAGCGGTCCTGCTGCTCGGTTGTTGCCCTCCTACGGCCTCCTCCACGTCTCCTGATGTACTGGCCTGTCTCCTGGTAGCGCCTCCATGCTCTGGACACTACGCTGACAGACACAGCAAACCTTCTTGCCACAGCTCGCATTGATGTGCCATCCTGGATGAGCTGCACTACCTGAGCCACTTGTGTGGGTTGTAGACTCCGTCTCATGCTACCACTAGAGTGAGAGCACCGCCAGCATTCAAAAGTGACCAAAACATCAGCCAGGAAGCATAGGAACTGAGAAGTGGTCTGTGGTCACCACCTGCAGAATCACTCCTTTATTGGGGGTGTCTTGCTAATTGCCTATAATTTCCACCTTTTGTCTATTCTATTTGCACAACAGCATGTGAAATGTATTGTCAATCAGTGTTTCTTCCTAAGTGGACAGTTTGATTTCACAGAAGTGTGATTGACTTGGAGTTACATTGTGTTGTTTAAGTGTTCCCTTTATTTTTTTGAGCAGTGTATATAGTGTGACTGCTTGGTTTAGAGTAGACTAAAGCAGTTTGGCTGCATACATTTTAGAGACAAAGTATTCCATCAAGTGGACAAAATGGAAATCACCTTGTAGTATACTACTGTGAAATAAACTATCATCTGTAGGTGGCAGTGTTGGGCCATGTGGCCCACTATCATCCCCAGTAGGCTTCAGTATCATCATAACAAACAATGACTGTATCAAAGGCAAAAGCAGCAAGTAAAAACGAATTAATTCATGATTTACAAAATATATTGTAGCTTAATGGCTAAAAGTTTGTTTGTACCATGTTTTGTTTTGCTACCATGTTGTATTACTACCATTTGTTGTCATGTGGTGTTGCTACCATGCTGTGTTATGTGTTGCTTCCATGCTATGTTGTCTTAGGTCTCTCTTTATGTAGTGTTGTCTTGTCGCTCTTGTCGTGATGTGTGTTTTGTCCTATATTTTTATTTTTAATCCCAGCCCCCGTCCGCGCAGAAGGCCTTTTGACAGGCCGTCATTGTAAATAAGAATGTGCTCCTAACTGACTTTCCTAGTTAAATAAAGAATAAAATACAGAAAAGTGGAAACGTCTGTCATTTAAACACCTCCCAAATAAACAAAACAGATGTTCAACGGTGAGTCCTCAAAACATCAAATGAGAGTAACCTAACCATTCAGTTGATTCTGTCACTGGCAACAAATGGTCTGAAGTTAATGAAAAATGTATCATTTGATTATTTAACAAATTGTCACCACCATGCTTGTTGCTATGACCCTTTTATGTCATGGTGCTTTTGTTATTATTTTATGTATTAGTTCAATGCAGGTCTATATGCTACATTGACAGAGTGAAAGTTGTATGAGCACAAATGATTACTTGCCAGGGCAAGTACTAGTTGTGTTATGCATGATTTATAACACATGAATAAAGGTTTATATTAAAAGTGATTTGATTAAAATAAATAGGGATTTGTAGGCTACATTTGACTTTTTGTTGTTGTTAATTTTTGCGTCACCACGTCCACTGCGTGTCCCACGTGCAGATGTTTAGGTCCTCGTGCAGAACTACGTCACAGCACTTCGCAGTTGGAAGAAAAACGTTTGAAAGAGGTAAAGATGCGACATCAAAACAACAATTTATCGGATGGAAAAGAGGGACAGCTCATGGACAATATCCACCGGTTGTCTTTGGACTATTAACAATCTAGAAACAGTAAAGACAGTATTTCCGAACATTTCAGAAAAGTGGTTTGTTCAGAAAATCCCCCCCGGGTTTGACAGCACAGCAGCTCTCAACCGTTTCACTGCTTGTAAACAGATCCTCACACGTGACTATGGGAACCGCGGCTCTGCATTGTCTGTAGTCGCACAAAGGGAGCCATCCAGCGCATGTAGCAGGCTGGTGAGCGAGGCAGGTGGAGAGATGACAAGCCTGCCAATTTACGATAATAATTCGACTCTTACGCTTTTCGTGTCTGTTTTGTTCTTATGGATGTAGGCGAGCTTTTTACGTTCAGAGGGTAATCAACTCCAAGCTTGTACACAAAGCTAGCCACGGCTGGTTTTCTGTAATCTTTTTAGTTAACGTAGCTAGCTAGCTAGCCTTTTTAGCTTCAACGGAGAACTGTAAAAAGGGGTATTTGTGTGTGAGCTCACTAGCTCCGTCTTTACTGGCTGGATGAGATGTCATTCATGATGGAGGATTCTGTAGAGTCGGACTGGGTGGCCGTTCGACCAAATGTTTTCGACGAAAAGGAAAGACACAAATTCATTTTCATCGTTGCTTGGAACGAGATCGAGGGAAAGTTCGCCATAACCTGCCACAATAGAACAGTACAGAAACGGACAGCATTTCGGGATTCGCTATTGGAAACTGTCGAATGCGACCTCGTATCCCCCGTCACCGTCAAACTAGCCCCCGAGGCAGACAAACACAAAACTCCACTAAAAAGTCATACCAAAAGGAAAGATGACATCTCCACATTGGTTAAAGTTAGATCTAACGTCAGCCCGAAAGAAAAAAAAACGACAAAGAGCCCCATTCGAGAGAGAACGGCGGCGGTGGGTGCCTCGTCAAGGCCAGCCGAGAGTGTTATCAAAACACTGGGGTCGTGGGACATCGTGTCCTGCAAGGTGACCGACATTGAGGTCCTGGAACCAGCGGATGTCCCTAGTTTGCCTCGCTCCCCGGACGATGGCGACGGAGAGGAGTCGGACAGCAGCCGAGAGGGCTACAGCTGGGCCGGGCTATTCTCCTTCCAGGACGTCCGGGCAGCCCACGTTCAACTCTGCGCGGTCAACTCGGACCTGGAGCCCTGTCTGCCCCCCTTCCCTGAGGAGCCGGTGGGCATGTGGACCGTGCTATTCGGGGCCCCGGAGGTGTCCCAACGGGAAACGGATGCCCTGTGTTACCAACTACAGGTGTACCTGGGCCATGCTCTAGACACCTGCGGCTGGAAGATCCTTGCCCAGGTGCTTTTTACGGAGAGTGATGACTCAGAAGAGTACTATGAGAGTTTGAGTGAGCTGAGACAGAAGGGGTATGAGGATGCTCTCCAGAGGGCCAAGAAACGTCTCCAAGAGGTAAATTAAACTTCACTCCGGTCTCTCAGCACCCATGTTTTATTGGGGAATAGCTAAACGTTGTGAAGAACCAGTCTCCAGACAAAAATAACAAGTGTAGCTACATTAATCCTCAACTGTTCTGCATCACTAACATTACAACATAGCTGCCATAAATGTTGAATAACACAAGAGAATTGATTTCATGCCATCATATTATCATCATTCTGGTCTCACAATGAAGAGTATTTAGTGTTTCACATGAAGGAGAATGCCTGGAGAAACTCCTGACACTCTTTACTGTGTTTACAATTTTTGTTTCAGCTGGCATTACTGTACATTACTGTATACACACACACACTGTGTCCATGGGCTGGTGAGATCAAACATGCATGTCAGGGTCACCCAACCACATGTCGTCTGTCCCCCTCTCTCTCAATTCTATTCAAAGGGTTTTATTGGCATGGGGAACATACATTGCCAAAGCAAGTGAAATGGATAATGATCAAAAGTGAAATAAACATCTGTTGCTCTAAACTCCACAGTCCCAGGCCTGTAATATGATCAGGCCTGGCCCCTGCCCTGACAATCCAGTTCTTGCTAGGTGGAGGGGAGTCCATGGTTATAGTTGGATAATGGGGTATGGGTCCACCACACTTGAGTCATGCAGTTCAGCAAACTTAGTTTAAATGTTATCATTTGAATGGCTACCATGATGACAAGAAAGGACAATCAACATTCTAGTAACAAAGACCAGTGCCTATGGGGGTGGATGGTAAAGCTCCTCCTTTAGGGCAGCTCCTACTATCACCCTGTTATAATCATCATCGTTATTGTAAGTGCTAGGGCACGCTTTATATAAAAACTATCCGCTCCTGCTTCTCTCTTTATCTCCCACTCTATCTCTCTCTCTTTATCTCTCCACCCCCCTATGTCTGTCTTCTCAATCTCTCTGTCATAGTGTGTGTGTTTGAGTCAGAGACCACAGAACATCTGAGCAGGCTAGGACAGGGCAGGACTAACCGGTGCAAATAAGACTCACAGTTACTCACAATCAGGCTATTGCTTTGGTGTTACAGAAGGGTGTTTCACTCATTATGAGGACTAGATTGTTATTGGGTAGGCTAATGCTAATTATGTTATGACAAATGTATAAACATTTGGCTGAATTTGGACTGATTTGTACTGTGTGAAGAGTACACTGTCCTTTGTTTTTATGGAAAAACTTGGGTAAGAATGATGGCAGGATGTTGATGGCAATGGAGGTTATTAGGTTATTACTGGAAAGATCTTGTGTATTCCCTATTGCAATGATGACCTGGTTTGACTCCGTAAGGTGTTTCTTCCTCATGTCTGGACTGAGAGAGAGACAGAACACTGTGTTTTCATATTGTAGGTAAATGAGGCTCATAAAACAACTAGGGTAATGCCTCATCTAGTGTGTGTGGAGGTGCCTGCAAGTGACTTCACATTAGAGGTCGACCGATTAGGATTTTTCAATTACGATACCAATTATTGGAGTACCAAAAAAAGCTGATACCGATTAATCGACCGATTTTTATGTATATATTTGTAATAATGACAATTACAACAATACTGAATGAACAATGAACACTTTCATTTTAACATAATATAATACATAAATAAAATCTATTTAGTCTCAAATAAATAATGAAACATGCTCAATTTGGTTTAAATAATGCAAAAAACACAGTGTTGGAGAAGAAAGTAAAAGTGCAATATGTGCCATGTAAAAATGCTAACGTTTGAGTTCCTTGCTCAGAACATGAGAACATATGAAAGCTGGTGGTTCAATATTCCCAATTCTTCAATATTCCCAGTTAAGAAGTTTTAGGTTGTAGTTATTATAGGAATTATGACGCGTCGACTATTTCTCTCTATACCATTTGTATTTCATATACCTTTGTCTATTGGATGTTCTAATAGGCACTTTAGTATTGCCAGCCTAATCTCAGGAGTTGATAGGCTTGAAGTCATAAACAGCGCTGTGAGCAAGCATTGCTAAGAGCTGCTGGAAAACACAGTAAAGTTTGAATGAATGCTTACGAGCTTGCTGCCGCCTACCACCGCTCAGTCAGACTCCTCTATCAAATCGTAGACTTAATTATAATATAATAAACACAGAAATTTGAGCCATTAATATGGTCAAATCCAGAAACGATCATTTCGAAAACAAAATGTTTATTCTTTCAGTGAAATACGGAACCGTTCCGTATTTTATCGAACGGGCGGCAACCCTAAGTCTAAATATTACTGTTACATTGCACAACCTTCATTGTTATGTCATAATTATGTAAAATTCTGGCAAATTAGGTCTCAAAGAGCCAGGCGACCCAAACTGTTGCATATACCCTGACTCTGCGTGCAATGAACGCAAGAAAAGTGACACAATTTCCCTAGTTAATATTGCCTGCTAACATGAATTTATTTTAACTAAATATGCAGGTTTAAAAAAATATACTTCTGTGTATTGATTTTAAGAAAGGCATTGATGTTTATGGTTAGGTACATTCGTGCAACAATTGTGCTTTTTTCGCGACTGCGCTTTTGTTAAATCCTCCCCCGTTTGGCGAAGTAGGCTGTGATTCGATAAATGTACAGGCACCGCATTGATTATATGCGACGCAGGACAAGCTAGTTAACCTAGTAATATCATAAACCATCTGTAGTTAACTAGTAATTATGTGAAGATTGATTGTTTTTTATAAGATAAGTTTAATGCTAGCTAGCAACTTACCTTGGCTCCTTGCTGCACTCGCGTAACAGGTGCTCAGCCTGTCACGCAGTTTCCTCATGGAATGTTATGTAATCGGCCATAATCAGCGTCCAAAAATGCCGATTACCGATTGTTATGAAAACTTGAAATCGGCCCTTATTAACTTCTTTCAGCTAGGGGGCAGAATTTTTATGTTTGGAAAAATAACTTTCACAAGGTAAACGGACTATTTCTCTGGTCCAGATGCTAGAATATGCATATAATTGACAGATTAGGATAGAAAACACTCCAAAGTTTCCAAAACTATCAAATATTGTCTGTGAGTATAACAGAACTGATTTTGCAGGCGAAAACCTGAGGAAATCCAACCCGGAAGTGCCTTTTATTTGGAAAAATCCCTTCGTCTCCCCTCTGTATTCAAGCAGCCCTTCACAGCTGATTCTAATAGAGAAGAAATGGTATGCTGCTGACAAAGACAATACAGTATGCTTTTCATGAGAGTGGCGCTTAGCTTGTTGTTATCGGCCAATCACAAGTCATCAAAGGGGCCCTACAGTCATAGAGCCTCTGTGTGGCAAAGAAAGTTAGGAGATTATTTAATCTAATATTTCTCAGTATGTAAAAATGTAATAAAATGTATGCACTCTACTGTAAGTCGCTCTGGATAAGAGCGTCTGCTAAATGACTAAAATGTAAAATGTAAATGTAATCAATGAAGGACTGGCCCTGACAAAAAAATGTTAACTTCGCTGGGATATGTGGGACGGTAGCGTCCCACCTAACCAACAGCCAGTGAAATTGCAGGGCGCCAAATTCAAAACAACAGAAATCTCATAATTAAAATTCCTCAAACATACAAGTATTATACACCATTTTAAAGATAAACTTCTCGTTGATCCAGCCAAAGTGTCTGATTTCAAAAAGGATTTACGGCGAAAGCATACCTTGCGATTATGTTAGGTCAGTACATAGCCACAGGAAAACACAGCCATTTTTCCAGCCAAAGAGAGGAGTAACCAAAAGCAGAAATAGAGTTAAAATTAATCACTAACCTTTGATGATCTTCATCAGATGACACTCATAGGACTTCATGTTACACAATACATGTATGTTTTGTTCGGTAAAGTTCATATTTATATCCAAAAATTGGAGTTTAGGCGGGACGCTACTGTCTAACTTGGCCAAAAGCCAGAGAACATGCAGAGCGCCAAATTCAAATAAAATACTATAAAAATCTAACTTTCATTAAATCACACATGAAAGATACCAAATTAAAGCGAAACTGGTTGTGAATCCAGCCAACATGTCAGAATTCAAATAGGCTTTTCGCGAAAGCAAACGATGGTATTTTCTGAGGATAGCAACATTGTAAACAAAGAGAGAGAAGCATATTTCAACCCTACAGGCGCGACACAAAACGCAGAAATAAAAATATAATTCATGCCTTACCTTTGACGAGCTTCTGTTGTTGGCACTCCAATATGTCCCATAAACATCAGAAATGGTCCTTTTGTTCGATTAATTCCGACGATATATATCCAAAATGTCCATTTATTTGGCGCGTTTGATCCAGAAAAACACTGGTTCCAACTTGCTCAAACGTGGCTACAAAATATCTCAAAGGTTACCTGTAAACTTTGCCAAAACATTTCAAACTACTTTTGTAATACAACTTTTGGTATTTTTTTTACGTAAATAATCAATAAAATTGAAGACGGGATGATCTGTGTTCAATACAGGATTAAAACAAACTGTAGCATGCTTTCAGGTTACGCGCCTCAAACAAAAAGTTCACTTCACTCGACTCTTGTTCTGAACAGGGCTACTTCTTCATTACACAAAGGAAAAACCCTCAACCAATTTCTCAAGACTATTGACATCCAGTGGAAGCGGTAGGAACTGCAAGAAGGTCAATTAGAAATCTGGATTCCCAATGAAAAATCCATTGAAAAGAGAGTGACCTCAAAAGAAAATAATCTGAATGGTTTGTCCTCTGGGTTTCGCCTGCTAAATATGTTATGTTATACTCACAGACATGATTCAAACAGATTTAGAAACTTCAGAGTGTTTTCTATCCAAATCTACTAATAATATGCATATCTTATCTTCTGGGGATGAGTAGCTGGCAGTTGAATGGGTATGCTTTTCATCCAAATGTGAAAATGCTGCCCCCTATCCTAGAGAAGTTAAAAGATGTATTTTTCCATATATAGACAAACCCTATATGTTTTATTAAAATCAACTATATGTAGGCTACTGAGCTTGTCTGATGCTTTTAAGCACACTGTGATGTAAATAATTAGACACGCAAATTACTGAAGGGAGCCAGAGATCAAGGTAGCCTAGCCAGAAGAAAAAAAAACTGTTCCCGATCCCCCTCCTCCAGCTGCTGCTGGCCTTTGCAAATTCTGCCGTTATCCTCCTGAAGTTGCCGGTAATAGGCTACGCCAGGGGTCGGCAACCTTTTCCATTTGAAGTGGCACTTAATCTTACCATTTCTACCGATTTCCGTGCCAGTTATGATTTTCATATGCACATTTTCGTGGAATCGTTTTATTCAATTTATAATAAAGTCTTTGTACCTCAATCATTATCATATGTTTAATAAAAATTCTAATGGCCAACTATGTAAAAATAGTCTACATAAAGCCAACAAATAAAAACATTGCAGACTGCAGGTTGAAAATATTCTGATTTAAAAAAGAAATATCCTATAAATCACATTGTCTACTCATGGCCTGTCTGCAAGAAACTTGAAGCATTGTATCAACTATCAACTTGGTCTGGCCTGAAAAGCTGGCACTAGCAAACTTGCATCATTGTATAAAATATTCTTGGCCTTCAGTTTCCTGTGCCAGTGAGCTCCTGACAGACACAGCTGTAGGCTATTTGCGCAAGGGATACGAAGTAATCAGTTAGAAGTAATCAGGTAGGCCGATTTTATGGTGTTTCCACCGGATCAGAGCATTACATTTTTTCCCTCCTTTCACACAAGTTGTTATCGAAAGAGAACTGGAAATCTTTTTCAAATAGGCTACGTTGAGGAACTATTGTCATTCTCAATGGATGTAAAAACAGACTTTGTTTACTTGCTGTTTGAGGTGAATAAGAAATTACTTTGAGAAGCTCCACAGTGGTGGTGAGTTAACCTGTTTGGGCTGCAGGGGCAGTATTGAGTAGCCGGATAAAAGGTGCCCATTTCAAACGGCCTCGTACTCAATTCTTGCTCGTACAATATGCATATTATTATTACTATTGGATAGAAAACACTCTCTAGTTTCTAAAACCATTTGAATTATATCTGTGAGTAAAACAGAACTCCTTTTGCAGCAAACTTCCTGACAGGAAGTGGAAAATCTGAAATCGATGCTCTCTTCTAGGGGCTGCCTATTAAAGTCCTTGATATTTATTCGTTTAGATGCACTTCATACGTCTTCCACTAGATGTCAACAAGGAGTGAGAGAAGAAATGAAGTGTGTAACTTGATCTGGGCTCGTATAATAGCTCTTGGCATGACGTGTCATCAGTTTCCTGTTTTCTGGAGAGCGCGTCAAGGGACCTGGATTTGCCTTCTGATAAGCTGTCGTTATGGACGACTAATATCTCCGGCTTTGATTTTATTTGATACATGTGACCATATCATCGTAAAGTATGTTTTTTCAATATAGTTTAATCAGATTATTGAAATTTTTTCGGGACGTTTGCCGTGTTCCGTTCTCTTCCGTTTGTTGACATGGAGAGCTTCGTGCCACTTGGCTAGTGTGCTTGCTAAATCGAGAGGGAAAGAGGCCGTTCTAAATCCAAACAACGAACATTCTGATGAAAGATCAGCAAAAGTAGGAAACATTTTATGATGCTATTTCATATATCTGTCGTACATGTGAACTAGTCGTCGGCGCCCAGCTTTTGGGTACTCTAGCTATACCGAAGCTGTATGTCGTAATGAAGTTATTTTTAGAATTCTAACACGGTGATTGCATTAAGAACTAGTGTATCTATCATTTCCTATACAACATGTATTTTTTAGTTATGTTTATGAATAGTTATTTGGTCAGAATATGTGTGTCAGAAAAAGTGTCAGAAAAATATCCGGACGTTGTGGGAAAAATATGCTACCTTAGCACAATGTATAACCACTGATTTCAGCTCTAAATATGCACATTTCCGAACAAAACATAAGTGTATGTATAACCTGATGTTATAGGACTGTCATCTGATGAAGAATATCAAGGTTAGTCAAAAATTATATATCTTTTACTGGTTTGTTACGATCGCTAACTTTTGCTACTGGGAAATGGCTTGTGTTTCTGGCTATTGTGGTAAGCTAATATAACGCTATATTGTGTTTTCGCTGTAAAACACTTAATAAATCGGAAATATTGGCTGGAATCACAAGATGCATGTCTTTCATTTGCTGTACACTATGTATTTTTCAGAAATGTTTTTTGATGAGTAATTAGGTATTTGACGTTGGTGTCTGTAATTATTCTGTCGGCTTTCGGTGCAATTTCTGATTGTAGCTGCAATGTAAACTATGATTTATACCTGAAATATGCACATTTTTCGAACAAAACATAGATTTATTGAATAACATGTTATAAGACTGTCATCTGATGAAGTTGTTTGTTGGTTAGTTTGGTTGGTTCTTGGTTAGTTAGGTTGGCTTTGTGCATGCTACCTGTGCTGTGAAAAATGTCTGTCCTTTTTTGTATTTGGTGGTGAGCTAACATAAATATACGTGCTGTTTTCGCTGTAAAACATTTTAAAAATCGGACATGTTGGCTGGATTCACAAGATGTGTACCTTTCATTTGCTGTATTGGACTTGTTAATGTGTGAAAGTTAAATATTTCTAAAAAATATATTTTGAATTTCGCGCCCTGCACTTGAAGTGGCTGTTGTCATATTGATCCCGACTTAGGGCTTGCAGCCAGAAGAAGTTAAGACAATCAGAAATACTATCAGATCCCCATATGGGAACATTTATAGGCCTACATTTGTGTGACGGTTGCCTAGGCCTACTTCTATGCGTAATCGGGTGCGCACCGTTAATCAACATTGACAGGAGCGCTTCAAACAAAATACAATTAATAAATTGGCAACTTGTAAATGGAATGAAATACACCAAAACGTGTTCCTCACAAATGTAGCCTAGGTTGTGCGGTCCGCAAACAACATGTCCACTCCGACAATGAGAACGGTAAAAGACTGTAATAATAATAATATATTGAATGCATTAACAGAAATTACTGTCACTAAACAAACAATGTAGATAAAAAATTATGGGAATTAACGGTAAATGTGATACTGGTGTGCCATCCCGTGGCCTCCACAATGGATTAGTCCACTCAGACCAGACAGGTGTGAATCAGACAGGTGTCTCGTGCCATAAAAAAATGAAAATATATTTGTGACTGCTCGACCGAAAAAATATTGCTCGACAGTCGACTAAATGGGGTCAGCCCTAAGACCCGATGTGGGGTCGCCTGATTTGAAAATGGGGTCGCCTGATTTGAAAATGCGGTTGCGAGAGAAACTCAGAAAACAAACATTTTGCTTGGCTCATTGAACCGGGGTTACATCAGTAACCTCCAATAGCCGGTAGATGCGGTTGTAATTAACAGTGGTTTCTGAATGCCTTTATGGACCAGCACCTGCAGTTTAGCTCCTCAGTTGGTCAAGATGGTCAACCCCGCCCATTTTCTTGTTGTAATCCATTACAAGCTCTGGAACAGATATAAATTCCAACCACTTTTAACTTCTTATGGGCAGGTGGGACGCTAGCTGGCCAACATCCGGTGAAATTGCAGAGCGCCAAATTCAAAATACAGAAATAGTCAAATTAAACATTCATAAAAATACAACTGTTATACATCGGTTTAAAGATTAACTTCTTGTTAATCCAGCCGCTGTGTCAGATTTCAAAAAGGCTTTACGGCGAAAGCATACCATGCGATTATCTGAGGACAGCGCCCCGCTTACAAAAGCATACAAACATTTTACAACCAAGTAACGGAATTACAAAAGTCAGAAATAGCGATAAAATTAATCACTTACCTTTGATGATCTTCATATGGTTGCAGTCACAAGAGTCCCAGCTAAACAATAAATGTTCGTTTTGTTCGATAAAGTCCCCTCTATGTCCCAAAAACTCAGTTTTGTTGGTGCGTTTTGTTCAGTAATCCACTGGCTCAAAGGCGGTCACGACATGCAGACGAAAACATCCTAATAGTACCTGTAAAGTTCGTCGAAACATGTCAAACGATGTTTATAATTAATCCTCAGGTTGTCTATTGTCTAAATAATGTATCATATTTTAACCGGACAATAGCGTCTTCAATAGAAAGGAAAAACAACGAACGGCGCGCAATCGGTCATGTGCGCAAAACAGCTCTGGTTCATTCTACAGTCCACTTAGAAAATGGTCTCATTCTTCCTCATTTTTCAGAATACAAGCCTGAAACAATGTCTAAAGACTGTTGACATCTAGTGGAAGCCATAGGAACTGCAATCTGGGTCCTATCCCAATACATACTGTGTAGGCATTCAATTGAAAAATTCCCGCATCAAAAATATCCCACTTACTGGATGGATTTTCCTCACGTTTTCACCTGCCATATCAGTTCTGTTATACTCACAGAGATTATTTTAACAGTTTTGGAAATATTAGAGTGTTTTCTACCATGCATATGCATATCCTAGCTTCTGCTTCCTCCACTCCCTCCTCCTCTCCCTGTTCCCCTTCCTGATCCTTTTCACTCTCCTCTTCCTCTCTCCCTCTACTCTCCTCTTGCTCCATTCCTCCTGCCTCGCTCCACATCTCTATCACTCCAGTCATCTCTAACTCCTCTTCCTCCCTGCCTTTTGCTGCTAAGCCCTGATTCTCCACATCACTTCCCTCACTTTCACTGACCTAGAGGAACAGAGGGAGAGGAGAGGAGCAACAAATAGGATACCATTGTAGTCAGGAACATAATCTCTCTCTCCCTCTCACACTGTCTCTCTCTTTCTTTCTCTCAACCTTACAGACTCTCTTCCTATTAATCACCTCTTAGGGATTCCCATAATAAATTGTGTTTTACAGTTACACGCCTCCCATTCCACACTCTCCCGCCCTCTCTCGCTCTCTCTTTCGCCCCAATCAACTCTCAACTAGAGATTTCTTCAATGTTAGCTGATTAGTTACGAAGATGGGACAGTTTCCAAATTTAATTGCATCTGTAGAAACAGGACAAAATAAGCACCTTGTTAGCTGGCTATGTAATTAAATATCCAACTCAATATCATATGTGTAACGCACGTCGTCAGGAGAAGAGGACCAAGGTGCAGTGTGGTAAGTGTTCATACTATTTAATAAAATAGGCAACACTTGACAAAACAACAAACATGACAAACTGAAAGGTGAAACAAACACTAAACAGGAAACAAACACCCACAAACACAGGTGGGAACAGGCTACCTAAGTATGATTCTCAGTCAGAGACAACGATAGACAGCTGCCTCTGATTGAGAACCATACCAGGCCAAACACACAGAAATACAAAACAAGGACAACATAGAACACCAGACATAGAATGCCCACCCAAACTCACGCCCTGACCAACCAAAATAGAGACATAAAAAGGATCTCTACGGTCAGGGCGTGACAATATGAGCTCCACTGCATGGGCATCTACCTTAACACAACAGCTAAGCTGTCAAATAATAGGAAAACAAGGCAATGTATAGCCTATGAATATCTGCACCTAGCAAACCTGACAAACCATAACCTAAGCAGACAAACACAAATTACTCTACTCATTTTGGTGGCTAGTTCGCTGGATGTCTGTATGGATAGCTAGTGAAAGTGACAGCTGAGGTTGACGATTCAAATTTACCACTACACACAACTTTCCTTGCCTGACGGACTAACTAGCTAGCAAGCTATAGCAAGCAGCTTGGGCCGTTTCCATCTTTTAATTACATCAGTAGAAACAAGACAAAATACAGCTAAACACTTCAACTATTTCCATGAGACCGAGAGCAATCATTTGAGCTCCACCGCTGATGTGCTTGCCTGTACCAACTAAGTGATCATGACAGGACGTGCTAATCTGAGAGCTGTTCCCAAATTTTCACAGCATCAAACATCGACAACACCAGGCATATATCTGCTGTTTACATATTTCACTCACCTTGACATCACCGCTTTTCATTGTGCAAGTATGTGTTCGAATCCTTATCACCAACCAACATAAATGCAGCCTCTTTCACAGTGAAAAGTCGTGCCTGCTTCGGCGCCGTCATTTTGAGTAATGAAGTGGAAAAAAAGACAAATGACAGCATGATCTTTTTCTGGTTGACAACAACAGCCACACGAATATGACAACCTGTTGTTTGCAAGTCAATTCTGTGATTATTAACACTGATATTATTGTTAGAAAAACAAGGCAGTTCGCGACCACTATAGTAATTCAATGAAAGGCCGGTCGCTGCCGCTATAGTAATTCAATGAAAGGCCATTCGTGGCCGCTATAGTAATTCAATGAAAGGCCGTTCGTGGCCGCTATAGTAATTCAATGAAAGGCCGTTCACGGCCGCTATAGTAATTTAATAAAAGGCTGTTCGCTGCCGCTATAGTAATTTAATAAAAGGCCGTTCGCTGCCGCTATAGTAATTTAATAAAAGGCTGTTCGCTGCCGCTATAGTAATTTAATAAAAGGCCGTTCGCTGCCGCTATAGTAATTTAATAAAAGGCCGTTCGCTGCCGCTATAGTAATTTAATAAAAGGCTGTTCGCGGCCGCTATAGTAATTTAATAAAAGGCTGTTCGCGGCCGCTATAGTAATTTAATAAAAGGCTGTTCGCGGCCGCTATAGTAATTCAATGAAAGGCCGTTCGCGGCCACTATAGTAATTCAATGAAAGGCTGTTCGCGGCCGCTATAGTAATTTAATAAAAGGCTGTTCGCGGCCGCTATAGTAATTCAATGAAAGGCTGTTCGCGGCCACTATAGTAATTCAATGAAAGGCTGTTCGCGGCCGCTATAGTAATTCAATGAAAGGCTGTTCGCGGCCACTATAGTAATTTAATGAAAGGCTGTTCGCGGCCACTATAGTAATTTAATAAAAGGCTGTTCGCGGCCGCTATAGTAATTTAATAAAAGGCTGTTCGCGGCCGCTATAGTAATTCAATGAAAGGCCGTTCGCGGCCACTATAGTAATTCAATGAAAGGCTGTTCGCGGCCGCTATAGTAATTCAATGAAAGGCTGTTCGCGGCCACTATAGTAATTTAATGAAAGGCTGTTCGCGGCCACTATAGTAATTTAATAAAAGGCTGTTCGCGGCCGCTATAGTAATTTAATAAAAGGCTGTTCGCGGCCGCTATAGTAATTCAATGAAAGGCCGTTCGCTGCCGCTATAGTAATTCAATGAAAGGCCGTTCGCTGCCGCTATAGTAATTTAATGAAAGGCCGTTCGCTGCCGCTATAGTAATTTAATGAAAGGCCGTTCGCTGCCGCTATAGTAATTTAACCCAACTAGACGTTGAACTGACGTCTGTGCCCAGTGGGATGTGTCTTCTGTTTCCCACTACAATGCTCACAAGCTGCACAGGACTCAATAGAAAATAGTAGACGACCTGGCAGTAAATCAGACTGGGGGAAAAAGAACAATCAATAGTGATGTTATTTTCTACACAGAATATCATACAAAATTATTGCCTGATCTTCTGAACATCCCAATACCTTTCTGATGCATTTCAGTTACTTCCAACCATACGTCCTTCAGATTCCAATACTGTCAGGCTAATTTGAAATAGAATGTCATAGCCCCAATAAAAAAATTAAACCTTAGCCTTTGATTACATAACTTTATTGTTTTACATGGTCGGGCCACAAACAAAATGTTGGTATCAAAATGGGGTTGCGGGCCAAAAGGTTTAGGAACCCCTGCAGTACACACACCACAAGGCCTCTCCTCTGACACCTTGCTCTCCCTCGTGCTTTATCAGTTCTGGTTAATAAAGTCACTTACAAATGGACTTTTAATCTGGATCGAACCGGGTCTGGATCCGACAAGGTCTGTACGGAACTGTTCTAGTTGTCCTCGGGTCCGTTCGGAACAGGTCTCTATATAAAAAAAAATATTTATGCATATTGGTACTGGTGGGAAAGCCCCAGGTCCATTTTGGAACGGGTCCTACTTTTTGGACACGTGAAGAGCTCCTACTTTATGTCAAAACAGACAATGCCAGGAACATTGTGAATTTTGTCACAGAAGCTGGACTTGGGCCACAAATGGGGTGCTTTTTAGTTCTGTGTCTTTTGCAAAATAAACTAAAATGAGCTACAGTAATTGTTGGCATTTCATTTCCCTGCTGTACCAAAACTGAACAGTGACCCAAAAACCACAATATGTACCAAACCCACGTGAACCGTTACACCCCTACCTAATACTAATTCACAACAGGCAAGCCAGACATCTCACAGAGTAGGACAGAGAGAACTCCTCTCTGAATACAGTGCAGTGAAAGAGAAGGAGGAGGAGACTTGGAGGGAGAAGAGGAGGCCATTATGTAGTGTGGGTTGGTGAAGGCCAGGGACAGAGAGGGAGAGCAGCAACTCAATGGACACACAATGGCTCCCTCTGACTGTTCAGTACAGAAGCCTGAGGCTGTGGGCGATGATGAGAATGTCACAGCGGATTGAGTGGAATGTTCACATTCAGAAGCAGACCTCTGTCAGTCATTCTGTAGGTGATCATGTCAATGGGGGGAGACTGAGGGACATGTTTTGCAGGCCTCCATGCTGATAGTGAGAAGTTCATGGGAACAGCAGGGACACTAGTCAGAGAATTACTGGGTTAACGCACTCTGTCCTTATCCCAACATCTGCCCTGCCTGTCTGTCTGTGTCTGCCTCCCTGCACTCTGATAACAATGTCAAATATTCCAAATTATTCAGTTGAGGGCTGCACTGTTTGAGAAGAGATAGCAGCACTGTCCAAGAGATAGCAGCACTGTCCCAAACATTTGTAGAATTGATTGGAATAGAGCAATAGTCTTGTCTAAATAGCCTAAACAGAACCATCACAACATCAATATCACTTGTCAATAAGAACATCCAAAGTAGGCTACAACATGGAAAAGACAGAGTCAATAACACAAGGCATTTATAGTGTATTAGTTTATTACCATGAAGGTTATTACTGGAGGTCATCTGTAGCTAGAAGAAAAAAATAGGCTACTTTCTCTGGGATCCCCAGGTTGGAGTCATTAAAACTAGTTTTTCAACCACTCCACAAATTTCTTTCTTGTTAACCTGTCTGGCTCTGGCGTTCCGCTAGCGTTCCGCTAGCTCCTCCCACATTCCACTGAAAAGGCAGAGCGCGAAATTCAAAAGATATTTTTTAGAAATATTTAACTTTCACACATTAACAAGTCCAATACAGCAAATGAAAGATACACATCTTGTGAATCCAGTCAACATGTCCGATTTTTAAAATGTTTTACAGCGAAAACACCACATATATTTATGTTAGCTCACCACCAAATACAAAAAAGGACAGACATTTTTCACAGCACAGGTAGCATGCACAAAGCCAACCTAACTAACCAAGAACCAACCAAACTAACCAAGAAACAACTTCATCAGATGACAGTCTTATAACATGTTATACAATAAATCTATGTTTTGTTCGAAAAATGTGCATATTTCAGGTATAAATCAGTTTTACATCACAGCTACCGTCACAAATAGGACCGAAGCAGCCAGAGTAATTACAGACACCAACGTCAAATACCTAAATACTCATCATAAAACATTTCTGAAAAATCGATGGTGTACAGCAAATTAAAGACAAACATCTTGTGAATCCAGCCAATATTTCCGATTTTTTAAGTGTTTTACAGCGAAAACACAATATAGCATTATATTAGCTTACTACAATAGCCTACCACACTACCGCATTCATTCATCAAGGCACGTTAGCGATAGCAATAGGCACGTTAGCGATAGCGAATAAACCAGCAAAAGATATATAATTTTTGACTAACCTTGATAAGCTTCATCAGATGACAGTCCTATAACATCAGGTTATACATACACTTATGTTTTGTTCGAAAATGTGCATATTTAGAGCTGAAATCAGTGGTTATACATTGTGTTAACGTAGCATCTTTTTCCCACAACGTCCGGATATTTTTCTGACACTTTTTCTGACACACATATTCTGACCAAATAACTATTCATAAACATAACTAAAAAATACATGTTGTATAGGAAATGATAGATACACTAGTTCTTAATGCAATCGCCGTGTTAGAATTCTAAAAATAACTTCATTACGACATACAGCTTAGGTATAGCGAGAGAGTACCCAAAAGCTGGGCGCAAACGACTAGTACAACATGTTCGACAGATATATGAAATAGCATCATAAAATGGGTCCTACTTTTGCTGATCTTCCATCAGAATGTTGTACAAGGGGTCCTTTGTCGGGAACAATCGTTGTTTGGTTTTAGAACGGCCTTTTTCCCTCTCGATTTAGCAAGCACACTTGCCAAGTGGCGCGAATCTCTCCATCGTCAACAAACTCAGAGAACGGAACACGGCAAAACTCCCGAAAAAATTTCAATAATCTGATTAAACTATATTGAAAAAACATACTTTACGATGATATTGTCACATGTATCAAATAAAATCAAAGCCGGAGATATTAGTCATCCATAACGACAGCTTATCAGAAGGCAAATCCAGGTCCCTTCTCGCGCTCTCCAGAAAACAGGAAACTGGTGACACGTCATGCCAAGAGCTATTATTCGAGCCCAGATCAAGTTACACACTCAATTTCTTCTCTCACTGCTTGTCGACATCTAGTGGAAGACGTATGAAGTGCATCTAAACTAATAAATATCAAGGACTTTAATAGGCAGCCCCTAGAACAGTGCATCGATTTCAGATCTTCCACTTCCTGTCAGGAAGTTTGCTGCAAAAGGAGTTCTGTTTTACTCACAGATATAATTCAAACGGTTTTAGAAACTAGAGAGTGTTTTCTATCCAATAGTAATAATAATATGCATATTGTACGAGCAAGAATTGAGTACGAGGCCGTTTAAATTGGGCACGATTTTCCCCCAAAGTGAAAACAGCGCCCTCTGTCCTCAACAGGTTAACTTCTCTAGGGTAGGGGGCAGCATTTTCACGTTTGGATGAAAAGCATACCCAAATTCACCTGCCAGCTACTCATCCCCAGGAGATAAGATATGCATATTATTAGTAGATTTGGATAGAAAACACTCTGACGTTTCTAAAACTGTTTGAATCATGTCTGTGTGTATAACAGAACTTATTTAGCAGGCGAAACCCCGAGGACAAACTATTCATATGTTTTTTTTTTAGGTCACTGTCTTTTCAATGGGTTTTCATTGGGAAACCAGATTTTTCAGCGAATTGCTTGCAGTTCCTACCGCTTCCACTGGATGTCAACAGTCTTGAGAAATAGGTTGAGGTTATTCCTTTGTGTAATGAAGAAATACGGTTATCTTGAAGTCGAGTCACTCCAGGTGTCGTGTTTGATTGAAGTGCATGTCCAAAAGGCATGCTACATTTCGTTTTAATCCTGTATTGAACACAGATCATCCCGTCTTCAATTTTATCGATTATTTACGTAAAAAAATACCTAAAGTTGTATTACAAAAGTAGTTTGAAATGTTTTGGCAAAGTTTACAGGTAACCTTTGAGATATTTTGTCGTCACGTTTGAGCAAGTTGGAACCTGTGTTTTTCTGGATCAAACGCGCCAAATAAATGGACATTTTGGATATATATCGTCGGAATTAATCGAACAAAAGGACCATTTGTGATGTTTATGGGACATATTGGAGTCCCAACAACAGAAGCTCATCAAAGTTAAGGCATGAATTATATTTTTATTTCTGCGTTTTGTGTCGCGCCTGCAGGCTTGAAATATGCTTCTCTCTCTTTGTTTACTATTGTGCTATACTCAGATAATAGCATCGTATGCTTTCGCCGAAAAGCCTATTTGAATTCTGACATGTTGGCTGGATTCACAACCAGTGTAGCTTTAATTTGGTATCTTTCATGTGTGATTTAATGAAAGTTTGATTTTATAGTAATTTTCATAGTAATTAATATTAATTTGGCGCTCTGCATTTTCTCAGGCTTTTTGCCAAGTGATACAGTAACGTCTTGCCTGAACTCAGATTTTTGGATATAAATATGAACTTTACCGAACAAAAAATACATGTATTGTGCAACATGAAGTCCTATGAGTGTCATCTGATGAAGATTATCAAAGGTTAGTGATTAATTTTATCTCTATTTCTGCTTTTTGTTGCTGCTCTCTTTAGCTGGAAAAATGGCTGTCTTTTTCTGTGACTTGGCTCATACCTAACATAATCGTTTGGTGTGCTTTCGTCGTAAAACCTTTTTGAAATCGGACACTTTGGCTGGATTTACAACAAGTGTAGCTTTAAAATGGTGTAAAATACTTGTATGCTTGAGGAATTTAAATTATGGGATTTCTGTTGTTTTGAATTTGGCGCCCTGCAGTTTCACTGGCTGTTGACGAGGTGGGACGCTACCGTCCCACATACCCTAGAGAGGTTAACAAACTATAGTTTTGGCATGTCGGTTAGGACATCTACTTTGTGCATGACACAAGTAATTTTTACAACAATTGTTTACAGACAGATTATTTCACTTATAATTCACTGTATCACAATTCCAGTGGATCAGAAGTTTACATAAACTAAGTTGACTGTGCCTTTAAACAGCTTGGAAAATTCCAGAAAATGATATCATGGCTTTAGAAGCTTCTGATAGGCTAATTGACATAATTTGAGTCAATTGGAGGTGTACCTGTGGATGTAATTCAATACCTACCTTCAAACTCAGTGCCTCTTTGCTTGACATCATGGGAAAATCAAAATAAATCAGCCAAGACCTCAGAAACAAATGTGTAGACCTCCACAAGTCTGGTTCATCCTTGGGTGCAATTTCCAAACGCCTGAAGGTACCACGTTCATCTGTACAAACAATTGTACGCAAGTATAAACACCATGGGACCACGCAGCCATCATACCGCTCAGGAAGAGACGCGTTCTGTCTCTTAGAGATGAACGTACTTTGGTGCGAAAAGTGCAAATCAATCCCAGAACAACGGCAAAGGACCTTGGTACAAAGAAAACGCGTACAAAAGTATCTATCTCCACAGTAAAATGAGTCATATATCGACATAACCTGAAAGGCCGCTCAGCATGGAAGTATGCCACTGCTCCAGAACCGCGATTAAAAATTCCAGACCACGGTTTGCAACTGCACATGGGGACAAAGATGGTACTTTTTGGAGAAATGTCCTCTGGTCTGATGAAACAAAAATAGAACTGTTGGCCATGATGTCCATCGTTATGTTTTGAGGAAAAAGGGGGAGGCTTGCAAGCCGAAGAACACCATCCCAACCGTGAAGCACTAGGTGGCAGCATCATGTTGTGGGGGTGATTTGCTGCAGGAGGGACTGGTGCACTTCACAAAATAGATGGCTCCGTGAGGAAGGAAAATTATGTGGATATATTGAAGCAATATCTCAAGACATCAGTCAGGAAGTTAAAGCTTGGTCGCAAATGGGTCTTCCAAATGGACAATGACCCAAGCATACTTGCAAAGTTGTGGCAAAATGGCTTAAGGACAACATAATCAAGGTATTGGGAGTTGCCATCAAAAAAAACCTGACCTCAATGCTATAGAAAATTTGTGGGCAGAACTGAAAAGGCGTGTGCGAGCAAGGAGGCCGGCAAACCTGACTCAGTTACACCAGCTCTGTCAGGAGGAATGGGCCAAAATTCACCCAACTTATTGTGGGAAGCTTGTTTGACCCAAGTTAAACAATTAGTATTTGGTAGCATTGCCTTTAAATTGTTTGTATTTAAACTTCTGACTCACTGGGAATGTGATGAAATAAATAAATGCTGAAATAGAATGATTTATCTACTTTTATTCTGACATTTCACATTTTAAAAATAAAGTGGTGATCCTAACTGACCTAAGACAGGGACTTTTTACTAGGATTAAATATCAGGAATTGTGAAAAACTGAGTTTAAATGTATTTGGCTAAGGTGTATGTAAACTTCTGACTTCAAATGTACGTACATACATATGTTTGAATCTGATGTCACTTTAAAAAAAAATTTTTATCCGACATTGTAATTTGGAGAGAATCAATTATACGGTGGCTTCGGAAAGTATTCAGACCCCTTCACTTTTTCACATTTTGTTAGGTTACAGCCTTATTCTAAAATTGATTACATTTGTATTTTTTCTCTTCAATCTACATACAATACCCCATAATGACAAAGCAAAAACAGTTAAAAAAATGCTTTTTTGCCAATTTATTTAAGATTTAAAAAAAAACATCACATTTACATAAGTGTTCAGACCCTTTACTCAGTACTTTGTTGAAGCACTTTTGGCAGCAATTACAGCCTCGAGTCTTCTTGGGTATGACACTACAAGCTTGGCACACCTGTATTTGGGGAGTTTCTCCCATTCTTCTCTGCAGACCCTCTCATGCTCTGTCAGGTTGGATGGGGAGCGTTGCTTCACAGCTATTTTCAGGTCTCTCCAGAGATGTTCAAGTCCAGGCTCTGGCTGAGCCACTCAAGGATATTCAGAGACTTGTCCCGAAGTTGCTCCTACGCTATCTTGGCTGTGTGCTTAGGGTCGTTGTCGGGGCGGCGCCCAAGTGGCACAGCGATCTAAGACACTGCATCTCAGTGCTTGAGGCGTCACTACAGACACCCCGGTTCGAATCCAAGCTGTATCACAACCGGCCGGGATTGGGAGTCCCATAGGGCGGCGCACAATTGTCCCAGCGTCGTCTGGGTTTGGCCTAGTTAAATAAAAAGGTGTCCTGTTGGAAGGTCCTGAGAGCTCTGGAGCAGGTTTTCATCAAGGATCTCTCTGTACTTTGCGCTGTTCATCTTTGCCTCGATCCTGACTAGTCCCCCACAGCATGATGCTGCCACCACCATGCTTTACTGTAGAGATGGTGCCAGGTTTCCTCCAGACGTGACCTTGGCATTCAGGCCAAAGAGTTCAATCTTGGTTTCATCAGACCAGAGAATCTTGAGGGTCCTTTAGGTGCCTTTTGGCAAACTCCAAGCGGGCTGTCATGTGCCTTTTACGGAGGAGTGGCTTCCGTCTGTCCACTCTAGCATAATGGCCTGATTGGTAGAGTGCTGCAGAGATGGTTGTCCTTCTGGAAGGTTCTCCCATCTCCACAGAGGAACCTTAGAGCTTTCTCAGAGTGACAGTCGGGTACCTTGGCACCTCCCTGACCAAGGTTCTTCTCCCCCGATTGCTCAGTTTGGCCAGGTGGCCAGCTCTAGGAAGAGTCTTGGTGCTTCCAAACTTCTTTGTTTTTTCTCTGACATGCACTGTCAACTGTGGAACCTTTTTATATAGACAGGTGTGTTCCTTTCCAAATCATGTCCAATCAATTGAATTTACCACAGGTGGACTCCAATCAAGTTGTAGAAACATCTCAAGGATGATCAATGGAAACAGGATCCACCTGAGCTCAATTTCAAGTCTCATAGCAACGGATCTGAATACTTAACTGAAATAACATATTTACATGTTTTTTTTTATACATTTGCAAAAAATGTATAAAAACCTGTTTTCACTTAGTTATTATGGGGTATTGTGTGTAGAATGCTTAGGATTTTTTTTGTATTTAATACATTTTAGAATAAGGGTGTAACATAATAAAATGTGGAAAAAGTGAAGGTTAGGTTATAAGGTTATAATTATAGTGCCTTCGGAAAGGTTATAATTTCCGAAGGCACTGTATATTTCTGGGCTGCACACGGATCATAAAAATATGAAATGGAACATTGTTCATGCTTCAGGTGTACTTTTTCAGATTCAGGTGTACTTTTGGAACGCTGAGCCATTGATAGCCTGGCTGCACCAGATGGCAGTGTGAGAGTGGGTTTCTTTTGAAAATTAAGCACCGGACTACAGTCATTGTTTTGAACCTAGAAGAAGACCTAGAGAAGGGAGTAGGCAAGAAGCAGTCGGCTGAGGTTGGCTAAAGTAATGTCTAGTTGGTCAGAAAAGTATAGTAAGTTAACTTCTTGCGACTACAGGGGGTGCTGTTCCGAATTAGCATTTTGTCGTCTCCAAATTAAACTGCCTAGTACTCAATTCTTGCTCGTACAATATGCATATTATTAATTCTATTGGATAGAAAACACTTTCTAGTTTCATACAAAGTTGGAATGATGTCTGTGGGTGACCCAGAACTCTTTCTACAGCGAAATCCATGACAGACAGTGAAAGGTCTGAGAGCGAAGCTCTGATTTCAGATCAGTTTTAAAAGTCTGTGTATATCCTATGGAACGACACGAACTGCACCCGCCTTCCCCTGGATGTCAGTAACCAATGAGAAGTGGAATGGGCCTTCTGCGTAGCTCTCAGAGGTTATAAAGGACCAAGGAGTGAGGGTAGCCCCCCTTTCGACGCTCGCCTTTACGCAGGAAGACACCTCCGGATGCCATTTTCAAAGGCTCGGTTATCAACGTAAAATGTATCCGTCTGTAATTTAATTCGATATAGGACTTAGAAACATCATAAGGTAGTTAATTTAAACCGTTTTATAGCAATTTATATCCGTTTAGTGCGATTTTGATGCATTTCTATGTGAAGCACCGGGCACATTTCGGGGTCCCGGTCGAACGTTAGCGGGCATTTAGACGGACAAAGGACATCTTTCGACCAAAAGAAGATTAAACCCAAGAAAGAATACATTGCCCAAGAATCTGATGGAAGAACAGCTCAAAGTAAGCAATATTTAATATGATAAATCGTTGTTCTGTCGAAATATTTTAAACGCATATTTCGCCATTTTGTTTGGTATAGCTTCACTTGGCGAACCCTGTATTGAAAAGTAAGGATAATTTTAAAAATGTAAGTCAGCGGTTGCATTAAGAACTAATTTGTCTTTCGATTCCTGTCAACTCTGTATTTTTTAGTCAAGTATATGATTAGCTTTCGATTAAACTAGATCACTCTGAAAGCTGACGTCCCTCATTTTGATGCTTGAGTTGTGACTATTTCCATTGTATAACCACGGTTTTGTATGGCTAAATATGCACCTTTTCGAACAAACTGTATATGTATGTTGTAAAATGATGTTACAGGAGTGTCATCGGAAGAATTCTGAGAAGGTTAGTGAAAAAATTAATATATTTTGGCGATGATAACGTTATAGCTCCCTTTGCCTTGAATTCATACTCTACTAACGTTTTCACATGTGGTATGCTAACTTATCGATTTATTGTGTTTTCGCTGAAAAACGCTTAGAAAATCTGAAATATGGTCTGAAATCACAAGAACTGTGTCTTTCCATTGCTATGCTTTGTCTATTTTTATGAAATGTTTTATGATGAGTAAATTGGTCATACACGTTGCTCTATCTAGTAATTCTAGTCGATTTGTGATGGTCGGTGCAATTGTAAACTGTGATTTCTACCTGAAATATGCACTTTTTTCTAACAACACCTATCCTATACCATAAATATGTTATCAGACTGTCATCTGATGAGTTTTTGTCTTGGTTTGTTGCTATCAATATCTTAGTTTAGCCGAATTGGTGATAGCTAGTGGTGGAGAGAGAAAATGGTGGACAAAGAAAGATGGTGTATTTTGCTAACGTGGTTAGCTAATAGATTTACATATTGTGTCTTCCCTGTAAAACATTTTAAAAAACAGAAATGATGGGTTTATTCACAAGATCTGTATCTTTCATCTGGTGTCTTGGACTTGTGATTTAATGATATTTAGATGCTACTATTTACTTGTGAAGCTATGCTAGCGATGCTAATCAGTGTGGGGGGGGGGGGGGGGGTGATCCCGGATACGGGGTTGAGAGGCGGTAAAAGTTAACGAGTGAGTGTCTTTGATAACTACCTAGTTGGTTAGCTAGCTAGCTATCTGTGTTTTACACTTATCTAGTTAGCTAGCTAGATAATTAAATAACTGCAATTATCATAAACCATTATTATCTAGCTAGCTACAGTAGCTAAATATCTGTCAGATGTGAAGTAACCAGGATTGTGGCAAGTCAGAAACAATGCATGTTGGCTATCTAGCTCACGTTAGTGCCTACAGATGTAACTTGGAGTTGAAGTCTACTTTTTGAATTCAGCAATAGAGTCAATACTTCTAGAATTAATAGGGTTGTCATTTAGCTAGCTAGCTACTTAGGCTAATCACCCTATTTGAAGCAGTTTGGCTGCAAAATTAGCCTGGCCTCAATCACAGGGTGCATCTGGCTAAGCTAGCAGCTACACTATAGTCAAATAAGGAGCATGTTGTCTGTGATGTCATGATTTTTGTGTGAAATGATACGTGGTGCCATAATATAAATAATAGGTTAGCTATAAATTCACATTTGTCGTAACCATTGTCACAGAATGGCGTGCATATTAGTTACCACAAAGTAAAAATTGGCCAAATTGTAAAATTGCATGAAAACAATCTTTAAAGTTTAACCTCTCTAGGGTATGTGGGACGGTAGCGTCTCACCTCGTCAACAGCCAGTGAAACTGCAGGGCGCCAAATTCAAAACAACAGAAATCCCATAATTAAAATTCCTCAAACATACAAGTATTTTACACCATTTTAAAGATACACTTGTAAATCCAGCCACAGTGTCCGATTTCAAAAAGGCTTTACTTCGAAAGCACACCAAACGATTATGTTAGGTCAGAGCCAAGTCACAGAAAAACACAGCCATTTTTCCAGCCAAAGAGAGGAGTCATAAAAAGCAGAAATAGAGATAAAATTAATCACTAACCTTTGATGATCTTCATCAGATGACACTCATAGGACTTCATGTTACACAATACATGTATGTTTTGTTCGGTAAAGTTCATATTTATATCCAAAAATCAGAGTTTACATTGGCGCGTTATGTACAGTAGTTCCAAAACATCCGGTGATTTTGCAGAGCCACATCAATTTACAGAAATACTCATCATAAACATTGCTAAAAGATACAACAGTTATGCATGGAATTTTAGATCCACTTCTCCTTAATGCAACCGCTGTGTCAGATTTTAAAAAAACTTTACGGAAAAAGCACACCATGCAATAATCTGAGTACAGCGCTCAGAGACCAACACAACCCAAAGAGATATCCGCCATGTTGTGTAGTCAACAGATGTCAGAATAGCATTATAAATATTCACTTACCTTTGATGATCTTCATCAGAATGCACTGCCAGGAATCCCAGTTCCACAATAAATGTTTGTTTTGTTCGGTGAAGTCCATCATTTATGTCCAAATAACGCCTTTTTTTAGCGCGTTTAGCCCAGTAATCAAAATTCATGACGCGCGATCACTAGCTGCAGACGAAAAGTCAAAAAGTTCCGTTACAGTCCGTGGAAACATGTCAAACGATGTATAGAATCAATCTTTAGGATGTTTTTAACATAAATCTTCCATACTGTACCAACCGGAGAATTCCGTTGTCTTCAGAAATGCAATGGAACGCAAGCTAACTCTCTCACATGAACGCGCATGGTCAGCTCGTGGCACTCTGTGAGAGACCTTACTCAATCCCCTCTCATTCGCCCCCACTTCACAGTAGAAGCCTCAAACAAGGTTCTAAAGACGGTTGACATCTAGTGGAAGCCTTAGGAAGTGCAACATGACCCCATTTCCACTGTATCTTGGATAAGCAAAGAGTTGAAAAACTACAAAACTCAGATTTCCCACTACCTGGTTGGATTTTTCCCCCCATAACGCTGGAATTGACCTAAGGTAAAATAAGTCAGAAGCCAGATAGCATTGCCAAGTTCATGCATTTTACCAACAAAAATCATATACACATATAAGAGACAATTACCTTCAAGCAGATCATTTTAGTTTTATTCTAGGACTTCAGGCCGAGGAGTAATAGCTACTTGTTTGTAGAACCGGTGTCTTCTCCAGATATTGTCCCCAGTCAGCTCCAGAGTCTTCACCTGAACGACCGTCACAGGCGAAATCACAGGCTGTGTCATGCACTTGAGGGGACGTTGCTTACTAGCGCACGTGCTTCACACATCTTTTTCTTTAGCATCCCGGAAAAAAAATAGTACGTATATTAATAAAAAAAATTGCCATGAGACTGGGTGTATATTCTATTTATTTTGGCAAATTTAACTTGCAACATGGCCTTTAACAGTAAGATGGAAACTCCCATTCTGTAAAAGTCTACTATGCTCCTGTAATTAAGTCAGAGTTTTCCTCAGACCTCCCTTCCCTCAGACCTCCACACCCCATTGCGCATGAGAAGTCTTTACATCTGTACAGCCCAAGATACAGCTTCAATAGCTATCTATAGCTTTTCATCTTTTCTTCCCTGCACAGGATTTCATTCTCTGTATGTAAAATAGTAGGCTATATGAGAGCTTATCTGTTGAGTGTTTCTGAGATGAGTGGCATGACTGTAAAGGGACAGCTCTGGTTGGTTGCCTTGGGTTTTAGCCCCCCGGTCAGAGCAAGTATGCCCTATATTTCTGAAGGGATTTAATAATTCCTCTGGTTGTGTGTGTGTGGTGTGGTGTGTGTGTGTGTGTGTGTGTGTGTGTGTGTGTGTGTGTGTGTGTGTGTGTGTGTGTGTGTGTGTGTGTGTGTGTGTGTGTGTGTGTGTGTGTGTGTGTGTGTGTGTGTGTGAGTTAGTCATGGGGAGTTAGCATGTCAGACACTGGGCGCTAGACTCCAACTGCAGCATTGAGGATTAGTTCAAATTAGCCCACACACATCTCCCCCACCATTCAGGGCAGGGACCCAGGCTTTGGGTCAAAGGTAATTGAAGGTAGTATGTGTGAGGGCCTGCAGAACTGCATATTTTCCGACCTGTAGCTAAGTTAAGCGGCTTTGATGTTGCTTCCTCCTAGACACTGATCTAAGGTGAGTTTTGCGTTCCTCACTCCACCTTAATGGTTACATAAGGGTTGGGGGGGGGAAACTGATCCTAGGTCTGTGTCTATGGCCAACTTGTACCCAAAGCAAAGTAAGCAAACTCACTTGGTAGGCTTGCTATTATAATAGCAGGAACAGTACCTGCCTGGTTTCAGTTGATGTGTGGATGATTGTATGCAAAGTTCCATGCGCTGAAATGTGCACACATTTACAAATCAAATCAAATTTTATTGGTCACATACACATGGTTAGCAGATGTTAATGCGAGTGTAGCGAAATGCTTGTGCTTCTAGTTCCGACAGTGCAGTAAATCTAACAGTTACTCTAACAAATTCACAACGACTACCTTATACACACAAATGTAAAGGGATGAATAAGAATATGTACATATAAATATATGGATGAGAGATGGCCGTGCGGAATAGGCAAGATGCAGTAGAGGGTATAGAATACAGTATATACAGTTGAAGTCGGAAGTTTACCTACACTTAGGTTGGAGTCATTAAAACTCGTTTTTCAACCACTCCACAAATTTCTTGTTAACAAACTATCGTTTTGGTAAGTCGGTTAGGACACCTACTTTGTGCATGACACAAGTAATTTTTACAACAATTGTTTACAGACAGATTATTTCACTTATGATTCACTGTATCACAATTCCAGTGGGTCAGAAGTTTACATAAACTAAGTTGACTGTGCCTTTAAACAGCTTGGAAAATTCCAGAAAATGATATCATGGCTTTAGAAGCTTCTGAATGGCTAATTGACATAATTTGAGTCAATTGGAGGTGTACCTGTGGATGTATTTCAATGTCTACCTTCAAACTCAGTGCCTCTTTGCTTGACATCATGGGAAAATCAAAAGAAATCAGCCAAGACCTCAGAAAAAAGATTGTAGACCTCCACAAGTCTGGTTCATCCTTGGGAGCAATTTCCAAACGCCTGAAGGTACCACGTTCATCTGTACAAACAATAGTACGCAAGTATAAACACCATGGGACCACCTAGCCGTCATACCGCTCAGGAAGGAGACGTACTTTGGTGCGAAAAGTGCAAATCAATCCCAGAACAACAGCAAAGGACCTTGTGAAGATGCTGGAGGAAACCGGTACAAAAGTATCTATATCCACAGTAAAATGAGTCCGATATCGACATTACCTGAAAGGCCGCTCAGCAAGGAAGAAGCCACTGCTCCAAAACCGCCATTAAAAGCCAGACTACGGTTGTCAACTGCACATGGGGACAAAGATGGTACTTTTTGTAGAAATGTCCTCTGGTCTGATGAAACAAAAATAGAACTGTTTGGCCATAATGACCACTGTTATGTTTGGAGGAAAAAGGGGGAGGCTTGCAAGCCGAAGAACAGCATCATGTTGTGGGGGTGCATTGCTGCAGGAGGGTCTGGTGCACTTCACAAAATAGATGGCATCATGAGGCAGGACAATTCTGTGGATATATTGAAGCCACATGTCAAGACATCAGTCAGGAAGTTAAAGCTTGGTCGCAAATGGGTCTTCCAAATGGACAATGACCTAAAGCATACTTGCAAAGTTGTGGCAAAATGGCTTAAGGACAACAAAGTCAAGGTATTGGAGTGGCCATCACAAAGCCCTGACCTCAATCCCATAGAAAAATTGTTGTCAGAACTGAAAAAGCGTGCGCGAGCAAGGAGGCCGACAAACCTGACTCAGTTACACCAGCTCTGTCAGGAGGAATGGGCCAAAATTCACCCAACTTATTGTGGGAAGCTTGTGGAAGGCTACCCGAAACGTTTGACCCAAGTTAAACAATTTAAAGTCAATGCTACCAAATACTAATTGAGTGTATGTAAACTTCTGACCCACTGGGAATGTGATGAAATAAATAAAAGCTGAAATAAATCATTCTCTACTGTTATTCTGACATTTCACGGGTTCAAGTGGTGAACCTAACTGACCTACGACAGGGAATTTTTACTAGGATCAAATGTCAGGAATTGTGAAAAACTGAGTTTAAATGTATTTGGCTAAGGTGTATGTAAACTTCTGACTTCAACTGTACACACAGTGGGGCAAAAAAGTATTTAGTCAGCCACCAATTGTGCAAGTTCTCCCACTTAAAATGATGAGAGAGGCCTGTAATTTTCATCATAGGTACACTTCAACTATGACAGACAAAATCAGAAAAAAAAATCCAGAAAATCACATTGTAGGATTTTTAATGAATTTATTTGCAAATTATGGTGGAAAATAAGTATTTGGTCACCTACAAACAAGCAAGATTTCTGGCTCTCACAGACCTGTAACTTCTTCTTTAAGAGGCTCCTCTGTCCTCCACTCGTTACCTGTATTAATGGCACCTGTTTGAACTTGTTATCAGTATAAAAGACACCTGTCCACAATCTCAAACAGTCACACTCCAAACTCCACTATGGCCAAGACCAAAGAGCTGTCAAAGGACACCAGAAACACAATTGTAGACTTGCACCAGGCTGGGAAGACTGAATCAGCAATAGGTAAGCAGCTTGGTTTGAAGAAATCAACTGTGGGAGCAATTATTAGGAAATGGAAGACATACAAGACCACTGATAATCTCCCTCGATCTGGGGCTCCACGCAAGATCTCACCCCGTGGGGTCAAAATGATCACAAGAACGGTGAGCAAAAATCCCAGAACCACACGGGGGGACCTAGTGAATGACCTGCAGAGAGCTGGGACCAAAGTAACAAAGCCTACCATCAGTAACACACTACGCCGCCAGGGACTCAAATCCTGCAGTGCCAGACGTGTCCCCCTGCTTAAGCCAGTACATGTCCAGGCCCGTCTGAAGTTTGCTAGAGAGCATTTGGATGATCCAGAAGAAGATTGGGAGAATGTCATATGGTCAGATGAAACCAAAATAGAACTTTTTGGTAAAAACTCAACTCGTTGTGTTTGGAGGACAAAGAATGCTGAGTTGCATCCAAAGAACACCATACCTACTGTGAAGCATGGGGGTGGAAACATCATGCTTTGGGGCTGTTTTTCTGCAAAGGGACCAGGACGACTGATCCGTGTAAAGGAAAGAATGAATGGGGCCATGTATCGTGAGATTTTGAGTGAAAAGCTCCTTCCATCAGCAAGGGCATTGAAGATGAAACGTGGCTGGGTCTTTCAGCATGACAATGATCCCAAACACACCGCCCGGGCAACGAAGGAGTGGCTTCGTAAGAAGCATTTCAAGGTCCTGGAGTGGCCTAGCCAGTCTCCAGATCTCAACCCCATAGAAAATCTTTGGAGGGAGTTGAAAGTCCGTGTTGCCCAGCAACAGCCCCAAAACATCACTGCTCTAGAGGAGATCTGCATGGAGGAATGGGCCAAAATACCAGCAACAGTGTGTGAAAACCTTGTGAAGACTTACAGAAAACGTTTGACCTCTCATTGCCAACAAAAGGTATATAACAAAGTATTGAGAAACTTTTGTTATTGACCAAATACTAAATTTCCACCATAATTTGCAAATAAATTCATTAAAAATCCTACAATGTGATTTTCTGGATTTTCTGGATTTGTTTCTAATTTTGTCTGTCATAGTTGAAGTGTACCTATGATGAAAATTACAGGCCTCTCTCATCTTTTTAAGTGGGAGAACTTGCACAATTGGTGGCTGACTAAATACTTTTTTGCCCCACTGTATGAGATGAGTAATGTATGATATGTCAACATTATTAAAGTGGCATTATTTAAAGTGACTCTAGTGATACCTTTATTACATCCATTTTTTAAAGTGGCCAGAGATTTGAATCTGTATGTTGGCAGCAGCCTCTCGGTGTTAACGATGGCTGTTTAACAGCCTGATGGCCTTGAGATAGAAGCTGTTTTTTAGTCTCTCGGTGCCAGCTTTGATGCACCTGTACTGACCTCGCCTTCTGGATGATAGCGGGGTGAACAGGCAGTGGCTCGGGTGGTTGTTGTCCTTGATGATCTTTTTGGCCTTCCTGTGACATCGGGTGCTGTAGGTCTCCTGGAGGGAGTTTGCCCCCGTTGATGCGTTGTGCAAACCACACTACCCTCTGGAGAGCCTTGCGGTTGTGTGCGGAGCAGTTTCCGTACCAGGCGGTGATACAGCCCGACAGGATGCTTTCGATTGTGCATCTGTAAAAGTTTTTGAGTGTTTTAGGTGACAAGCCAAATTTCTTCAGCCTCCTGAAGTTGAAGAGGCGCTGTTGCGCTGCCTTCACCACACTATCTGTGTGGGTGGACCATGTCAGTTTGTCCGTGATGTGTACGCCGAGGAACTTAAAACTTTCCACCTTCTCCACTACTGTCCCGTCGATGTGGATGGGGGATGCTCCCACTGCTGTTTCCTGAAGTCCACGATCATCTCCTTTGTTTTGTTGACGTTGATTGAGAGGTTGTTTTCCTGACACCACGCTCCGAGGGCCCTCACCTCCTCCCTGTAGGCCATCTCGTTGTTGGTAATCAAGCCTACCACTGTTGTGTCGTCTGCAAACTTGATGATTGAGTTGGAAGCGTGCATGGCCACGCAGTAATGGGTGAACAGGGAGTACAGTAGGGAGCTGAGAACGCACCCTTGTGGGGCCCCAGTGTTGAGGATCAGCGGGGTGGAGATGTTGTTTCCTACCCTCACCACCTGGGGGCGGCCCGTCAAAGTCCAGGACCCAGTTGCACAGGGCGGGGTCGAGACCCAGGGTCTCGAGCTTATTGACGAGTTTGGAGGGTGTTAAATGCTAAGCTGTAGTCAATGAACAGCATTCTTACATAGGTATGCCTCTTGTCCCGATGGAATACAATGTATGTTGTTCGAGCTAAATACACACACACACACACACACACACACACACACACACACACACACACACACACACACACACACACACACACAAACACATACACACTCAGTCATTCGTCAATCTGTGCTCCCAGGGCTGTAACCACAGCCACCTCCTGCCTTAACCACAGTTGGGTCAGAGGTCACAGGAAATGTCACTCACCAGACAACATATTCCGTTCTTGCCTCGAAGGTTGCATTGATCCCCCAACTGGATTTTTTACATTTATGCCTATGGGCAGCTTGTACCTTCTCTGATTCAGAGGGGTTGGGTTAAATGCGGAAGACACATTTCAGTTGAATGCATTCAGTTGTACAAGTGACTAGGTATCCCCCTTTCCCTTTCCTAATACAACAGTTCTAGTGCTACAGTAGCTCTCTCCCTCTCAGCCACCCCTCTCTTAGCTAAGTGCAGGGCTGGCCTGTCTGTGGTTACCTTGGAGATGCCTGGCCAAGGTAAACAGTAGGAGCAGTGTTGGAGCTGAATCGACCAGTGTCTGTCTCTAGCCCCTGATCCCTAGAGTGGACCTGTGTGTGTGGCTGGCTATGGAAAGCCTGGCTAGGGTTAACAACTTAAGAGCCCCTATTCATCCTATCCACAGCTCCTCCTCTGTTTTCAAGCCACACCAGACAGACAGAGCAGAAGGGTACTGTTAGGCTATTCACTGCTTAGATTGGTGATGTAGCATCAGCCTTTCAATATACATTCAATATTGCCCCTGGGAGAACTGAGGGAGGGTTGTACTGTATGAATTGAAACGAGTGGTTCCTAGTAGAGGGCTGCATTCCTGAGGTTCTTGAAAGAGATCATTGCGGTGTGGTCAGCATTTTTCATGCTGCGGGTCGGTCAGACAGACAACTTTGGGATGAAAATATTTTTGTTGTCCCGCAGATTATTTGGAAACAATCATCTTTCTGCTTTGTATGCATTAGCCTACCTATTGTATTAAAAGTACATTTTTCGCATTATTCAAACACAGAATTTGCTGCTTAAACTTCAGTAGCCTACCTCTCCTAGTTGGGCGTCTGAGTTCAAGTGTGCCTAGTATGTGTGGTCTCATTGAAATAGAGTAGGCTGCCTACATGGGCGGAGAATCACGTGGCAGTTAACTTAAATTCTGAAATTAACTTGAATTTGATTAGACTGTAGTTTACAACAGTGTCTGTAAATAAATATTGATAATGGAAAGAAGTGGAGGGTGCTCAACCAATGTGAGTCGAGGTGCAATCAAAAAATGTAATCATCATGGAAAAGGCACAAAGCCTTACGTTAGGCTACTATGGTGAGCGAGCATTGCGTCTTTTCATTTTCAATAAGTATTGATTACCCATTTATTTGTCTTTGCCTGCAAATCAGCCTCCTGAAAGGTAGTGTCACGATCGTCATGGGAAGAAGTGGACCAAAGCGCAGCGTCGTACGTGTTCATTCTATTTTTTTATTAACTGAACACCGACAACAACAAAACAAAGTATGAACGTGATGTTCTGCAGCGCAAAATAACAACCAGTGCAAAATTAAGAACCCACAAATGAAAGAGGGAAAAAGGACTGCCTAAGTATGATTCCCAATCAGAGACAACGATAGACAGCTGCCTCTGATTGGGAACTACACTTGGCCAAAAACAAAGAAATAGAAAACATAGAAGTAAAGAAACTAGAATGCCCACCCTAGTCACACCCTGGCCTAACCAAAATAGAGAATAAAAACCTCTCTATGGCCAGGGCGTGACAGTACCCCCCCCACCAAAGGTGCGGACTCCGGCCGCAAAACCTGACTCTAAAGGGGAGGGTCCAGGTGGGCATCCCTTACGGAGGCGGCTCCGGTGCGGGACGTAGACCACCCTCCGCCTGCAGATCCCGCCGCTTTGGTGGCGGCCCTGGTGCATGGACCTTCACTGGAGGAACCGGGCCGCAGATCATCGTCGGAGGAACCAGACCACCGATCATCGCCGGAGGCTCCGGACTGGGGACCGTCGCTGCAGGCCCCGGACTGGGGATCGTCGCTGGAGGCTCCGGACTGGGGACCGTCACTGGAGGCTCCGGACTGGGGAGACACACTGCAGGACTGATGCGTGGAGCAGGCACATGACTCACCAGGCTGGGGAGACACACAGGAGGCCTGGTCCGTGGAGCAGGCACAGGACTCACCGGGCTGGAGAGATACACTGGAGGCCTGGTTCGTGGAGCAGGCACAGGACTCACCGGGCTGGAGAGACACACTGGAGGCCTGGTTCGTAGAGCAGGCACAGGACTCACCGGGCTGGAGAGACACACTGGAGGCCTGGTTCGTGGAGCAGGCACAGGACTCACCGGGCTTTAAAGACACACTGGAGGCCTGGTTCGTAGAGCAGGCACAGGACTCACCGGGCTTTAAAGACACACTGGAGGCCTGGTTCGTGGAGCAGGCACAGGACTCACCGGGCTGGAGAGACACACTGGAGGCCTGGTTCGTGGAGCAGGTACAACCCATCCTGGCTGGATACCAACTTCAATCCAGCAAGTGCGGAGCACCAGCACAGGACGCACTGGCCTGTGAAAGCTCACTGGAGGTCTGGAGCTTAGAGCTAGCACAACCCCTCCTGGCTGAATCACCACTTTAGCCCGGGACGTTCGAGGCGCTGACACAGGACGCACTGGGCTGTGCAGGCGCACTGGAGACACCTTGCGCAGAGCCGGCGCAGGATATCCCAGTCCGAGGAGGCGCACTGGAGACCAGGAGCGCTGAGCCGGCACCACCCTTCCTGGCTGGATACCCCTCTTTACGCGGCAGGTACGGAGAGCATGTACTGCACGCACCGGGCTGTGACTTTGCACTGAAGGCACGGTGCGTAAAACTGGAAAACATGGCACTGGAACCGTGACCAACTCCTCTCGCCCCGCTCGCCAACCCGTGTTCCCCCCCAAAATTGTTTTTGGGGGTTGCCTCTTGTGCTCCCGTCTCTGCCGTAACTCCTGATCTCTCCGCTCCTCTCTATCTGCCTCCGCCTGTTTCCATGGCAGGCTTTTGTCGCCTGCCATGATCTCCTCCCATGTCCACGATGTCCTAAACTCCCTTCTCTCCCGTGCCCAGGATCCCTTCTCCTCCTGGCCACGCTGCTTGGTCCTTTTGTGGTGGGTTCTTCTGTCACGATCGTCATGGGAAGAAGTGGACCAAAGCGCAGCGTGGTACGTGTTCATTCTATTTATTTATTAACTGAACACCGACAACAACAAAACAAAATACGAACGTGACGTTCTGCAGGGCAAAATAACAACCAGTGCAAAATTAAGAACCCACAAATGAAAGAGGGAAAAAGGACTGCCTAAGTATGATTCCCAATCAGAGACAACGATAGACAGCTGCCTCTGATTGGGAACCACACCTGGCCAAAAACAAAGAAATAGAAAACATAGAAGTAAAGAAACTAGAATGCCCACCCTAGTCACACCCTGGCCTAACCAAAATAGAGAATAAAAACCTCTCTATGGCCAGGGCGTGACAGGTAGGCTAAATTTTCCTTCACTCTGCGGTCCAACTCATACCAAAATATCCCAATTGGGTTGAGGTTGGGTGATTGTGGAGGCCAGGTCATCTGCCGCAGCACTTCATCACTCTCCTTTGTCAAATAACCCTTACACAGCCTCAAGGTGTGTTGGGTCATTGTCCTGTTGAAAAACAAATGATAGTCCTAAGCGCAAACCAGATGGGATGGCATATCGCTTCAGCATGCTGTGGTAGCCATGCTGGTTAAGTGTGCCTTGAATTCTAAGTAAATCACCTACAGTGTCACCAGCAAAGCACCATCACACCTCCTCCATGCTTTACATGGGGAACTACACATGCGGAGATCATCCGTTCACCTACTCGGCGTCTCACAAAGATATGGCGGTTGGAACCAAAAATCTCACATTTGGACTCACCGGTCTAATGTCCATTGCTCGTGTTTTTTGACCCAAGCAAGTATCTTCTTCCTATTAGTGTCATTTAGAGTTACCAGCCTCAGAAAGTGCAGCCCAAATAAATGCTTCACAGAGTTCAAGTAACAGACACATCACTACATCAACTGTTCAGAGGAGACTGCGTGAATCAGGCCTTCATGGTCGAATTGCTGCAAAGAAACTACTACTAAAGGACATCAATTAGAAGAAGAGACTTGCTTGGGCCAAGAAACACGAGCAATGGACATTAGACCGGTAGAAATCTGTCCTTTGGTCTGATGAGTCCAAATTTGAGATTTTTTTGTTCCAACTGCCGTGTCTTTGTGAGACGCAGATTAGGTGAATGGATGATCTCCACATGTGTGATTCCCACCGTGAAGCATGGAGGAGGAGGTGTGGGGGTGCTTTGCTGCTCACACTGTGATTTATTCAGAATTCAAGGCACACTTAACCAGCATGGCTACCACAGCATTCTGCAGCGATACACCATCCCATCTGGTTTGCGCTTATTGGGACTATAATTTGTTTTTCAACACCTACAGGCTGTGTTGAGGGCTATTTGACCAAGAAGGAGAGTGATGGAGTGCTGCGTCAGATGACCTGGCCTCCACAATGACCCGACCTCAACCCAATTGAGATGGTTTGGGATGAGTTGGACCGCAGAGTGAAGGAAAAGCAGCCAACAAGTGCTCAGCATATATGGGAACTCCTTCAAGACCGTCGGAAAAGCATTCCAGGTGAAGCTGGTTGAGAGAATGCCAAGAGTGTGCAAAGCTGTCATCAAGGCAAAGTAAGGCTACTTTCAAGAATCTAAAATATAAATATATTTTGATTTGTTTACAGTTTTTGGTTACTACATGATTCCAAATGTGTTATTTCATAGTTGTTATGTCTTCAGTCTTTTTTTACAGTGTAGAACATAGTAAATGAATGGAATGAGTAGGTGTGTCCAAACTTTTGACTTGTACTGTGTGTATTGGATAACGGCACAATCATTTGGGCTTTTTGGGGCTTGGCCTCATTAAATGCCTTTAATGTGGGGCTCATACATTTTTTAAACTGTATTTATTTATTTCACCTTTATTTAACCAGGTAGGCTAGTTGAGAACAAGTTCTCATTTCCAGTTCTCATGGCGACCTGGCCAAGATAAAGCAAAGCAGTTCGACACGTACAAAAACACAGAGTTACACATGGAATAAACAAACTTACAGTCAATAATACAGTAGAAAAAGTCTATATACAGTGTGTGCAAATGAGGTAAGGCAATAAATAGGCCATGGTGGTGAAGTAATTACAATATAGCAATTACACACTGGAATGGTAGATGTGCAGAAGATGAATGTGCAAGTAGAGATACTGGGATGCAAAGGAGCAAGATAAATAAATAAATACAGTATGGGGATGAGGTAGTTGGATGGGCTATTTACAGATGGGCTATGTACAGGTGCAGTGATATGTGAGCTGCTCTGACAGCTGGTGCTAGTGAGGGAGAAAAGCTAGTGAGGGAGATATGAGTCTCTAGCTTCAGTGATTTTTGCAGTTAGTTCTAGTCATTGGCAGCAGAGAACTGGAAGGAAATGAATGTATGTAATGTATGGCTCATCAGGCTGAAGTAGCATCAGTCTTGAATTTTCGGTCAAAGCTTTAATCAATGCTTTATTATGCTTTTGAATGACACTTCCGGTTTTGGCAGGAAATACCGGGTTACCTGGGAGAAAAGTGATTTACTCTCGGGATAGAACATTTTGTCAAATACCGGGAAAATATTCAACCCTAGTTGTTCCGATATATGATTAAATTGACTATTGTGAAATGACATTGACGATATATAGTGAAATGCAAGACTATACTCTATTTGAACTTTACAAATCACAACTGTGCAGTTTTATTAGTTAGGCTGTATCAGTTTGTTCAAAATGAAGTCTAAATGAATTAACTAAGCCTTATTTCTTCTGCCATACTAAGATTATTTAATGAGAATGTTACTATAATATCATAAATAAAGGGAAAAAAATTCACAGTCTGGAATGATCTAGTCATTAACGGAGCAAACCGATTTATATCGGATATCACAATATTTGAAGTACCATATTGTAGTAGAGGTCTCCCCAAGTATTTCTCAACCTTAATGGCCACAGACACAAACTTTTACACATGCTCACACACATGTGTATGCTTGTGCACTGCACACACGCTCAATCCTTCTCATTTTACCAGTACTGTAACTTTTGGTAAATACTTTTTTTTCTTCTGTGCAGCTGGTGAAAGAGCTCTTTGTTTAGACAGCCATTATGAAATGGTCTGTGCTGGTGCTGGGGCTGAGACCACCACACACTGTGCCAGTCACTCCTGTGAATCAGCATTGGAACTAGTTTCGACACAGTCTGAAATATGAGCTATTCCTGACCATTGTTAGCGCCTTTCCTATAACACCTTATTCAGAGGCACAGAATAAACTTCTTCAAACTTTTCCCCCATATTTTCCCGTTTCTTCTTCTAATCCTCCTAAACCAGTCTTGCTGCTAAATTGTTTTATTTGGTTCCTTTTTATTTTTGATGATTTGCTGAATTGCTAAATGATCTTCTCTGTGTGTGTGTGTGTGTGTGTGTGTGTAGCTGCTGGAGAGGCACCGGGCCATGGAGAGTATGGTGGAGCTGCTGCAGGTGTATCCAGAGGAGGACGAGGCCTATGGAGAGTTACTGGAGGCTACAACACAACTCTACCACTACCTGCTACAGCCCTTCAGAGACATGAGAGAGCTGGCCATGCTGCGCAGACAGCAGATCAAGGTAACAAACTAGGGCTGAATTTATGGGGCCTCCCGAGTGGCGCAGCGGTCTAAGGCATTACTACAGACCTGGGTTCATTCCCGGGTTGTGCCACAACTGGCTGTGGTCGGGAGTCCCATAGGACTGCGCACAATTGGCCCAACGTTGTCAAGGTTAGGGGAGGGTTTGGCCGGTGGGGCTTTACTTGGCTCATTGCACTCTAGTGACTCCTTGTGGCGGGCCCGGGTGCCTGCGGGCGCCAGTTGAATGGTGTTTTCGCCAACGCATTGGTGCGGCTGGCTTCCGGGTTAAGCTGGCAGATGTTAAGGAGCGCGGTTAGGCGGGTCATGTTTCGGAGGACGCATGACTCCACCTTCTCCTCTCCCGAGCATGTTGGGGAGTTGCAGTAATGAGACAAGATTGAAAAAGGCAAAAAATAAATAAAATATTTTATGTTTTAGCACGATGTTCCAAATGACTATTACAAGAATCAAGGTTTTTATTTTTTTCCTGATTTTATGAGTTTGTCTTTTTGGTCTTGTCTCTTTCGCTCCTTCTGTGCTGTGTGCACTGTGCACCTTCACACACAGACACCAAGCCCCTCCCTCTGCCACTCATCTTCCTCTCTGATAACAAGCAGTTTCAACTTGCTATTTGCATTTGAGGTTTGGGCCAATGTAATCGGTCATATGGACACCGAAACACATTGAGACAATATTTTATTGTAATAGAGGATAACCTAATGATAACATTTTTGTCTCATCTGCAGAAATGTAAAACAGAGAAGACTCTACTAAAACAGAAGTATCAATGAACATGATTGGGGATAATTAATGGTCAGTTTCTGTTGTGAGCACCACCATGTACCTCTAGCAGCATTTTAGCCACAAACTGTTATACTAGCTGTCTAGTCTGTGTTTTAGAAATGTGCAATGAGCATAAAAAGACGCAGTTATATAAGGAATTGGCAACTCATTCTCATTCTGAGAAATAAGCATATTATTATCCTTGATTTCAACATCTAACATAGTGAACAGGCTATGTTTTTCAAACAGTTTGAGACAGACAAGAGAATGTATTCATAACAGTTCAAGTGTTCTACCTTGTTAGCAAGCAAATAGATCCAAGTTGTCTAGACTTTAAATATAAAGATTAGCTGGCTACTCACTAGCAGGTGGGCTTGTGCTTGAGAGATTGTTTATGAGACCTGTGTTCATGTTATTATGCCTGTTACCAGAAGTTAGTCATTATTACTGGATGTGCATTGAGCATGGTTCTGGTAAAAAATGTAACAAAAAGGGCAGTGATTATTGCAAAAAAATAGGTTAAACTATTTAGATAAAATAATACAATTATTAGTGGGTCTTATAGTTGAAGGCTTATATTTAGCCTGGGTATAAATGTACATGCCCTGAATTCATTAGACCCCCCCCCCCCCCCCCCCCCTGAATGTTTGAAATGCAGTGTATTGACTTTTTAATTGTGCAACAAAGATTATTTAGACACTGAATATATATAAATATATACAGTAACAGTCAAAAGTTTGGATTTTAGATTCAAGGCAAAGGGTGGCTACTTTGAAGAATCTAAAATCTAAAATATATTTTGATTTGTTTATCACTTGTTTGGTTACTACATGATTCTATATGTGTTATTTCATAGTTTTGATGTCTTCACTATTATTCTACAATGTAGAAATGAGTAAAAATAAAGAAAAGTAGGTGTCCACACTTTTGACTGGTACTGTAGTACAGTGCAAATTACAATACAAGATATATACAATGGCTGTGTCTCTTCACAGTCCCCTTTGTGCAGTAAAGTGTTCTTTTGTCAGTTTTTTTGTACTGTTTTTATTGCTAGTTTGAGTTACCTGGGGTGGCAGAGAGTTCCATGTAGTCATGGCTCGATTTAATACTGTGCGTTTCCTAGCCTCTGTTCTGGGGACTGTGAAGATACCTCTGGTTACATGTCTCATGTTGTACCGATGAGTGTCCGAACTGTGTGCCAACTGCTTGAACAGAGAGTTTGGTATCTTCAACACATCAAAGACCAATAGTGACGCAGTCAACTCTGAGCCAGGAGAGACTGACATGCGTGTTACTGACACTTTCCCTCCTTGTACATCTAAGTGCGATACGTGCTGCTTTGTTCTGGACCAACTGGAATTGACCTATTTCCTTCTTTGCCGCACATGACCACACAGTTGGGTAGTAGTTCAGGTGCAACACAACTAGGGCCTGTAGGACCTGTCTTGTCGACTGAGATGTCAAGAAGGCAGAGCAACGCCCTATCATGGACAGACCTCTTCCCATTTTAGCAACCATTGAGTCTATATGTTTTGACCATGACAGCTTGCTATCTATGGTTACACCCAGCAGTTTAGTCTCCTCAACTTGTTCAATAGCCACATTATTCAATACTAGAGCTAAACAAGGTTTAGCGTTGAGCAAGTGATTTGTCCAAAAATGATGCTTTTATTTGATATTATATTTAGCACCAGTCTATTGATAGTTATCCATTCTAAAACTGACTGGAGCTCTATGTTAACTGTCTCCATTATTCATTTTACTGTTGCAGCCGATGTGTATATTGTTGAGTTGTCAGCGTACATAGACATACAGACTTTATTCAAAGTCAGTGAAAGGACATTTGTAAAAACAAAACAATAATGGCTCTAGCCGGCTGCCCTGCGGTACACCACACTCAATTGAATTTGCATGAGAGAGGCTTCCATGAACGAAAACCCTCTGTGTTCTATTAGATAGGTAACTCTCAATCCACAATAAGGCAGAAGATGCAAATCCAAAACACCTACGTTTTTTCAGCAATAGGTTATGATCAATGACAAAACTACACTGAAGTCTAACAAAACAGCTCCCACAATCTTCTTACTATCAATTTATTTCAGCCAATCATCAGTCATTTGTGTCAGTGCCGAACACGTTGAGTGCCTTTCCCTATAAGCATGCTAAATGTTCATTTGTTTTCTGTAAAATAACTTTGTATTTGATTAAACACATCATTTTTTCAAAAAGTTTGCTAAACACTTGTAACAGGATGATTTGTTGGCTGTTTGAACCATTAAAGGGTGGGCCAAAAGCTCTTTGACAGACAGCAGCATACACTCTAATACATATTATTTCTTAAGTCCTATCTACTGACATTAGGGTTAGCTTCTGTGGCTAACTGGATTGACGAGATGGTGGGATGAAATTGCTCCTAGTTTTTTGTTGTCCTACTCCACTGTAATGGTTAAGGCTAAGCTGTTCCTAGGTATGTGGTTAACACTAACCTCTACCCGCAATATGATGGTGTGTGTGTGTGTGTGATGGGGGATCAGATCAGCTAGAGAGGCTTCACCCCCTCAGCCCGCCTGCCTCCCTGCCCAGAGCAGCTTAACCCACAGTAGAAGTATTAGTGCTGTGGTCAGTACTCAGGCTCTAAACCAAACCAGGCTGGAATACTGCTCAGCACACACATACACCTCACCTCTCCTCTCTTCTCTTCAGCTGCTTATCATTCTGTTCAGTCTCTTTCTCCCACCCCCCTCTCGCCTTACTCTCTGCCTCTCTCCCCCTCTTTCTGTCTTTCTGTCTCTCTCCTTCCTTTCCTTGCCCTCTCCCCTCTCTCTCTGAGGGTGTTGTGTTAGTGAGGATTGTGTGTTATTTTAGTAATCTCTTGTGAGGGTTCAGCCTATAGTCATGGAGGTTGGGGTGATTTCCCCATGTTTGTCTTTGGCCACATCACATTCTTCACCCAGCATGGCTGTCTGTGGCGCTGCACTGGTCACACACATACGCACACGTACGTACATACATACATACATACATACATACATACATACATACATACATACATACATACATACATACATACATACATACATACATACATACATACATACATACATACATGGCCATGTGTAAGGGGAGTTCCTTCAGAATACAATGCAGCATTATGAGATCCGGGTAGAACCTGCTTCCCGGTAGGTACAGATCTAGGATCATTTGGGAAGGATTACCCACCCCAAATCCTAACACCAACCATTAGGAGGAGAAACGCTGAACTGACCTTGAATCAGCGTCTAGGGTAGGGTAACCCTGTGAGATATGCAGGAAGGATCTGGGCTCTGTGCTCGTTTGATAATCCTACCAGTGTGGTCAAAGCTGCTCCACTGATCTGCTTTCCTCTAGTACACCTGCCAGATGTCCAGAACCTGGAGCAATGATATGTCTCAGTAATCCTGCCTGCCTACCAGGGTTTCCGTTAGCCGGTAGTAGCCGGCCTTTGTCCGGTAAAAAAATGAAACAGCCGATAAATAAAATTGTCAAAAATCTCATTGTGAATCTCAACCAATTCATTGATGGAAATACCAGTCGATGGAAATACATTTGACTGGTCATGCTTATCGATCTATTGGTTAATTTGCATAATTTAGTGGAATTAAATTGGCGCGTGTACAGTATATTTGTTATGTATCTTTTTTATCACACTCGTACAGCATACAGATACAGAGCCTTTAAGTGGAAAATCTGTCAGATGCTGCTAGAGCTGCTGCTACAGCATCTTGTGGTGCTTTCAAGACATCTGGGAACTCTGAAAAATACGATGTGAAATCATGACGTCAGAGATCTTCAGGTTGGAAAGTCAGAGCTCTAGAAAGAGAGTTCCCGAGTTGGAATTCCGAGTTGGGTGACTGTTCAAATAAATGTTTGTAGTCAGAGCTCGTTTTTTCCCCCAGTTCCCAATTGTCTTGAACGCACTGAAGTCAGAAGTCGGAGATTTCTGAGTTCCCAGTTGTTTTGAAGGCGGCATCAAACGGCAATGGAAGGCAGGCTTCATCAGCATCACACACCACTTTGCAATAAGCTGGAGGCAGTAATATGCATTTTGAAAACATACACTTAATTGTTTGAAATCTGAACATTTTAATACATATTATGAGGCATGTCTTTCCTTGCTTCAAAGTAGCCTAGAGGATTTTCTCACTTTCTAAATGGATATTTTCATCTCTGTCACATGAAACTGCTGGCATGTATAGTGCCTTTTTGACAACTGTGTTTTCCTGCTAATTGTATTATGGAAATCACATTCCCGCATAGCCTACTGCCTTGTGCGCATTGCTACACTTATAATGTGAAGAAATTATAGTTGATCAACATTTTAAGCTAAACGTTCTGATCTGTTGCTTTTTAACATATTTTTTAAATGTATCCTAGGCCTACTGCTTGTTTGAATTTGGGATCTATTGTCCCACAACTGTTTGGAATATGACATGTCTTTCTCAAAGAGCTGACCAATAGACTAGGTAGCCTACACTTTTCTAATATAGTAGATTGACATAGGCTAGTGATTTTGCTGTTCCTTACTCGTCTTGTTGGCCGAGGAAAAGTAAATGTTATTTACAGTTATTTTAACATGTTCAAAGTGCACATCAGAATTGGGTAAGAAAGACCGCACATCGTTGCATCCTCGACATGCCTGTTCTGTTAAGTTAAATTACCATATTACCATAGATTTCTGTCATTCTGAGCGCTGTGGGTGTACGCCCTAATCACATTTCTAAAATGTCCGGTAAATTTAAAATGTAGCTGGTCAAATGTCCAGCGTCACATTTTCCTACCGGAAACCCTGCTGCCTACTGGGCTCTAATAAAGGAGAAAGTGCTTAGTGGGCTTGCTGGTAGTCCATTGTTAAACCCCCCCTACAATATGCTTATGTTGTGTTATTTTTAAAAACGTTAGATTTATATGAGGAGCTGCAGTACTGTATATTCTATCCACCATAGAAATCCAGAACTGTTGGTTCATCTTAGTTAATGTCTAAGGTTTCCACACACTAGTCATTATTTCTGATGACAATTACAAAATATTAGTAAATCCCTAAACTCTGCTATATCATGAGCTAAGTAGATCCGTCTGGGATAGTTAGCCAGAAGGACTATTTGATGCTTTAATGCTGATTTAGCCTTAGTCCAACCACCTGTTGCCCTCAGGAGAAACCAACGAGCCAACGGCTGGAAACAAAGCTGTATGCAAATGAACCCCAATACCAGACGGGCCAGTCAGTTCTTGGTTGGGAGGATGTTGGATGTTGTGTTTTCTCCCAGACTGATGAGTCAGTTGAACGGCCCTGCTGTATACAGCTGGCTGTTTCATTAAAGGAGGAGTCTGTGTATCACTGAGAGGAAGGAAGAGAGCGAGAACAGGGGGAGGGAGAGGAAAGATGGGTGGGAGAGGACAAAGAGGGGAGGGTAGGGTAATTTGCATGTGTTTTGCATTGTGCTTGATGTTCAAATTGGTAAATGTTGCAAGTAATGTGAGGTGGGAAATGTAATGTGTAGAGATGAGGGTAGGTTAGGTAGTCTCTCAGTCTCAATAGACTACTATCAATGTCCCAAGGGAGAGATATAGCCTACCTGCTAAAGTCACAGCCTCCTCTTACCTTCTCTGGGAGTGTGAACACACACACACAGTGTCTGTGCTGACGCCTATTGTCCTAGTCGAAGGTGTAAATAAAGCCTGTCACCTCTAGAAAGGAAGAGGATGACAAGGCCAAGAGTTATATTTAGCTGTTTGAAGCTTTGCAGATGGGAATTAATACAATCGAGCAGACACATTATCTTATGATGAGGAGTTGCAATGGTCTGAACAAAGGCCTAAAAAGAGTAGCCGCCACCCTCCAAATGAGGGTAGATTTTGGCATTGGCGGTTAAGATGTCTATTTCCCCAGCCACATTGGTGGGTGGTCAGGGCTCCACAGTGCGAACATTTCACTCGCATTTGTGAGAAAAATAGTCAAGTATGATCACATTTATAGTAAAATAAATGCCCTAGTAGCAGCTTTCAAAGTATTTCTGATGTGTTGTTTCATAGCGGCTAACTTAATCACACAGTCAAAGACCTATGAACCCTATATAGCCTATCCCACATCGCGCTGCGACACTGCCTGGCGTGAAGAGTTGTGGAAGATTCATTTTTAGAAGCCCTGCGCACAGGCATAAAAGTTGGTCTAATTTACTTGAAACAAAAGTCGACTGAAGTGAGACTTTGTTGTTGTGTTTCTTGGCTATTTACATTGTTCACAAGCTATGTTGTTTTTCTATGTTTGAGTTTCAACTGCTAGGGAAGAGAAGACAGCACAGCTACTAGTCACTCTCAATCTCACAGCACAAACATGACCCAAGTCACATTACCACGGTAATCTCCAGCCCTTAAAGAGGCAGATGAACATTTTGTCTCATCTGTGATAATTTGGTTAAAAAACTCAGGTCACAAAAAATGTAATTAAACAAATCTAATTTTAGTTGTCACATACACGTGTTTAGCTGATTTTATCGCATCTGTAGCAAAATGCTTGTGTTTCTAGCTCCAACAGTGCAGTAATATCTAACAAGTAATATCTAACAATTTCACAACAATACACACAAGTCTAAAGTAAAGGAATGGAATTAAGACTATATACATATTTGGAGAGAAATGTCAGAGTGGCATAGACTAAAACACAGTAGAATAGGATAAAATACAGTACATACAGTTGAAGTCGGAAGTTTACATACACTTATGTTGGAGTCATTAAAACGTGTTTATCAACCACTCCACAAATTTCTTGTAAACAAACTACAGTTTTGGCAAGTCGGTTAGGACACCTACTTTGTGCATGACACAAGTCATTTTTCCAAAAATTGTTTACAGACAGATTATTTAACTTATAATTCACTGTATCACAATTCCAGTGGGTCAGACGTTTACATACACTAAGTTGACTGTTCCTTTAAACAGCTTGGGGGAAAAAATAAAATGATGTCATGGCTTTAGAAGCTTCTGATAGGCTAATTGACATAATTTGAGTCAATTGGAGGTGTACCTGTGGATGTATTTCAAGGCCTACATTTAAACTCAGTGCCTCTTTGCTTGACATCATGGGAAAATCAAAAGAAATCAACCAAGACCTCAGAAAAACAATTGTAGACCTCCACAAGTCTGGTTCATCCTTGGGAGCAACTTCCAAATGCCTGAAGGTACCTCGTTCATCTGTACAAACAATAGTGCACAAGTATAAACACCATGGGACCACACAGCCGTCCTACCGCTCAGGAAGGAGACGTGTTCTGTCTCCTAGAGATGAACGTACTTTGGAGCGAAAAGTGAAAATCAATCCCAGAACAACAGCAAAGGATGTTGTGAAGATGCCGGAGGAAACTGGTACAAAAGTATCTATATCCACAGTAAAATGAGTCCTATATCGACATAACCTGAAAGTCCGCTCAGCAAGGAAGAAGCCATGCTCCAAAACCGCCATTAAAAAAAGCCAGACTACGGTTTGCAACTGCACATGGGGACAAAGATTGTACTTTTTGGAGAAATGTGCTCTGCTCTGATGAAATAAAAATAGAACTGTTTGGCCATAATGACCGCCGTTATGTTTGGAGGAAAAAGGGGGAGGCTTGCAACCCGAAGAACACCATCCCAACCGTGAAGCACGGGGTGGCAGCATAATGTTGTGGGCGTGCTTTGCTGCAGGAGGGGCTTGTGCACTTCACAAAATAAATGGCATCATGAGGAAGGACAATTATGTGGATATATTGAAGCAACATCTCAAGACATCAGTCAGGAAGTTAAAGCTTGGTCGCAAATGGGTCTTCCAAATGGACATTGACCCCAAGCATACTTCCAAAGTTGTGACAAAATGGCTTAAGGACAACAAAGTCAAGGTATTGGAGTGGCCATCACAAAGCCCTGACCTCAATCCTATAGAACATTTGTGGGCAGAACTGAAAAGACGTGTGCGAGCAAGGAGGCCGACAAACCTGACTCAGTTACTCAAGCTCTGTCAGGAGGAATGGGCCAAAATTCACCCAACTTATTGTGGGAAGCTTGAGGAAGGCTACCCGAAACGTTTGACCCAAGTTAAACAATTTTAAAGGCAGTGCTACCAAATACTAATTGAGTGTATGTAATCTTCTGACCCACTGGGAATGTGATGAAAGAAATAAAATCTGAAATAAATCATTCTCTCTACTATTATTCTGACATTTCATGTTCTTAAAATAAAGTGGTGATCCTAACTGACCTAAGACAGGGATTTTTTACTAGGATTAAATGTCAGAAATTGTGAAAAACAGAGTTTAAATGTATTTGGCTAAGGTGTATGTAAACTTCTGACTTCAACTGTACATATGAGATGAGTTATGCAAAATATGTAAACATTAAAGTGACTAATGTTCCATTTTTAAAGTGGCCAGTGATTTCAAGTCTATGTATATAGGCACAGCTAGTGATGGCTTTTTAACAGTCTGATGGCCTTGAGATAGAAGCCTTTTTTCAGTCTCTCGGTCCCAGCTTTCATGCACCTGTACTGACCTTGCCTCCTGGATGATAGTGGGGTGTAAAGGCAGTGGCTTGGATGGTTGTTGTCCTTTATGATCTTTTTGGACTTCTCGTGACATCGGGTCCTGTAGGTGTCCTGGGGGGCAGGTAGTTTGCCCCTGGTGATGCGTTGGGCAGACTGCACCACCCTCTGGAGAGCCCTGCGGTTGCGGGCGGTGTAGTTGCCGTACCAGGCAGTGATACAGCCCGACAGGATGCTCTCAATTGTGCATCTGTAAAAGTTTGTGAGGGTTTTAGGTGCTAAGCCAAATATAATGAACCCCGGTTATTACTTCTTACTTGTCATACATTTATTGTTTTAGAAACATTACAAAGCATACTCATCCATGTTTTTGTTTTGTTGTGTTGGTGTAATTGTAGCTCCAAAAAATATTTGGGCCGGTAGAAAATCTGAGTGTCTGGTAGATTTATTTTTATTTTATCTACCTGCCACAGTGGCTGGTGGACCAAAAAGTTCATTTTATGCTCGGGTCTGAACTGATAATGGGTATCGTTAGGCAGGCTTTTGTTCAAGCCCAGCAATAACTACAATTCAAGTAATCAACTAATCGTGGTTTTCAAATCGCCAATTTTGATCACTGTGTTAGAGCTGGGTTGGAACAAAAGCCTGCACACGCTGCAGTCTATCAGCAATAGAATTGCCCATCCCTGAACCCTAGCCCCTGTCAACATGCCAAGTGGAACAAGTGAATGAGGGATCTGATGAATGAAGGGATGAAGTGAATGAGTGTCGAGGACAAAGGAGAGCAGGTATAGGATGAATGGTGCATTGTGGGAAGGCAATATCGCGTGTTGGAGTGATGCAGCGTGGGTATTCTGTTACAGCCAGGGTCAGAAGGCATGCATTAATAAGTCATGTAGCTTCTGTAACCTACAGACCGGTGGCTATGTAGCATAGGTAGGAGGAAGAACATTAACATTCTGGATGATAAAACTCTGTGTCTGTGCTAACGTTCCCCACTCCCAAAGTGATAGAAGGCAGTTTTAAGCATCTGTGATAAGGACCATGACACCGTGACACTGGTTTATCTGTTGTTATCTTTGTGGTCTGTCTGTAGTTATCTCAGCCTGTGGCCATATGGCCCTGGAAACAGACCTGGCTGCTATTTCTGCCTCATTCACTTCGACACCAGCTGTCTGAAGCTGCAGATTACATAGTGGGCTGTAGAGGACGTGTGGAAAGATGGGCAAAAGAATGGAGATATATTGTAGTGTAGTTCTATTACTGGAGGCAGTGTCAGTGTGTGTGTATAATTTAGTGGTGTGGGATTAGGTCATGGATAAATAGGGTGTCGTGTCTGAGATGAGACCCACACCACATGGTCCACACCACAGTGACACAGCAACGAGGAAGTGACGGCTGAGAGGGGGAGGGGCTTACTGGACCAGGTGGCAGACTGGACAGAAAACAACATAAAGGCTCTCTGACATCATGTCCACTATTCTATTCGCATCTCATTATTCCATTCTCATACTTCTATTCTAGATTTCCCGATAACTTCATCTATTCATGTCTTTAGCTCTTTCACTCCAAGAACACCTTATTTAACCAGAACCATGCCTAACCCACCTAGGCATACACAAGGACAACAGTCAACAACAAAATCAGGGAAACGGAGAACAATGGCAGAGTAGAAATTGTGTATTTTACATGGGGTCAATAGCCCTTGGAAAGAAAGTCTGCAGTGAAGTGACTAGCCAGTGTTTACAGTAGACCTATTTCTTTTAAGATGGACATCCCCATTGTTATGGTGTTTCCATAGTTCCACAGCAGGATGTGTGGCCCAGATGTTAGTCAAAGTCTAAATGTTCTAGTTTTTGTAGAGGGCTAATATTCCCTCTCTATTGGAGAATGGATACCTCAGCACTAAGGTCATGTCTAATTTTGTGGGACTGACTGAGTACTCTCCCTTTATCTTGCCTTTTCTCTCTCTAACACACACACTCTCTCTCTCTCTATCTACTCTCTCCCCCCTCTATCTAAGTCTTTCTCTCCCTCTGTCACTCACACTCAGCATACAGTTTGTTGGCTGATGTAAACCACTCAGGTCACGTGTGGCGTGCTGTTGATTACTGTGTGTGCTTGCCTGCGTGCATGCATGCATGTGGCGTGTGTGTGTGTGAGAGAGAGAGAGCGCCCATACAGACACATCTGTTTTACATTGAGATATTAACATATGAGTGAGTGTATGTAGTCTTCCAGTAAGCAAAATTATGTCGAAAACACGTCTTTCCAGTTTCAGTTCTGAATGAAAGTTGAAAATACATATTTTCTGGATGTTGAAAACATGTATTTTCAGGATGATGAAATTAAGTTTGTTTTCAGTTCTGAATGAATGTTAAGAATTAAGAAGACATCATTTACAGAAATTGAAAATATGTATTTTTTGGTCATTGATTCCATGGCTAAATTTCAACTGCACATACAGTACCAGTCAAAAGTTTGGACACACCTACTCATTCAAGGGTTTTTCTTTATTTTTACCATTTTCTACATTGTAGAATAATAGTGAAGACATCAAAACTATGAAATAATATATGGAATCATGTAGTAGCTAAAAAAGTGTTAAACAAATCAAAATATATTTTATATTTGAGATTGTTCGAAGTAGCCACCCTTTGCCTTGATGACATCTTTGCACACTCCTGGCATTCTCTCAACCAGCTTCACCTGGAATGCTTTTCCAACAGTCTTGAAGGAGTTCCCACATATGCTGAGCATTTGTTGGCTGCTTTTCCTTCACTCTGCCATCCAACTCATCCCAAACCATCTCAATTAAGTTGGGGTCGAGTCATTGTGGAGGCCAGGGCATCTGATGCAGTACTCCCTCACTCTCCTTCTTGGTCAAAAAGCCCATACACAGCCTGGAGCTGTGTTATGGGTTATTGTCCTGGTGAAAAACAAATGGTAGTCCCACTAAGCGCAAACCAGATGGGATGGCGTATCGCTGCAGAATGCTGTGGTAGCCATGCTGGTTAAGTGTGCCTTGAATTCTAAATAAATCACACAGTGTCACCAGCAAAGCACCCCCACACCATCACACGTCCTCCTCCATGCTTCACGGTGGGAACCACACATGCAGAGATCATCCATTCACCTACTCTGCGTCTCACAAAGACACGACGGTTGGAACCAAAATCAGACCAATGGACAGATTTCCAATGGTCTAATGTCCATTGCTCGTAGTTTCTTGGCCCAAGCAAGTATCTTCTTATTGCTGTCCTTTAGTAGTGATTTCTTTGCAGCAATTGGACCATGAAGGCCTGATTCACACAGTCTCCTCTGAACAGTTGATGTTGAGATGTGTTTAGTACTTGAACTCTGTTTATTTGGGCTTCACTTTCTGAGGCTGGTAACTCTAATGAACTTATCCTCTTTAGCAGAGGTAACTCTGGGCCTTCCTTTCCTGTGGCGGTCCTCATGAGAGCCAGTTTCCTCATAGCGCTTAATGGTTTTTGCAACTGCACTTGAAGAAACATTCAAAGTTCTTGACATTTTCCGGATTGACCTTCATGTCTTAAATTAATGATGGACAGCTTGTTTGAGCTGTTCTTGCCATAATATGGACTTGGTCTTTTACCGAATAGGGCTATCATCTGTATACCAACCCTACCTTGTCACAACACAACTGATTGTTTCAAACGCATTAAGAAGGAAAGAAATTCCACAAATTAACTTTTAACAAGGCACACCTGTTAATTGAAATGCATTTCAGGTGACTACCTCATCCAAATCAAATCCAATTTTATTCGTCACATTCTCCAAATACAACAGGTGTAGTAGACCTTACTGTGAAATGCTTACTTACAAGAACTTAAACAACAGTGCAGTTGAAGAAATAGAGTTAAGAAAATATTTACTAAATCAAATCAAATCAAAAGTAACACAGTAGAATTACAGTGGCAAGAAAAAGTATGTGAACCCTTTGGAAATACCTGGATTTCTACATAAATGGGTCATAACATTTGATCTGATCTTCATCTAGGTCACAATAATATACAGTTGAAGTTGAAAGTTTACATGCACTTAGGTTGGAGTCATTAAAACTCGTTTTTCAACCACTCCACAAATTTCTTGTTAACAAACTAAAGTTTTGGCATGTCGGTTAGGACATCTACTTTGTGCATCATTTTTCCAACAATTGTTTACAGACAGATTATTTCACTTATAATTCAATGTATCACAATTCCAGTGGGTCAGAAGTTTACATACACTCAATTAGTATTTGGTAGCATTGCCTTTAAATTGTTTAACTTGGGTCAAATGTTTCGGGTAGCCTTCCTCAAGCTTCCCTTAATAAGTGAATTTTGGGCCATTCCTCCTGACAGAGCTAGTGTAACTGAGTTAGGTTTGTAGGCCTCCTTGCTCGCACACGCTTTTTCAGTTCTGCCCACAACTTTTCTATGGGATTGAGGTCAGGGCTTTGTGATGGCCACTCCAATACCTTGACTTTGTTGTCCTTAAGCCATTTTGCAACAACTTTGGAAGTATGCTTTAGGTCATTGTCCATTTGGAAGACCCATTTGCGACCAAGCTTTAACTTCCTGACTGATGTCTTTAAGATGTTGCTTCAATATATCCACATAATTGTCCTTCCTCATGATGCCATCTATTTTGTGAAGTGCACAAGTCCCTCCTGCAGCAAAGCACCCCCACAACATTATGCTGCCACCCCCGTGTTTCACGGTTGGTATGGTGTTCTTTTGCTTGCAAGCCTACCCCTTTTTCCTCCAAACATAACAGTGGTCATTATGGCCAACAGTTCTATTTTTGTTTCATCAGACCAGAGGACATTTCTCCAAAAAGTACGATATTTGTCCCCATGTGCAGTTGCAAACCGTAGTCTGGCTTTTTTATCGCGGTTTTGGAGCAGTGGCTTCTTCCTTGCTGAGTGGCCTTTCAGGTTATGTCGATATAGGACTCGTTTTACTGTGGATATAGATACTTTTGTACCTGTTTCCTCCAGCATCTTCACAAGGTCCTTTGCTGTTGTTCTGGGATTGATTTTCACTTTTCGCACCAAAGTACGTTCATCTCTAGGAGACAGAACACGTCTCCTTCCTGAGCGGTATGACGGCTGTGTGGTACCATGGTGTTTATACTTGCGTACTATTGTTTGTACAGATGAACGTGGTACCTTCAGGCGTTTGGAAATTGCTCCCGAGGATGAACCAGACTTGTTGAAGTCTACAATGTTTCTTCTGAGGTCTTGGCTGATTTCTTTCTATTTCCCCATGATGTCAAGCAAAGAGGCACTGAGTTTGAAGGTAGGCATTGAAATACATCCACAAATACATCCTCCTGTCAGAAGCTTCTAAAGCCATGACATCATTTTCTGGAATTTTCCAAGCTGTTTAAAGGCACAGTCAACTTAGTGTATGAAAACTTCTGACCCACTGGAATTGTGATACAGTGAATTATCAGTGAAATAATCTGTAAACAATTGTTGGAAAAATTACTTGTGTCATACACAAAGTAGATGTCCTAACCGACTTGCCAAAACTATCGTTTGTTAGCAATAAATGTGTGGAGTGGTTGAAAAACGAGTTTTAATGACTGTGTTTATGGAAACTTCTGATTCCAACTGTACAAACACAGTCTGCTTAAACTAATAACACACAAACAGTTATACGTTTTCATGTCTGTATTGAACACACTGTGTAAACATTCACAATGCAGGGTGGGAAAAGTATGTGGACCTTTGGATTTTCTAACTGGTTGACCCTCTTTTGGCAGCAATAACCTCAACCAAACGTTTTCTGTAGTTGCGGATCAGACTTGCACAACAGTCAGGAGGAATTTTGGACCATTCCTCTTTACAAAACTGTTTCAGTTCAGCAAATTTCTTGGGATGTCCGGTGTGAACTTCTCTCTCGAGGTCATACCACAGCATCTCAATCGGGTTGAGGTCAGGACTCTGACTGGACCACTCCAGAAGGCGTATTTTCTTCTGTTGAATCTATTCTGTTGTTTATTTACTTCTTTGTTTTGGGTCGTTGTCCTGTTGCATCACCCAACTTCTGTTGAGCTTCAATTGGCAGACAGATAGCCTAACATTTCCCTGCAAAATGTCTTGATAAACTTGGGAATTCATTTTTCCGTCGACGATAGCAAGCTGTCCAGGCCCTGAGGCAGCAAAGCAGCCCCAAACAATGATGCTCCCTCCACCATACTTTACTGTTGGGATGAGGTTTTGATGTTGGTGTGCTGTGCCTTTTTTTCTCCACACATAGGGTTGTATCTTCCTTCCAAACAACTCAACTGTAGTTTCATCTGTCCACAGAATATTTTGCCAGTAGCGCTGTGGAACATCCAGATGCAGTTTTGCAAACTTCAGATGTCCAGCAATATGTTTTTGGACAGCAGTGGCTTCTTCCGTGGTGTCCTACCATGAACACCATTCTTGTATAGTGTTTTACATATCGTAGACTCGTCAACAGAGATGTTAGCATGTTCCAGAGATTTCTGTAAGTCTTTAGATGACACTCTAGAATTCGTCTTAACCTCATTGAGCATTCTGCACTGTGCTCTTGCAGTCATCTTTGCAAGACTGCCACTCCCAGGGAGAGTAGCAACAGTGCTGAACTTTCTCCATTTATAGACAATTTGTATTACCGTGGACTGATGAACATCAAGGCTTTTAGAGATACTTTTGTAACCCTTTCCAGCTTTATGCAAGTCAACAATTCTTATTCTTAGGTCTTCTGAGATCTCTTTTGTTTGAGGCATGGTTCACATCAGGCAATGCTTCTTGTGAATAGCAAACTCAAATTTTGTGAGTGTTTTTTATAAGGCAAGGCAGCTCTAACCAACATCTCCAATCTTGTCTCATTGATTGGACTCCAGGTTAGCTGACTCCTAACTCCAATGAGCTTTTGGAGAAGTCATTAGCCTAGGGGTTCACATACTTTTCCCAACCTACACTGTGAATGTTTAAATTATGTATTCAATATAGACAAAAAACATACAATAACACACTGTTTGTCTATTGTTGTGACTTAGATGAAGATCAGCGAGTAGCAGCAGTGTAAAAGCAGGGGGGGGGGTTAATGTAAATAGTCCGGGTCGCCATTTGATTAATTGTTCAGCAGTCTTATGGCTTGGGGGTAGATGCTGTTAAGGAGCCTTTTGGACCTAGACTTGTCACTCCGGTACCGCTTTCCATGCGGTAGCAGAGAGAACAGTCTATGACTTGGGTGACTGGAGTCTTTGACAATTTTTTGGGCCTTCCTCTGACACCGCCTGGTATATAGGTCCTGGGTGTCAGGAAGCTTGGCCTCTGATGTAAGGGTACCCTATGTAGCGCCTTACCGTCAGATACCGAGCAGTTGCTATACCAGGTGGTGATGCAACCGGTCAGGATGCTCTCGATGGTGCAGCTGTATAACTTTTAGAGGATCTGAGGACCCATGCCAAATCTTTTCAGTCTCCTAAGGGGAAAAGGGTGTTGTCGTTCCCTCTTCACAACTGTCTTGGTGTGCTTGGACCATGTTAGTTCGTTGGTGATTTGGACCCCAAGGAATTTGAAACTCTCATCCTGCTCCACTACAGCCCCGTCGATGTTAATGGGGGCTGTTCGGCCCCGCCTTTTCCTGTAGTCCACGATCAGCTCCTTTGTCTTGCTCACATTGAGGGAGAGGTTGTTGTCCTGGCACCACACTGCCAGGTCTCTGACCTCCTCCCTATAGGCTGTCTCATCGTTGTCGGTGATCAGGCCTACCACTGTTGTGTCGTCAGCAAACTTAATGATGGTGTTGGAATCGTGCTTGGCCACGCAGTCGTGGGTGAACAAGGGAGTACAGGAGGGACTAAGCACGCACCCCGAGGGGAACTGGTGTTGAGGATCAGCGTGGCAGATGTGTTGTTGCCTACCCTTACCACCTGGGGACGGCCCGTCAGGAAGTCCAGGATCAAGTTGCAGAGGGTGGTGTTTAGTCCCAGGTTCCTTAGCTTAGTGATGAGCTTTGTGGGCACTATGGTGTTGAACGCTGAGCTGTAGTCAATCAGCAGCAGGACAGTTTAATTCAGTAGAGTACAGTTTAGTTCAGTAGAGTACATTAGAGTAAAATAGGGTACAATACAGTACATTATACTGTGCTATACTCAACTTTTCTTTACTGTATTGTGCTGTCCAAACTTGTGAAATGTCTATGTTTGGGCCAAATCAAGGCCAGTCTGGATCGGACCAAATCTGAACCAATTATAGACGTCTATGTTTGGACCAAATATAGGCCGGTAGGACCGGACGACTCTGGACATTGAAATCAAGACCGGACCAAATCTGAACCAAGCATATATGTTTGTTTGAGCCAAATCAAAGCTAGTTCAGACCGGACCAAATCTGAACCAAACATAGACGTCTATGATGGATTCAGATTTGTTCTGGACCGGACCAAAAATCTACATCCGTGGACGTTGAAATCAAGGCTGGTCCAGACAGGAGCAAAACAGTGGGCTGTGTGGGGGCTGTTCTTAGGAAATCAGCTACTCTAACTACAATATGTTCCAGCTGCTCTCTTGAAAATAAAGGAGAGCCGCACACTAGGAGCTCAGATGCAAAAATGTAATATCCAACGTTTCGACAGCCAAGCTGTCTTCATCAGGGTATAATCACAAACACTGCGGGATGACTCGTTTATATAGTGTCAAAAGACACACAGGTGTCTGTAATCATGGCCAAGAGTGGCCTAATATCATTGGTTAATTCTCAAATATTAAAATGCCATACAAAGAACAGCATACAAAAAACAAATGGATAGCATACGATCATAGATTCATTTTAGACTACACAAGCTTACAAACAATTACAATGGCAAAGTCACAATAATCACAAGAATGGCTTCAGATCAAAGTCTACGTTGAGACCGAAGGGAGCAAGGGTCTTTAAGTTAAAGATAAAACACACAATGAACAGAACAATAATCAGCTGTTTTACTAACTCCCAGGACGTATCCAGGGCTGGTTAGCTAGCTACAAAGACAGTGTAAAAGACCTTACCCAAGTCACTTCCAAGTAATGAACTAAGCCTGAGAAGTCAGTAACACTTAAGCACTTGATTGTCGTTGCCTCGGTATGTTTGATTAAATGAGATTGTCTTAACCTTAGAGAACGTCCTACAGTTATCAAAAGTTACAACAAAGGAGGACACTGGGTTTAGTAGTACAGTAAACACATGTCCCTGACTGCTACACCACAGCACAACCTGCTGTTAAAGACTGACATGAGGCCAGGTGAATTGAGGTACTTTAAATCCTCAATTAATAACTATTTGTAAGGTCTGAATTTCTCAATGTATCAATGTGCGAGAGTTTGACTTTCATTTATTAATCCAATCCCTTTATTTTATCCTGCTGGACCGGCACACCATATTTCCCTCTGGGATAATATATTAATAAAAATGTAATTGATTTATGTTGATTTGACCTTTGCGTGACCCCTATTGATCTGTGTCCCCTCGGTCAGATCTCCTTGGAGACGGAGCGTCTGGGGCCTCGTCGTGTGGAGGGGCTGAGGAGGGAGAATGAGGAGTGGATGAGGAAGGCTCACGCTGCCGTTCTCTCCATACAGGACCTTACCGTCAAGTTCTTTGAGACCACCGCCAGGGCTCAGAAAGGTACACACACACACACACACACACACACATATAAGGCCTTTTCACACTGGCATTGTTCTTCGCCCCGGGATATCTTAGCTCCAGGCTAGACTGGCCTGGGTTAGCGTAGCCTGTGTTCACATAAGTATTTGTCAACCCTGGGCTAAACTTTAGCCCTGGCTAAGGATTCACACTTGTATACCCAAGCCCTGGGCTAACTGACAAACACAACATGCGACCAACATCTCTGACGCACAACCAATATTATAAGCAATTTATTAACACAATATTTCCTGTTGCTTCTAGCATTTGATTTCCAACAGTGATGCTTTGTATAAACTTTGCTGTCTGCCTGTCTGACATCGGAAACAATGTTTCACTTTTGAAATTCTATCTCGCTCCTGTACAGAGATTGCAGTGAATGAACGAGACGTCAACTTTTCTGATCCAGGCGAAATCATGCAACAATATTATTATCATGTATATATGCAATTAAATGTCAATAGAAAAGCTATGAAAACAGAGGAAAATGGATTGTTTGCTGCCCTTCCAGCTGTAGAGTTTGTAGCTTTAGTTGGCTAAGTGAGAAGACCTTAGCCAGCCTGCATAGCAACCATTTTTGTTAGGCATAGCAACCATTGTTTTTTCACTGATTTAAAGTATTTTGGTTTTTGTCCTCAGGATTAAATAGTATGAATTTACTTATCAAAATAACCTTCAGAACGCATTACAGGCCTCACAAGCATATGTAAATTGAGTGTCGCTTTTGTGATTGGACAGTGATCATTCTAGGTGTTGTTCTTGACACAGTTTCACACATGCTTTTTTGGCGCTGTGTTTCTGGGACTAACCCCGAAAAGTCGGTACTAACCCTGCTCCGGAGCAGGACCAGCTAGTTCTGGGCTAAGGTTGGTGCTAGCCCACTTTAGAATGTGCAAGTGTGAACTAGAGGTCGACCGGATAATTAGGGCCGATTTCAAGTTTTCATAACAATCGGAAATCGGTATTTTTGTACACCGATTTGGCTGATTTTTTTATTTTTATTTTTTTACACCTTTATTTAATCTTTATTTAACTAGGCAAGTCAGTTAAGAACACATTCTTATTTTCAATGGCGGCCTAGGAACGGTGGGTTAACTGCCTCGTTCAGGGGCAGAATGACAGATTTTTACCTTGTCAGCTCGGGGGATTCAATCTTGCAACCTTACAGTTAACTAGTCCAACGCTCTAACCACCTGATTACATTGCACTTCACGAGGAGCCTGCCTGTTACGCGAATGCAGTAAGCCAAGGTAAGTTGCTAGCTAGCATTAAACTTATCTTATAAAAAACAATCACTCAATCAATCATAATCACTAGTTAACTACACATGGTTGATGATATTACTAGTTTATCTAGCGTGTCCTGCGTTGCATATAATCGATGCGGTGCGTATCGTTGCTCCAACGTGTACCTAACCATAAACATCAATGCCTTTCTTAAAATCAATACACAGAAGTATATATTTTTTAAACCTTTTATATTTAGCTAAAAGAAATCCAGGTTAGCAGGCAATATTAACCAAGTGAAATTGTGTCACTTCTCTTGCATTCATTGCACGCAGAGTCAGTGTATATGCAACAGTTTGGGCTGCATAATTTGCCAGAATTTTACATAATTATGACATAAAATTGAAGGTTGTGCACTGTAACAGGAATATTTAGACTTATGGATGCCACCCGTTAGATAAAATACGGAACGGTTCCGTATTTCACTGAAAGAATAAACTTCTTGTTTTCGAGATGATAGTTTCCGGATTCGACCATATTAATGACCTAAGGCTCGTATTTCTGTGTGTTATTATGTTATAACTAAGTCTATGATTTGATAGAGCAGTCTGACTGAACGGTGGTAGGCAGCAGCAGGCTCGTAAGCATTTATTCAAACAGCACTTTCGTGCGTTTTGCCAGCAGCTCTTCGTTGTGCTTCAAGCATTGCGCTGTTTATGACTTCAAGCCTATAAACTCCCGAGATTAGGCTGGTGTAACCGATGTGAAATGGCTAGCTAGTTAGCGGGGTATGCGCTAATAGCGTTTCAAACGTCACTCGCTCTGAGACTTGGAGTGGTTGTTCCCCTTGCTTTGCATGGGTAACGCCGCTTCGAGGGTGGCTGTTGTCGATGTGTTCCTGGTTCGAGCCCAGGTAGGAGCGAGGAGAGGGACGGAAGCTATACTGTTACACTGGCAATACTAAAGTGGCTATAAGAACATCCAATAGTCAAAGGTTAATGAAATACAAATGGTATAGAGAGAAATAGTCCTATAATAACTACAACCTAAAACTTCTTACTTGGGAATATTGAAGACTCATGTTAAAAGGAACCACCAGCTTTCATATGTTCTCATGTTCTGAGCAAGGAACTTAAACGTTAGCTTTTTTACATGGCACATATTGCACTTTTACTTTCTTCTCCAACACTTTGTTTTTGCATTATTTAAACCAAATTGAACATGTTTCATTATTTATTTGAGGCTAAATTGATTTTATTGATGTATTATATTAAGTTAAAATAAGTGTTCATTCAGTATTGTTGTAATTGTCATTATTACAAATACATTTTAAAAAATCGGCCGATTTAAAACTTCTTATGGCTGCAATCCCGGTAACGGGATGATATGACAACAGCCAGTGAAAGTGCAGGGCGTCAAATTCAAAACAACAGAAATCTCATAATTAAAATTCCTCAGACATAAATGTGTTTTATACCATTTTAAAGGTAATCTTGTTGTTAATCCCACCAAAGTGTCCGATTTCAAATAGGCTTTTCAGCGAAAGCACTACAAACGATTATGTTAGGTCACACCAAACCACAATAAACACAGCCATTTTTCCAGTGAAAGATAGCAGTCACAAAAAGCAGAAATATAGCTAAAATTAATCACTAACCTTTGATGATCTTCATCAGATGACACTCATAGGACTGCATGTTACACAATACATGCATGTTTTGTTTGATAAAGTTCATATTTATATTTAGAATTCTGAGTTTACATTAGCGCGTTACATTCACTAGTTCCAAAAACATCCAGTGATAGTGCATAGCCACATCGTTTCAACAGAAATACTCATCATAAATGTAGCTCAGAACAAGAGTCAAATTAGCCGCCTTGTTGGAGTCAACAGAAACCAGAAATACATGATAAATGTTTCCTTACCTTTGATGATCTTCATCAGAATGCACTCCCAGGAATCACAGGTCCACAATAAATGCTTGATTTGTTTGATAATGTCCGTTATTTATGTCCAATTAGCTACTTTGGTTAGCGCGTTTGGTAAACAATTCCAAAGTCACAAAGCGCGTTCACTAAAACGTGACGAAATGTCCAAAAGTTCCGTAACAGTCAGTAGAAACATGTCAAACGATGTATTGAATAAATCTTTAGGATGTTGTTAACATACATCTTGAATAACGTTCCAACCGGATAATTACATTGACTTCAAATGAGCGATGGAACAGAGCTGCCTCTCACGTGAACGCGCGTGGTGAATGCATGGTCACCTCATGGCAGTGGTTACTCATTCCAGTCTCCTTTGGCCCCCCTTCACAGTAGAGTCATCAAAGTTCTATTGACTGTTGACATCTAGTGGAAGCCGTAGGAAGTGAAAACTCATCCATATCTCGCTGTAATTTCAATGGGAGCTTGGTTGAAAATCTACCATCTACCAATCTACCAGCCAAATCCAAACAGGAAGTGGTTTTTGCCTGCCATATGAGTTCTATTATACTCAAAGACATAATTCAAACAGTTTTATAAACTTCAGAGTGTTTTCTATCCAATACTAATAATAATATGCATATATTAGCAACTATGACTGAGGAGCAGGCCGTTTACTCTGGGCACCTCTGTGCACCTTTCATCCAAGCTACTCAATACTGCCCCTGCAGCCATAAGAAGTTAATCGGGATCGTCTTTGTTTGGGCCCCCAATAATTGGTATCGGTATCGGCGTTGAAAAATCATAATCGGTCGACCTCTAGTGTGAACACTCCCTTATCCCTGGGCTAAAATCTCCCTTAGCCCCAGGCTAAAATCTCCCTTAGCCCCAGGCTAAAATCTCCCTTAGCCCCAGGCTAAGGTGCAGTGTGAACACGCCTATAGAGAAACACACAGAGAAACACATAAACACACACAAACTCTGTACAGACAAACTCCAGAGCCATGAATTATCCAGATGGCAGATCACCCCCTCAGTCAGACCATAATCTCCAGGCTTTAAACTGCTCTCCCAGAATCCCCAAACTAACCATAACCCAACTATCCACTGGCTCCACACTGACTACAAAGTCTATAACTATTCCCAAACATGTAAATCATTTGTTTTTGTCTCCAGCTTAGGCAGTACAGACCCCTAGAAATCAGCAGATAGCCCTCTAGTGGTGAAAGTAAGAACTGACTAAAATGCACAGAGGGGTATTCTGTCAAGGACATATCTTGTAAAAACAATATATATATAGAGGCATACTAAGACAAAATAAATGTGACATGGTGTGCAAATGATAACACATACGTGCCTGTTGTGTTCTGTTTAAGCAAATAAACGCCCAAGCTATTGAAGTTTTACAGTAATTGTTCTGTGGGTGTGTGTGTTGCAGCGGTGTATGAGCGGATGCGTGTGGACCAGAGGAAGTTTGGCAAGTCGACGTGGGCTGCAGCTGTGGACCGCATGGAGCGTCTGCAGTACGCCGTCTCCAAGGAAACGCTGCAGTTGATGAGGGCCAAGGAGATCTGCCTGGAGCAGAGAAAACACAGCCTGAAAGAGGAGGTATTACTCCTATATTACAGTACTACAACTAATACTATTACTATACTACTACTGTTATTATAGTAATAAATAGTCAACTGATGAGGGCCAAGGAGATCTGCCTGAAGCAGAGGAAACACGGCCTGAGAGGGGAAGTACTGATAAATCTATATAGCATTTTTCAAGATGCTCAAAGCACATTGTATTGGGGAATCATGCCTCATCCACCACCAATGTGTATCACCTACCTGGGTGATGCCACGGCAGCCATTTTACACCAGATATCTCACCACACATCAGGTACACCAGGGATGGGCAACTGGCGGCGGCCCCCCTTCTGAAGGCCCTCAGATCAATAAAACAAAAAAAACTCAGCCGGGTCTCAAATTTCTGTTGCAGTTAGAATAGTAGAATAACCAAGGTGCAATTTCGAAATGCACATGTGTGTACGCAGACCCGCCAGCAACTGCGGCCCTTCATGATGAGTTCAGATTTCTTGTGGCCCTCACTCCCATCAAAGTTGTCCATCCCTGATGTACACAATACTCTGATTCTCTGTCTGTGTTTCTGCCCATCTATGTCTGTCTGTCTCAGATGCAGAGCCTGCAGGAGGGAGAGAATGCCATGCAGCGGTTGGACCAGATGGAGGCGCTGTACTATGAGCTCCAGCTGCAGCTCTATGACATCCAGGCTGAGGTGCTGCGCTGTGAGGAACTGCTGCTCAACGCCCAGCTCACCAGCCTCCGCAGACAGATCACTGGTAATACTATGCACTTTATACCTGTTACTTCTAAGTAACATTCAGACTAGGAACTGCTGCTCAACGCCCAACTCACCAGCCTCCCCAGACTACTATACATCTATACCTGTTACTGTTAATGAACCACTAGACCTGTTCTAACTGCTCAGCTCCAAAGCCTCTGTAGAAACACTACTAGTGAGGTTATCTAACAGTGTACCTCTCTGCGCCCTTCCCTCCCCAGAGCGGCAGGACGAGGTAGTGTACTATGATGCGTATGAGAGTCCTGATGCCATGCGGAGGGTAGAGGACCCCTCGGCCTCTCTTCCCCCCCTCAGAGACAAGCTCAGCCAGCTGCAGCAGAAGACCAGACAGCTAGAGGCACGCAGGGGACGCATCACCGCCAAGAAGGCCTACCTTAAAACCAAAAAGGTAATAATCAACCAATCACACGCTTAGCTCTGGACTTACTAACAAATCAAAGCCATGAAAGCCTACCTCGAAATCAAAAATATGTAGAAAAGTAAAACCAATACTTTCAATCCTCCTGTAATGTGTTGGCTGTAATATGTCTTGTTTATCTGTAACCAGGAGATCTGTATCATCAACCACAACCAGAAGATACAGCAACGCCAAGGTAGTAAGGACGACCAGACCCATCAAGCACTGCAACAGGTACACTGATATGTTTCATTAGTGTTTGTGTTGATTCTAGAGGTCGACCGATTATGATTTTTCAACGCCGATACCAATACCGATTATTGGAGGACCAAAAAAAGCCAATAACGATTAATCGGACGATTTTTATATATATATTTGTAATAATGACAATTACAACATACTGAATGAACACTTTTATTATAACTTAATATAATACATCAATAAAATCTATTTAGTCTCAAATAAATAATGAAACATGTTCAATTTGTTTTAAATAATGCAAAAACACAGTGTTGGAGAAGAAAGTAAAAGTGCAATATGTGCCATGTAAAAAAGCAAATGTTTAAGTTCCTTGCTCAGAACATGAGAACATATGAAAGCTGGTGGTTCCTTTTAACATGAGTCTTCAATATTCCCAGTTAAGATGTTTTAGGTTTTAGTTATTAAAGGAATTATGATGCGTCGACTATTTATCTCTATACCATTTGTATTTCATACACCTTTGACTATTGGATGTTCTTATAGGCACTTTAGTATTGCCAGCCTAATCTCGGGAGTTGATAGGCTTGATAAATTGATAAGTCATAAACAGAGCTGTGCTTCATGCATTGCTAAGAGCTGCTGGCAAACGCAGTAAAGTGCTGTTTGAATAAATGCTTACGAGCCTGCTGCTGCCTATCACCGCTCAGTCAGACTGCGCCATCAAATATCAAATCATAGACTTAATTATAATAAACACACAGAAATACGATCCTTAGGTCATTTTTAATATGGTCAAATCCGTAAACTATTATTTCGAAAACAAAACGTTTATTCTTTCAGTGAAATACGGAACCGTTCCATATTTTATCGAACGGGTGGCAACCCTAAGTCTAAATATTGCTGTTACGTTGCGCAACCTTCAATGTTATGTCATAATTATGTAAAATTCTGGCAAATTAATTACGGCCTTTGTTAGGAAGAAATGGTCTTCACACTGTTCGCAACGAGCCAGGCGGCCCAAACTGCTGCATATACCCTGACTCTGCTTGCACCGAACGCAAGAGAAGTGACACAATTTCCCTAGTTAATATTGCCTGCTAACATTAATTTCTTTTAACTAAATATGCAGGTTTAAAAAAAAATATACTTCTGTTTATTGATTTTTAGAAAGGCATTGATGTTTATGGTTTGGTACATTTGTGCAACGATTGTGCTTTTTTCGCGAATGCGCTTTTGTTAAATCATCACCCGTTTGGCGAAGTTGAAGTAGGCTGTGATTCGATGATAAATTAACAGGCACCGCATTGATTATATGCAAAGCAGGACAAGCTAGTTAACCTAGTAATAGCATCAACCATGTGTGGTTAACTAGTGATTATGTGAAGATTGATTGTTTTTTATAGTTAGCTAGTTTAATGCTAACTAGCAACTTACCTTGGCTCCTTGCAGCCACAGGTCATTTTGATGCTGCACTCGCGTAACAGGTGGTCAGCCTGCCACGCAGTTTCCTCGTGGATTGCAATGTAATCGTCCATAATCGGTGTCCAAAAAGGCAGATTACCGATTGTTATGAAAACTTGAAATCGGCCCTAATTAATCGGCCATGCCTCTAGTTGATTCAGTGTTATGGGAATGATGGTGAATAGTTCCTCATCCTGTCTGTGTTTCTCCATAGCGAGGGGAGGAGCAGGAGGAAGAGGAAGAGGAGGAGAAGAGTAACGCCAGAATGAGTATGGATAGGTCGAGAACTCTGGACAGACTACGCAGCTTCAAACAGGTGAGAGGACGCAGTTACTTCTGAATAACACAGTCTAAACCTCTCATGTTGAGTACATCTTAGGTTGACGCTGTGTTTAGACGCATGTTGTAACTTTTGTTTTTTTGTCTGTTGCAGCGTTTCCCTGGTCAGGTGACTCTGAAGTCCAGCAGACTGCGTATGTCCCACGGCCACTCTCGGAGGAAAACCTCCTCTCCCCTCTCCCCCGCGGGGAGGCCTGAGACCCTGGCTGCCAGTGTCCAAACAGACACTGTTGACCTCCCTGAGCTCTCTGCTCCTCCCTCTGATGCCTGTGGTCACCAGAGTGTCTCTCTAACCCCGCTAGGGGGCGCCACTGAGCCTCTCTCTGCCCCCTCTCTTCCTCCCCTCTCAGCGATCCCCTCCTCTGCCCCTCCACCTCCTCCCCCTCCTCCTCCCCCACCCGTTCCCTCCTTAGATGACCTCTCCAGTGAGGGAGTTGAGTGGGCTCACCCCACTAGCCCAGTCCGGCAGTCCAAGGCTGGGTCGGATTCAGAGCCTCTCCCCCTGGCTCCCTTCTCCCCACGTTTCTTTGACAGCAGTCAGCTGCAGACAGCCAGAAAGAAACTGAAGAAGACAGCCATGCTGGACTCCTCACAATGGAGGAGAGGTCAGACATGACAACATACTGTTACCTGGATTTTAAAGGAATATATCAGAATCATAACTTGACTAGATTTTTAACATTGTTCCATTCTCCCATCTCTCCAGCGAGTTCTCCCATGGACGAGGTCCTGAACTCCCTGAAGAGAGGCAGCTTCCACCTGCGTAAGGCTGAGCTGAGAGTCCTAGCCCCCGACCCAGACGATGACGAGAGCAACAACATCCTGGCCCAGATTCGGCAGGGTGTCCGGTTGAAGAAGGTGCGGACGCAGCCGGAACAGCAGCGGCACACCAAGGGCTTGTTCCCCCACTCTGCCGACGCTCTGACCCGTTCCATCCATGAAGCCCTGAGACGCATCAAGGAGGCTTCGCCTGAGTCTGAGTCTGAGGACGAAGGCCTGCCCTGCACCGACTGGGAGAACTAGATACAAGATACACACACCGGCACCGACTGGGACTCTGACCTTTGACCTCAGCCACTACCATCTACTATTTCTGGCTCCACATTGACAGACTGAAAGCTGAGTAGAGATGTTTCCTGAGTAGAGATGTTAATTATTTCTTACTATTTCTTCTCGTCTTTGTAATGGACCAATAGCCTTTGCTCCTGGTTTTCTGTGTTGTGCTGACTTCTCACGCTCTACATAAAATAATTCCTTCACTCGATTCCTTCTTTTTCCTGGACCAAGCGGGGGAATAAGGCTCCTTGTCAGTGCACTGACTGGAGAGCTAGGGTTCTGGGATCCCTTTATATAGAATTAACTATGAGGTTGGAGAGGTTAGGTTGCTGGGGTGAGTTTGTTTTCCGTTTGACAGGATTGAGTGTTTCCTTTAATGTTAATTCAACCCCCCATAGAATAAAGTGTGATATTGTTTGGCTGGAACAAAATGCCTGCACTCACACCGTCCAGTCCTCTGCGGGTGAGCGTGGCAACCCCTGGTGTCGAGAAGTCATGATATTTTTCTCTGTAAAACCAGTGCCCTTTAAAGTCAGCTGATCTGTCCAGCTCTACAAAGACAGGTGTCATTCATTCCATACTCTATATTCATATTCCATCATGACATGTGTTTCTATTGATGGTTTTTAAAGTGTGCTTTTACCTTCTTTTTAAGGTCGTTTTCATTTAGAAAGGAGTTTCTTTTTCTTTTTTTCACCACTTTATTTTCACTGATATTATTTTTCACGAGTCCACTATTACCGTGGAGTCGCTTCACCTTATCTACGCCTGATTCTTCTATCTGTTGTATCTAAGAGTTGTCAAAACTGAAACTATTTCTATAGGAACAATCTGTGTTTACTGTAATGAATCATGTTGAAGAGAAAATGATGTACTGTTTGGAACTGAAGGACTGTGTGTACAACTGCTGTCCAAGTTGACATTTGGCCAGGTCAAAGGTGGTAGTACTGTATTTTTCCGGTCTTGAAAAACGCTCAGATAGAAATGTATGGTGCAGAACTGATATGATTGTCGGTCATGTAGAACAGGGATCTTGTCAGCTCTATTCATTATATTTCTATCTGTGTTTACCTCACTGAATCCACCAGTGGTATGGTACTGGTAACTAACCACAGTGAGTCAGTAGGCTGAGCATATGGGGCTCATGCTTCATGCTGTGTCTTCATGGCAAGTGGTCAAAACCCAATCATGTGACTTTCTGCAGCGTCCGCATATCTCTGACTGGGTTTCTAGTCTGAAGTGGCTTCTTCTCCTTCATCTGCACTGATCTATAAATGGTAGGTAGGTGACAGCAACACAGTAGAATGACTCAGAGGAATTAGCTTTTCACTGTAGATTTTTTTTAGTGCAGCTGTAGAGAAGTTTAGGAGTGTAGAGGCAGCCATTTTAGTTATATTGAGATGCCCCCTTCCTAGTCCTGTCTCATGGTCTCTAGACATATACAGTACAAACCTGTCTGTTGGAAAATCACTTTCATTTTTGTCAGTTTTCTTCATTGTATTTGGGGTCTTTAAGTATTTTATACATGATTTGTAAAATCTTTTGTATTATTCATTTCCATCTCTTCTTTCTGTCTTTAGCTAACACTACAGTTTGACCTATAACCTTATGCATGTGGCTGGCCTGGTCTGATTTGAAGATGAGTCCGTCACTAGATAAGTGCAATATTATTATATTAAACTGAAATGTAATATATAATGTAATGAAATGTACATCCTGAAAATACATTGGCATGCTTAAAAACATCCTAAGTATTTATTGAGTAAAACAAGAATTTATAAAGCAATACCATACAAAATGTAAATGTGCTTTAATGTTAGTTTTTTTTGCCTTTTACTCTCGTTTTACTGTTATTGCATTCCTAACTGCTTTATATATCCCATTATATTTTTTCCCTTCAAAATAAAACCAAGTACCAAAATGTCTTCCTGTCCTGTTCTTTGACTTGGCATCACAGAGCCATTAGAACTCAACTCAGCCTTTGGCCAAACCAGACAGCCTTTTGTTGGGTCTAGTACATCATGCACATCCACATGAGGTCAACCACAAATAGTATTTCATAAAAATACAGCCAAACAATCCCCTTTTAGGCAGTGAGTGGATGTGATGTTATACAAGAAGCATCAGGACAGGAACTGAAGTGAGTGCAGATTAGAGAAAACAAGGAGGAACATTCAGATAGTGAAAAATGACAACCCTTCATTTGTTAAATTTTTAAAAACATTTTACTATAAACTCAATTACAATTGTTTAAGCATGTGGTATAATCATTTAAAATTATTACTCAAACATTATTCCCTTTCAAATTGTAGTACAGATCATAATTGAAAACGCCAACCAGCCCAGAAACCACATTCAAATCTCTCAAAGATACCAGAACCAACAAGCCCTTAATAGTGTTCTTCAGGTATACATATAGTTTTATTTTTTATACATTATCACAGATTTTTGGCAATAGTAAACCCGACAAAAGTACCGTAGTTAGCTACCATTGATGCATCTTTGTACCAAAGGCAATGTCAGCAAAATTCATATTCTGTACAGGAAAACATTTGGCAAAAGGAAATAATGTCTCTGCAAACCACACCTGCTATGCACAAGGGTCTCTGTAAATCCATTTCCTTTTAAAATAGTTCAAAAATATTGCCCGTTTTTTTTTTACACCAAAAAAAATAAAATAATCTACCTTGACACCCACATACCAGACATGAAAATCATTAAGTTCAAAGAAAAATGTGTGTCATAAAGTTCTCAATCTGTGGTTATAATATATCTGGAATAATAAATTAAGGGAAAACATAGGAACCAATCAATCACTGCACTTCAAGTTGTAACAGAAACAAGGGGAGGGAAAATAAAGAAAAATCATTTTGGATTCACCCAAACATTCAATTCCATTTTCACAAGTGCACTATAAATTTGTTATATTAGTATTTGTAATACAAAAGTTTATAGAAAGGAAAGACTTTTGTAGTAACTGCTGACCCAAACCCCAGCTTCTGGCCTTGGGTTGGCATTGTTCCCACCTTGTCTCTCCTTACATTTCCCAGAAGAGGAGGAAAATACCTGAAAGTGAGACTGAAATGTGTATTTTTACTCTTGACGCTCTCTCTTTATATTGCTCATTTAGTATATAGAAGGTTGTCCCAGATCGGTCCTCAATCTTGGACAAGATGCCACATTCTTCTTTAATCTCCATGGAAATGTTGTGATAGGAGGAGGACATTAGGAGCATTTAATAACAAGGTCACTGGGAGGTCATCTGTCTGACCTCTGACCCTTAGTCCTAGCCCAGTGTTAGATGGAGCCTCGGAGCAAACGACCATAGAGTCCAGTGAAACGCTGTAAGGACCAGTGAGTACAACTGTCTACATCTCCATGACCTCATCTAATCAGACTGTCCATTTGGCTGACAATGATATCTCCATAGTAACCAGAGCAATAATAGTACTGTAGTAATAACTGAATAATAAAGTGGTATATGCAGAATAGTTAGAAAACAGACCTGAATGCATGACGGACAACAGCAAAGATTAAACAAAAACATCCACCAGCAACTCATCTGAACTTTGCACCAAATAAATATAGAAAATGAGGGCTTCCTATTTCTGTTAATAGTGTCTGTAATGGAAGAAAAACCCAAAGCAAAATAACCCACCATATTCAACGTCCTCTCCTATGGAATGCTAGCCAGACTTGGCAAAAAAAAAGCAGAGAGAAAATAGATATTTGAGCAGCTTGTAGTCTGTAATGTGTAAAGAACATCCCACAGGGAGAGAGAAGAGATGGAAGGCAGGGCCCAAACAAAGCCTCGACAGGACCTCTGAAGTGTGTGTGTATAAAGTGTGTGAGTATGTTCATATAGTATACAGGTGTACCAGCAATATGTAGTGAACATTAGCCAAAACTAGAGAATCCAAGCGAGCAAGTCTATCTATTTACAATTATGTTCAAGCAGGTGGCATAATCAACACATGCTTGATTATGTGCATGTTAGTGTGAGTGAAGAATAATGACTGTATGTACTAATAACAGTGTGAATATTTTCATACAGTGCCCTCGTGCACGGACTACAATTCCTTCTCCAGTCACTATGTTATTATGGTGGTGATGGTGCTCCACTTGGGGGCTCTGTTGTAGCACTTCTCTTGTCTATTCTAGCTGCTGCTGTCCTCGATGAGTCTGGCTAGGCTGTCTCGGAGCTCTGTCAGCTCAAAGATCTTCCCGTCCAGCAGCTCCAGCAGGGACCGCAGACTCTTCCTGAAGGCCTCGCTCTCTAGCTGACTGCCCTCCAGACGCAGCTCTAACTCCCCCAGCTGGGCCTCCAACGTTTGGTTCCTCTCCTCAGTCTCCTGGGGGTGGGGTAGAGGGGGGGGGTGTTGTGTTAACGTGTGCACACAGCAAACTTACTCATACAGTGGCTTGAAAAAATATTCATACCCCTTGGATTCTTCACATTTTATTGTGTTAAAAAGTGTGATTAAAAAGGTCCTGTGTGGCTCAGATGGTAGAGAGCATGGTGCTTGCAAAGTCATGGTTGTGGGTTGGATTCCCACGGGGACCAGTACAAATAACAAATGTATCCACTCACTACTATGTCGCTCTGGATAAGACGTTCTAAAACTTTGGGGGAGGGGGGCGTCCTAAACTGACATATGGAATTGTTTTCAAATGGTCATACTATGGATAATTTAGCTATTTGGTCCTACAATTCGAATTGTAGGACCCCTTTAAGTATCAATTACTTGGTAAAATATAGATTTTCTAAAGCCCATAGAAACGCATCGAATAACATTCATAAATGGCAAAAAGTACAAAAAAAAAATGAAATCCTAAGATACAAGGATAAAGTGTCTGTCCTAACAACATTATTATCCTTAATTTTTTTAATCAAGCTGCCGGAAGTATTTTTGGGGCTGCAGATGTTTTGCCCGCACTGCAAAGGGCTATATCAGTCCGCTAATACAGGACTATTAAAGGCCCAGTGCACCATTTTTATTCAAAGATATCCAGTACCAGTCAAAAGTTTGAACACACCTACTCATTCAAGTACTACTCACTAATTTTTCTTTATTTTGACTATTTTCTACATTGTATAAAAATAGTGAAGACATCAAAACTATGAAATAACACATATGGAATCATGTAGTAACCAAAAAAAAGTGTTAAATAAATCAAAATATATTATATAATTGAGATTCTTCAAAGCAGCCACCCTTTGCCTTGATGACAGCTTTGCACTCTTGGCATTCTCTCAACCAGCTTCATGAGGTAGTCACCTTGAATGCATTTCACTTAACAGGTGGGCCTTGTTAAAAGTTACATAGAGGAATTTCTTTCTTTCTTAATGCATTTGAGCCAATCAGTTGTGTTGTGACTAGGTAGGGGTGGTATACATTAGATAGCCCTATTTGGTAAAAGACGAAGTCCATATTATGGCAAGAACAGCTCAAATAAGCAAAGAGAAATGACAGTCCATCATTACTTTAAGACATGAAGGTCAGTCAAAGCGGGACATTTCAAGAACTTTGAATGTTTCTTCAAGTGCAGTCGCAAAAACCATCAAGCGCTATGATGAAACTAGCTCTCATGAGGACCGCCACAGGAAAGGCAGTGTTACCTCTGCTGCAGAGGATAAGTTCATTAGAGTTAACTGCACCTCAGATTGCAGCCCAAATAAATGTGTCACAGAGTTCAAGTAACAGACACATCTCAACATCAACTGTTCAGAGGAGACTGCATGAATCAGGCCTTCATGGTCAAATTGCTGCAAAGAAACCACTACTAAAGGACAACAATAATAAGAGACTTGCTTGGGCCAAGAAACACGACCAATGGACATTAGACCGGTGCAAATCTGTCTTTTGGTCTGATGAGTCCAAATTTGAGATTTTTGGTCCCATCCACAGTGTCTTTGTGAGACGCAGAGTAGGTGAACAGAAGATCTCTGCATGTGTGGTTCCCACCGTGAAGCATGGAGGAGGTGGTGCGATGGTGTGGTGGTGTTTTTGCTGGTGCCACTGTCCGTGATTTATTTAGAATTCAAGGCACACTTAACCAGCATGGCTACCACAGCATTCTGCAGAGATACACCATCCCATCTAGTTTGCACTTAGTGGGACTATCATTTGTTTTTCAACAGGACAATGACCCACCACACCTCCAGGCTGTGTAAGGGCTATTTGACCAAGAAGGAGAGTGATGGAGTACTGCATCAGATGACCTGGCCTTCCCAATCACCTGACCTTAACCCAATTGAGGTGGTTTGACTTTCAAACACAGGTCCCTCAATTCAATACTGTAAGGTCCCTCAATTCAACACTTGACTGAGGGACCTTACATATGTTGTATGGGGGACAGAGGAAGAGGTAGTCATTCAAAAATCATCTCAAGCCCTATTATTTCACAGAGTGAGTCCATGTAACTTATTAGATTTTTACTCCTTTACTAAATTAGACTTGCCTGATCAAAATGGCTTAATACTTATGCAATGACTATATTTAAGTAATCAAATTTGTATATATCTTAAACATAGACATTGTCATTATAATATTTTGAGTACATTGCTGACAAAAAAAGACAATTAAAATCATTTTAATCCCACTTTGTAACACAATAAAATGTGTAGAAATCCAAAGGGTCTGAATACTTTTGCAAGGCACTGTATAGACAAACACACAAAGACAAAACACACACCCACACTTATAAACACAAAGACAAACACGCACAAACCAACAAACACACACTGCAGTGAAAACAGATGTCTGAGGCCCAGTGTGGTGTGCAGTGCAATACAGTAGTGTTGTTCATTAGTCTCACCTGTAGTTTTTGTGTTAGCGATTCCTTCTGAATCTGGAACTCATTGGCACTCTCCACTTCCTCTTTCAACCTCTCTAGTTCCTGCAGGGAGGGAAAATATACAATCACAGGGCTCACATGTACGTTTTCTCCCTCACAAATACAGTTTACACACACACACACCTCCTCCTTGGCCTTTAATGCTGACTCCAGTTCTTCTATCGTCTGGTTGAGCTCAGTCTTCTGGGATTTGATGACTGGCGTCTGACCACTAACACACTCCAGCTCTGTCACCTGAGGACACACAGTGTTGGTAATCATATCGTTTTTATGTTCTTTGTGTAACCACTCTGATCTGTTTGTGTAGCCTCTCTCTAGTATCCCTTTATAAAGTCAGTCTTACCCGTTTGTGTAGTCTCTCTCTAGTATCCCTTTATAAAGTCAGTCTTACCCGTGTGTGTAGTCTCTCTCTAGTATCCCTTTATAAAGTCAGTCTTACCCGTTTGTGTAGTCTCTCTAGTATCCCTTTATAAAGTCAGTCAGTCTTACCCATTTGTGTAGTCTCTCTCTAGTATCCCTTTATAAAGTCAGTCAGTCTTACCCGTTTGTGTAGTCTCTCTCTAGTATCCCTTTATAAAGTCAGTCTTACGCGTGTATGTAGTCTCTCTAGTATCCCTTTATAAAGTCAGTCTTACGCGTGTATGTAGTCTCTCTCTAGTATCCCTTTATAAAGTCAGTCTTACCCATTTGTGTAGTCTCTCTAGTATCCCTTTATAAAGTCAGTCAGTCTTACCCATTTGTGTAGTCTCTCTCTAGTATCCCTTTATAAAGTCAGTCAGTCTTACCCGTTTGTGTAGTCTCTCTCTAGTATCCCTTTATAAAGTCAGTCTTACGCGTGTATGTAGTCTCTCTCTAGTATCCCTTTATAAAGTCAGTCAGTCTTACCCATTTGTGTAGTCTCTCTCTAGTATCCCTTTACAAAGTCAGTCAGTCTTACCCATTTGTGTAGTCTCTCTCTAGTATCCCTTTATAAAGTCAGTCTTACGCGTGTATGTAGTCTCTCTCTAGTATCCCTTTATAAAGTCAGTCTTACCCATTTGTGTAGTCTCTCTAGTATCCCTTTATAAAGTCAGTCAGTCTTACCCGTTTGTGTAGTCTCTCTCTAGTATCCCTTTATAAAGTCAGTCTTACCCGTTTGTGTAGTCTCTCTCTAGTATCCCTTTATAAAGTCAGTCTTACGCGTGTATGTAGTCTCTCTCTAGTATCCCTTTATAAAGTCAGTCTTACGCGTGTATGTAGTCTCTCTAGTATCCCTTTATAAAGTCAGTCTTACCCGTTTGTGTAGTCTCTCTCTAGTATCCCTTTATAAAGTCAGTCTTACGCGTGTATGTAGTCTCTCTAGTATCCCTTTATAAAGTCAGTCTTACCCGTTTGTGTAGTCTCTCTCTAGTATCCCTTTATAAAGTCAGTCTTACGCGTGTATGTAGTCTCTCTAGTATCCCTTTATAAAGTCAGTCTTACCCGTTTGTGTAGTCTCTCTCTAGTATCCCTTTATAAAGTCAGTCTTACGCGTGTATGTAGTCTCTCTCTAGTATCCCTTTATAAAGTCAGTCAGTCTTACCCATTTGTGTAGTCTCTCTCTAGTATCCCTTTATAAAGTCAGTCTTACGCGTGTATGTAGTCTCTCTAGTATCCCTTTATAAAGTCAGTCTTACGCGTGTATGTAGTCTCTCTCTAGTATCCCTTTATAAAGTCAGTCTTACCCGTTTGTGTAGTCTCTCTAGTATCCCTTTATAAAGTCAGTCAGTCTTACCCGTTTGTGTAGTCTCTCTCTAGTATCCCTTTATAAAGTCAGTCTTACGCGTGTATGTAGTCTCTCTCTAGTATCCCTTTATAAAGTCAGTCTTACGCGTGTATGTAGTCTCTCTCTAGTATCCCTTTATAAAGTCAGTCTTACCCATTTGTGTAGTCTCTCTAGTATCCCTTTATAAATTCAGTCAGTCTTACCCGTTTGTGTAGTCTCTCTCTAGTATCCCTTTATAAAGTCAGTCTTACCCGTTTGTGTAGTCTCTCTCTAGTATCCCTTTATAAAGTCAGTCTTACGCGTGTATGTAGTCTCTCTCTAGTATCCCTTTATAAAGTCAGTCTTACGCGTGTATGTAGTCTCTCTAGTATCCCTTTATAAAGTCAGTCTTACCCGTTTGTGTAGTCTCTCTAGTATCCCTTTATAAAGTCAGTCTTACCCGTTTGTGTAGTCTCTCTCTAGTATCCCTTTATAAAGTCAATCAGTCTTACCCGTTTGTGTAGTCTCTCTAGTATCCCTTTATAAAGTCAGTCAGTCTTACCCGTTTGTGTAGTCTCTCTCTAGTATCCCTTTATAAAGTCAGTCTTACCCGTTTGTGTAGTCTCTCTCTAGTATCCCTTTATAAAGTCAGTCTTACCCGTTTGTGTAGTCTCTCTCTAGTATCCCTTTATAAAGTCAGTCAGTCTTACGCGTATGTAGTCTCTCTCTAGTATCCCTTTATAAAGTCAGTCAGTCTTACGCGTGTATGTAGTCTCTCTAGTATCCCTTTATAAAGTCAGTCTTACCCATTTGTGTAGTCTCTCTCTAGTATCCCTTTATAAAGTCAGTCTTACGCGTGTATGTAGTCTCTCTCTAGTATCCCTTTATAAAGTCAGTCTTACGCGTGTATGTAGTCTCTCTCTAGTATCCCTTTATAAAGTCAGTCTTACGCGTGTATGTAGTCTCTCTCTAGTATCCCTTTATAAAGTCAGTCTTACGCGTGTATGTAGTCTCTCTCTAGTATCCCTTTATAAAGTCAGTCTTACGCGTGTATGTAGTCTCTCTCTAGTATCCCTTTATAAAGTCAGTCTTACGCGTGTATGTAGTCTCTCTCTAGTATCCCTTTATAAAGTCAGTCTTACGCGTGTATGTAGTCTCTCAGCCTCCTCCTGGTAAGCAGCCAGTTGTTGTTTCCACTGTTTGACGTTGGCTGTGGACTCCAGCAGAGCTGCTGTCAGCTTGGCATTGTTGCCCTTCAGGGCTGCCAGCTCGGCCTCCCAGTGCTTGTTAATACTGGACGAACTGGAGACAGACAGACACTTCAGCAGAGTTTCAGTGACCATGACCCAGACATCGGTGCCAAGACCCAGACCCAGTGTATTGAGACACATGACAAGACCAACTGACCAAGACTGCTTTTTTGTGGTCACGACTGGTCTTAAGACTGCAAGATCAAGACTCCATCTTTGATATAAACTCAATCATTGTTTTCCTGAGTTTCTTAACAAATTAACAATGCTGTCATTTGACTAGAAGACTATGAACCATTCCAGCACCAATGTACAAATACATGTTCAACTTCATGTTCATCAGCATTACTGACCTCAGAGGCTAGAGTGGACATGAGGGGAACCATGTATGGTGAATACGGAGGGGTGGGGGAGTGAAATACATTTTCCATTTATTTAGTCATTCATAATTAAAATCAGCGCTACACAGTGTTTTGATATAATGCTTAACTGCTGTCCAGGGTTCTGGGACCACATGAATAAGAGATGGATGACTGGACACATTCAGGGACGGGCGGACCACGCACACGCAGTGCTGCTGCTGTGAGGTCCCAGTGAACAGCTAAACCCCTCCAATACCAGACTGAACTTGGGAGCACAGTGGAGCACAGTGGAGCACAGTGGAGCACAGTGGAGCACTGTGGAGCACTGTGGAGCACTGTGGAGCACTGTGGAGCACTGTGGAGTACTGTGGAGTACTGTGGATGTTCAGCTTGTACAAGGGAAGATGAAAGTTTTAAAGGAAGGAATTGGAAGATAGTTTTTGTATCAATTGGTATTATCTTACCATTTCCAAAGAGAACTGAATGTGCTCATTTATTCAGCCTTCACCCACTGACCGACCATGCCTTGCCCACTGAGGGGAACTATCTTTGTGCTTGACACCCTACTCCAGCCCCTGGCTTCAGAGCCTTGTTCTTACCTGTGGGAGAAGGGCAGTTGGTTCTGAGACGGCTCGGGACGGGGCTCGGGTGGGTGCTGCGGCATTTCAGGGGTGGTGCCCCTCTCGTCATCAGTGCCGTTGATGCTCTCCGGGGTCAAAGGTGACTGCAGGTCCCCGGTGGCCGACTCCTGGCAAGATGTAAACAATAAGGTTAAAGGAACAGAAATACAGTTGAACTGTATGTTCTCAGCTGCTGAGTAAATAAAATACTGATGTAATGTGGAGAGAATACCTGCACAATGAGTTACACTCCACAGAAAGTGATGTTTCAAGTGAGTTTTTGTTTCTCTCAAGTGAGTAGGCCTGTGTGTTTTCAAGTGAGCTTGTTGTTTTCTCACTTGAAAAAAGAAACATCGCTTTATGGGAGCATATCTGACACTGGGAGATCAGAGTTAATCTGAGACTGAGAAGGGATTAATTCATCTGTGTTAATCTGATATTAGGATGGGAGCGAGAGGGAGAAGTTGTTAAGCCACGGAGGGCAGGGTTCTCCCCAAAGAGTGGAACAGTGCCATTCAACACCTCAATTCTAGGGTAAATATACACTGTACTGTATAATGGACATTGTTTGGTCCATTTTTCTACAGCAGTGACAACATTGTGGGGAGACCACCTGAAGGGCTGGAGTGTTAGCCTGGGGTAGTTGGGGATTTCAACACTGGACTGGGGTAAGAGGGCGAAGCAGGAGGGTTATCGGAGACTAGGGTCAGATGACAATGATTTTGATTCCATTTTACCTTCTTTTTTACAGGTACTCTGAGAGGTACTCTGGGAGGTACTTTGTGAGGTACTTTGTGAGGTACTGAGAGCACATTCTTTTTTAGTGCAGCGACCTGGGGAAGAGTTGCAGGGGAGAAGAGATGGGTTGAATGAGCCAATTGAAAGCTGGGGATGGTTAGGCCAGGTTGGGAGTTTAGCCAGGACACTAGAGTTAACACACTTGCCATGAGAGTACTGGCTTCAGAAACTCCCATTAGGAATTAGTTTAACATCTCATCCAAGAGTAGTGCTTTGCAGGTAGTGTTTCCAATCACTTCCTGTGATACCTAAATCACTTGGGGTCCATTCACTCCCATTGTTTTCTGGTAACAAAATGTTAGTGGTGGGTTATACAAAACCACCAGGTGCTTTGCAGTCTATACCGGCCCAAAAGCTACATTTAATGTGAGGAAACAGGTTTCTTTTTAATTAAGGTGAGTAAGTAGGTGTTGGTGAACTATCCCATCTGAGGTAGGGGTGTGTGTTGTTGGCACTACCTGAGAGGGGGTGCTGGTGAGTTCCATCTTCTCCTGGGATTTCTCCTTGGCTAATCGGGCCGCCTCTTTAAACTCTGCAAACTTCTCTGCAAACTGAGAAAGAACCACAATGACACAGACAACACTGACTAAACTAGTCTGTGTGTGTGTATGTGGTGTGTTTGTGAGCTCAACTTTGGCGATGTGTGTGTGTACCTTGAGCAGGTGGTTCTCTGAGGAGAAGCCCAGGCCATAGACGGTGTTGGCTCGGCTGTCGGCCCACTGGCCAAACTTCTGGGAGGTCTTGGTGAAGGTCATGTTGGGGGTGATGGTGCTGTTGATGATTGCCTGGGGAAGGAGAGAGGAGTTGTATGAATCACAAAAGCAATGCTGACCCATTTGCCTAAAAGATGAGTGGGCTTGTTGTTTTCTGGACGTTTTCCTTCAGCAACAGTAACAACTAGATGTGTTATCTGTGTTTGTGTCAGACGAAAAGTGTGTGTGTCAGACGAAAAGTGTGTGTGTCAGACGAAAAGTGTGTGTGTGTGTGTGTGTGTGTGTGCACACAGGAAGCCGTCAATGAGAGGAGAGGCCCCAGTGAGGCTGATTGACTCTACTGGCATCGACCACAGTGGGTGAGGGAGACAGGAAGGTGGGCGAGGCACACTGTTGGCCTGTTAGTTCTATGTAAAGCTCTGTGTGTGAAAAGTTGTGTGTGTGTATGTAAACTCAGCAAAAAAAGAAATGTCCTCTCAGTGTCAACTGTGTTAATTTTCAGCAAACTTAACATGTGTAAATATTTGTATGAACATAACAAGATTCAACAACTAAGACATAAACTGAACAAGTTCCACAGACGTGACTAACAGAACTGGAATAATGTGTCCCTGAACAACGGGGGGTCAAAATCAAAAGTAACAGTCAGTATCTGGTGTGGCCATCAGCTGCATTAAGTACTGCAGTGCATCGCCTCCTCATGGACTGCACCAGATTTGCCAGTTCTTGCGGTGAGATGTTACCCCACTCTTCCACCAAGGCACCTGCAAGTTCCCGGACATTTCTGGGGGGGTATGGCCCTAGCCCTCACCCTCCAATCCAACAGGTCCCAGACGTGCTCAATGGGATTGAGATCCGGGCTCTTCGCTGGCCATGGCAGAACACTGACATTCCTGTGTTGCAGGAAATCAGCCATACTGCTTGTTTTGTGCGTGGTGGCATTGTCATGCTGGAGGGTTATGTCAAGATGAGCCTGCAGGAAGGGTACCACATGAGGGAGGAGGATGTCTTCCCTGTAACGCACAGCGTTGAGATTGCCTGCAATGACAACAAGCTCAGTCAGATGATGCTGTGACACACCGCCCCAGACCATGACGGACCCTCCACCTCCAAATCGATCCCGCTCCAGAGTACAGGCCTCGGTGTAATGCTCATTCCTTCGATTTATTGCCCTGGCCATATCTGCAGTCCTCATGCCTCCTTGCAGCATGCCTAAGGCACGTTCACGCAGATGAGCAGGGACCCTGGGCATCTTTCTTTTGGTGTTTATCAGAGTCAGTAGAAAGGCCTCTTTAGTGTCCTACGTTTTCATAACTGTGACCTTAATATCCTACTGTCTGGAAGCTGTTAGTGTCTTAATGACCGTTCCACAGGTGCATGATAATTAATTGTTTATGGTTCATTGAACAAGCATGAGAAACAGTGTTTAAACCCTTTACAATGAAGATCTGTGAAGTTATTTAGATTTTTACTAATTATCTTTGAAAGACAGGGTCCTGAAAAAGGGACATTTCTTTTTTGATGAGTTTAGTTACTTCGGGCTGTGTGGATGTTGATGACGAGTATATGCTAGAGTGGCAGGCAGGCAGCACCTCAGCACAGCCCACCGTCTCTCTGCTATTTCCAGCTCAGCACAGTAGCAGTAGCCCCACAGTTGAGGTCACCTATTCGCTAGCTTTACAGCACCAAGGGTCACATGCAAAGCAGTGTAGAGAGTGTGTGTGTGTGGAGAGCTTTACATAACGTTGCGGTACTAAAATAGCTCCTCCCCTGCACCCCTCTGAAGACTAAAATAATTTTTGTTACAACAGAACAGGCCACAACGCCCCCATGCCACTACCAACCATGGGCTCTGCTGCTACCACTGGCCATGGAAACACACACACACGTGGGAAATGTAGTGTGTGTGTGTGTGTGTGTGAGTGAGACTACAACTTTCTTCAATCTTTGGTTCTGTCTGTCCGTGTCTGTAGGGACGGTCAAATGTGTAAAGTCTGCCTGTGGGAAAGAGAGGGAATACTGTACACAAGTACGGATGTGTGTTTCACGTGCTGTATGTAGTCTGTGTACATCAATCCATGATTGATTCTAACGGATCTATAGCGCGGCGTGCCCTGAGCCTGAGGGAGCCTTCCTGTTGCCACTTCTAATCCCCTTGCTGAGGGGGAACCATGCACTGTATACATTGCCTTCAGAAAGTATTCATACCCCTTGACTTCTTGCACATTTTGGTGTGTTACAGCCTGAATTCAAATTCTACACACAATACCCTATAATAACAAAGTGAAAACATGTTTTTAGAAAAATGTGCTAATATTTATTGGAAATGAAATACAGAAATCTAATTTGCATAAGTATTCACACCCCTGAGTCAATACTTTGTAGAAGCACCTTTGGCAGCGATTACAGCTGTGAGTCTTTCTGGGTAAGTCTCTTAAGAGCTTTCCACACCTGGATTGTGCAACATTTGCCCATTATTATTTTCAAAATTCTTCAAGCTCTGTCACATTGGTTGGTGATCATTGCTAGACAACCATTTTCAGGTCTTGCCAGATTTTCAAGTAGATTTCATTCAAAACTGTAACTCGGCCACTCAGGAACATTACCTGTCTTCTTGGTAAGCAACTCCAGTGTAGATTTAGGGCAGCAGGTAGCCTAGCGGTTAAGAGCATTGGGCCAGTAACTGAAAGGTTGTTGGAACAAATACTTGAGCCAACTAGGAGAAAAAAAATCTGTTGATGTGCCCTTGAGCAAGGCACTTAACCATAATTGCTCCTGTAAGTCGCTCTGAATAAGAACGTCCGCTAAATTATTATAATGTTTTGGTGAAATCCTTGAGTGGTTTCCTTCCTCTCTGGCAACTGAGTTAGGAAGGACGCCTGTATCTTTGTAGTGACTGGGTATATTGATACACCATCCAAAGCGTAATTAATAACTTCCCCAAGCTCAAAGGGATATTCAATGTCTGCTTTTTTTTACCCATCTACCAATAGGTGCCCTTCTTTGCTATGCATTGGAAAACCTCCCTGGTCTTTGTGGTCGAGTCTGTGTTTGAAATTCACTTCTCAACTGAGGGACCTTACAGATAATTGTATGTGTGGGGTACAAGGACGAGGTAGTCATTCAAAAATTATGTAAAACACTATTATTGCACTCAGAGTCCATGCTTATTGACTTGTTAAGCCACATTTTACTCCTGAACTTTAGGCTTGCCATAACAAAAGGGGTTGAATACTTATTGACTCACTAAATTTCAGCTATTCATTAAATTGGTAAACATTTTGAAAAACATATTTCCACTTTAGCATTATTTAAATGTGGGAAAAGTCAAGGGGTGTGAATACTTTCTGAAGACACTGTATATCTTCCCTCTCCTTTTACACAACTTTGCTGCACACACACGCACACCAAAACACACACACACACCTTAGAGCCGTCCAGACTGATGATGCGGTAGACGTTGCGCGTGCTGTCGTAGAAGTAGGAGACTGTGACGGCGTGTTTACTGGTGGGAACCCAGTTCTTCTTGGTGGTGGGGTCGATCTGGAAGACATGTGCCCTCGTACTGAAGATAGGCTGCTCTCTGTAGGGGAAACAGGGGGGGGGGGGGGGTCAGTATATACATAGGAATTAAACTCACCACCCAGTTGTTGGTTCGTACAGCTGCGCCATGGGAAACAAAAGTACTGGGAGTGTGTGAGGGCTGAGGTAGGAGTGTGGAGTGTGTGTGGTAGGTGACACACACAGCCTCCCAGAGATCGCTACACACATCCATTCTTCACAGTCACCTGCAGCACACTGCACTGGCCATGACTGAGAGGGGGAAAACACACACACACACACACACACACACACACACACACACACACACACACACACACACACACACACACACACACACACACACACACACACACACACACTTCAGTTCCAGTATTTGTGTGTGGTATCTTCAATCCAGATGGAGCCCATTAACATTAACAAGGAGTTTTAATACCAGCACTAGAAAGACAAACATTACTTAGCCACAGACAGAAATCACTTACTAGAAATGAATGGATGTAACATTGAAGTTAATCAAATTGACTGGCTGGGTACATTAAGGTACTAAAACAGGAGCAACAGGGATAAACGATTTTCCACTAGTCCATTAATTAATTACAGTTAACGTGCCTTTGCTAAGACAATAGAGAGGAGGTTCATTAAAGATGATGCATCCACAGCACAGGGCCACGTTTAAAAACTGTTACGGCTGCCTGATAAATATAATAAAATATTAAAGTATGGGCTCCCGAGTGGCGCAGTGGTCTAAGGCTCTGCATCTCAGTACTAGAAGTGTCACTACAGACACCTTGATTCGAATCCAGGCTGTATCACAACCGGCCGTGATTGGGAGTCCCATAGGTCGGCGCACAATTGGCCCAGCATCGTCCGGGTTTGGCCGGTGTAGGCCGTCATTGTAAATAAGAATTTGTTCTTAACTGACATGCCTAGTTAAATAAAGGTTCAATAAAAGGAAGTGGTTCTTCAACATAATGTTCTTTGACAATGTATAGGTTGGTAGCATTAAAGCTACCAACCTATACTGTGCTACTTGGGAGATAAGAGGAGAGTAGTGATATTAGCCTGACGACTCACTACATTTTTGTAATTCTTCGGCTGCTCTGTCGTTCGCTACATACTTTAGTCTGAGACTGCCATTACTGAAGTGGTTTCTGGTGACGAGTGGTGTTGTACAAAACAAAGTCATCAGTGACTGGCTCTGGCCCAACCTATCGGTTTCTGGACCAATCAGACGGCCCCGAAAGTGCGGAGAAGAAACTAACGTCTGTGAGTGTGGCGTAGCGTTTGGCCGCAGCAAGGAGTCTGGGTAGCCAGGCAATATAGGATTGAAAAAAATGTAATGGGATAAAAGAATGAAAGGAACTGATGGAATAAGGTCTGGAGGAGAGGATGCGAGAGAGAAAGAGCATGTGTGTTAGGGTGAGAGAGAATTAGCTGGAGAGAAGTGGGTCTAATTTCAACCGCCCTGCCTGTGAGTGAGTGTGAGTTTTAAAAGCAGCCGTAGGAAGGGCATATATGCAAATTTTCTGCCACAGAGCTGAACAATGAGAGCCCCCCCACACACACACACACACATCACTCCTCCCATTATATCACACACAGGAGTCAGGGGGAAATAGGAACAATAAGGCTTGAAAGCTGCACACTGATTCTGCTAAAGTTAAAAGGGAAGTGGAGCTAAGCTTTTACACAGAAAGTACACAATCCAGAATACAGTCCATTAACGTACTGTATGTGATCGACTGGGTTAATCTCCTATGACAGCGTTAGCACGCTGAGCTAAAGCCTAGGCATTAGGCCTGGGTGCTAATGCAAGTCCTCAGGACTCAGGCAAGGTTACTAATCACACAAGCATGGTTTACCAAACCAACTCTGTTACATCTCTCCCAAGAAAATGTGTGAATGTGGTTATACCAACAGTCCAGCAGAGGGCAGATGTCCATGAGAGTCAGGCTGCAGTAGCAGTGCTGTGCTGTAACAGATGAGCCAAAGGTGACCTGGTAGTACCTGGGCTGGGCCCACATACACAGATCAGACAACTGTCCTGGCCCTGTGGCCCTGGCCAGCTTCCAAACATAATATAACTATGGAGGAAAGCAGCGCTCAGGTAAGGTCTTGGATTAAAGGCATACATAGTACAGCAAGCTAATAGCATAGCCAGCGGCATATCTATGGCTGGGACTGACTGGGCTAGAAGCCTCTTCACATCATCAACAGCAAGCGGTGGGTAGAAGTCTTCCTGTCGGCAATTTGCTAAATGTCTCATACTTCCTCAAAATCAAAATCCATATATCCTAAATAAGTGTAGGCTTAATATATCGAGAGTGTGATGGAAAGAGAAAGAAAGAGGAACACAGCACACAGAGAGAGAGGAGTGATAATTTACCCGTGAGCAACAGTGCCTCAGATAATGTGACTACACTCTTTGAGACCCCTGTATAAAACTAGGGGGGAAAAGCTCTGGACATGAACGAGCACATTGTTCTCATAACTGGTTCTGTTAGGAGAAGTAGAGCGCTTACTTTGCTTTTTATGAATCACATTTTATTATGACAGCAATTTGCCCCTCAATCACAAGCCATTTGAATATATTCTCCCTGATAGACGGCAGGGAGGAGCAGGAGCCCCATTCAGAAAGCATGGATTTGTACAAATGTCCACAGCTACACACACATTTCTATGTAAAAGGGCACGTAAGCACCAACATGTAAAGTTCAAAGGAGCGTGCCAAATAAAAAGCTAAGAGTGTATCATTTATTTATTAAGGCATATATACATTTTTCAACCATGTTCCATCTAAACACTTTGGAATATGCCAAGGCTTTGATTTCTGGTCAAACAGATGGAAAAGGGGTCTTAGAAAACTTTGCCCAGAAAGTCTTAAAAAAAGGTTTTATAAATACATCAAAACACAACGACGTTGAAGGAAAGACCCCTCCAGAGTTGGGGTCAACCCCATTTCAATTCCAGTCAGTTCAGGAAATACAATGAAATTCCAACCCAAATGATCTTGTAATGCTTTTCTATGAATTTTTTTTTCTCTTTCTAAACCGACTGAAATTGAAATGGAATTGACCCCAACTCTGCTGCCAACTAATACTAACACTACTTAGTTTTGGAGAAATGACTTGCCTTCTGTAAGTTTAAGAAACATTGCCTTGTAATTACATTACCAAAAACCAACATATCTTAAAGATATTTTCACATTTCGCTCCCTCATATGAGACCAGTGTGTAGAATAATACCCAAATATGCAAAGGAGGATATTGCATATGTATAGCTTTGTGTACCTATTTAGGACACATCCCCATGAAGAGAATGAGGTTCAAAGTCAATGTGTCATGTCATAGCTGACACCATTCTTTCTGCAGACATCATTGAATCTTAATTCGGAACAGATATTTAAGAGTTTTTGGAAAATGTGGACACATAAAAAAAAAAACTGAGGTTTTACAGAAATTCTGTTGCCAAAATTTGCATCTGCACAGCTCTTCCAGTAAATGTGTTTTTGTAAAATGTTCAGTGTAAATTGTTACAAGTAGTCCTTGTGCATAGAGTTGTATGGTTTGTTAAACTTTGAAATTAATGTTTGTGGTTTGGCATACCTTTTAAGTGAAAAATCCATTACTGTGAAATTGCCCATATGCTAACATTGCATTTAGGTCAGATGTATTTGTGGGTAGTTTTCCAAGTAAACACTAAGTAAATCACTAAACCAAAAACAAGACAGATGTGAACTGTAAAGAACCATAACAGTTTAGCATTAACTAAGTGGGCCCATAACTTTCTTGGGCAGGGCACATTTGGTTTTCAGGGTAATGGAAGACAGCCTCTGTCTTCCGCTTTTGGACGTTAACAAGACGACACTCCATCTTAACTCCTCGTCCACATGTACTGGATTGGTTGAACAGTGCAGAAGAAAACCTCCCAGGAGCAGGACCAGAATGTGGGCATCCTGCTCAGGGTTTTAAAAATAATTATAATAATTTACACCTGCTATGTTAAGTTACTGACAGGCTGCCAACCTACTATAACATGAAAGCGCCAGGGCAGGGTCTGTGTGTCCTTATGGCATGATGTTATGTCCCAGCATGCTTTGGTTACCATCTTGGATGCCCGCTGATGACGATCCCAAAACACAAAGCAGAAACACTTCCTCTTCCTGGTGGAGTAACTGACATCCCTACATCCTCAGCTTAACTCAAACCCTTTACCAAATCTGCCAGTCTTAGGCTACTCAACACATTAGCCTTCACTCTCACGTCAAAGCTACGATTCTTCTTCTTGGAGACCCGCTGACATTAGACATAACTACATAGTGTCAGACAACAATTAGAGGGACTAGTGCAGGTTCACAAACCAGAGGTTGAAAATCACAAGAGGATGGGCTTCAGACAGGTGGGCTGTGGTTTCCATCTCAACATCATTATCTTTTCCTTTATACTCCTCTGTAATGGAAACTGCCATTAAAAACATACTTGGCATTAAAAAAAACCTGGTTGGACTGGGTTGACTGAACCAGGAGTGAGAGGGCCCCTGGGGTGCAGCTCTGGCCTGGCCAGAGTGAGCTCCCCTCCAGAACTCTCCCACAGATCTACCACACCGTCCAGCCTGTGGTCCCTCAAAGATAAACACTATTATAGCTGATTCTTCTGCCCTCAGCATTAAAAAGCCCACAACAGCAGCCCCCAGTATGGCAGCCAAGCGTTGTACCTTTAAACGGGTATCATTTCATGGAGATTCAGTCCCTAGATGTCTATCTGCCGGGCTCTGACAGGAATCCGCAAGGGAAAGCACAGCTAATTGCTCGGCGGTGGCTCAGAGCTGGTTTCATTTCATTCTTACTACTGTGATTCTTCTTCAGTCCCTCCCGGTCTTAACCAGTTAATTAAGTTAGCATAGTGGTGGGTCTGGGGCCTTGCTAGCTATTATTTAACACATACACTGAGGGTAAAAAACATTAACACCTGCTCTTTCCATGACACACTGACCAGGTGAAAGCTATGATCCTTTATTGACGTCACTTATTAAATCCACTTCAATCAGTGTAGATGAAGGGGAAGAGACAGGTTAAAGAAGGATTTTTAAGGCTTGAGACAATTGAGACATGGATTGTGTAGGAGTGACATTCAGAGGGTGAATGGGCAAGATAAAATATTTAAGTGCCTTTGAACAGGGTACTGGTAGTACGTGCCAGGTGTGACGACCCTCCCACTCTGTCTGCCGTATTCTTTCTCTTTGCTCGTTTTCCTTATTAGGATGTCGGTGGGTGGAGCTGGGAGGGTTGTCAGCGAAATGGGACACACCTGGGCCCGGGTGTGTCCCGGGATAAATACACATCTTCCCCATTCATTGAAGAGACTCTCTCCATGCAGACACTGTTGGATTTTGGTATTGGCATTTTTGTTTGGGCACCTTTCAACAACCCTCATTATCACATCTATGCATGCAACCACTCACTTACATTACTGACTACATAAACCATTGTAGGTTGGGGGAGGGGGGGGGCTGTAATGTAGAGACAATGCAAATAGATATGTGCTATACAGTACACTACTAATTAGGGATGCACGATATATCGGTAAGCATATCGGAATCGGACGATACTAGCTAAAAAGGCCAACATCGGCATCAGCCCGATGTCTAGTTTAACACTGATGTGCAAAGCCGATGTCAAAGCTGACGTGCATACCTATATAACATAGGTAGATTACGTAGTGACGCCATGACAAATACAGCACTACACAGAACAAAAGCAGAAAAAACGCTAAGTGCCCCATTCCAACAACTAAACAAGTTCAAGTTGAGTAAGAAATTTTCAGCGAGACAACTCAAAGGCGAAATCCACGCCAAGATAATGGAATTCATTGCCCTTGACAATCAAATGTCCTCTGTCGTGGATGATGTTGGCTTTCACCCGGCACACGCTACCAAGTAGGCACTATTTTTCAGTGTTGCCCTACCGGAAATACAGTTTGTTGAAAAGCACATCTATGAGCTACTTTCTATGGGCGTCACTACTATTAGCTTCACGACTGACATTTGGACCAGCGATGTCAGCCCCATGAGCATGCTGAGTCTAACAGCATTGTGGGGGGACAAAAAATGTTGTACTGAGGAAAGCCGTATTGCATGCTGAAGAATGTGCTGGTTCTCATACTGCTGCTGCCATTTCAATGGCATTTGAGAACATGTTTGAAACATGAACACAATCCTAGCTCCATTCGAAAAATGACTGGAGAAATAAGCAAATTAACTGTGTCTGCAGCAGACGTGATACCCTTTGTCATGGCATTGAAACGCCTGCTCAACAAAACTACCCACACAGACCGTGGGGATAAAACTTGCAAAAGTACTCACGGCTGTGAACAAGCGATTCGGCGGCATTCTCTCTGAGCCTCTTTACGGTGTCGCCAGCATGCTCGATGCTAGGTACAAGGACCGCTACTTCGTTAACAGGCATTCTCTCTGAGCCTCTTTACGGTGTCGCCAGCATGCTCGATGCTAGGTACAAGGACCGCTACTTCGTTAACAGGCATTCTCTCTGAGCCTCTTTACGGTGTCGCCAGCATGCTCAATGCTAGGTACAAGGACCGCTACTTCGTTAACAGGCATTGTCTCTGAGCCTCTTTACGGTGTCGCCAGCATGCTCGATGCTAGGTACAAGGACCGCTACTTCGTTAACAGGCATTCTCTCTGAGCCTCTTTACGGTGTCGCCAGCATGCTCGATGCTAGGTACAAGGACCGCTACTTTGATGCAGACAAGAAACAGGGTTTACGTGAAATGTTACATACACAGCTAGACAAGATGGAAACGGACACAGTGACAATGCGCACCGAGGAAGAGAGGCCACGGACAGACAGAGCTGAAACTTCACTGCTTGACATGTATGATGAAATCCTGGTTGAGACTGAACAAAGAAACAGCACAGCAAGTAAGTGAAAGAAATAAGATTTGATTGTGTTGTACTGGTAATGGGGATATACGTAAATGCCAAAAAAAATAACTTTTTGGTCAGTGTGTGTGTTTCTAACTATTTAACTGTACTAGAATTCTTAAAAAGGCAGATATAATTTTAAATATAGTTTATAGGTATCTTGTTTTTTGGCAAGGAAAATATTGGATACCGGTATCGGCCAAAAATGCAATATCGGTGCATCCCTACTAAACTCAGCAAAAAAAGAAATGTCCTCTCACTGTCAACTGCGTTTGTTTTCAGCAAACTTAACATGTGTAAATATTTGTATGAACATAACAAGACTCAGCAACTGAGATATAAACTGAACAAGTTCCACAGACATGTGACTAACAGAACTGGAATAATGTGTCCCTGAACAAAGGGGGGGGGGGGGGTCAAAATCAAAAGTAACAGTCAGTATCTGGTGTGACCACCAGCTGCATTAAGTACTGCAGTGCATCTCCTCCTCATGGACTGCACCAGATTTGCCAGTTCTTGCTGTGAGATGTTACCTCACTCTTCCACCAAGGCACCTGCAAGTTCCCAGACATTTCTGGGGGGGAAAGGCCCTAGCCCTCTGATCCAACAGGTCCCAGACGTGCTCAATGGGATTGAGATACGGGCTCGTCGCTGGCCAGGGCAGAACACTGACATTCCTGTGTTGCAGGAAATCATGCACAGAACGAGCAGTATGGCTGGTGGCATTGTCCTGTTGTCATGTCAGGATGAGCCTGCAGGAAGGGTACCACATGAGGGAGGAGGATGTCTTCCCTGTAACGCACAGCATTGAGATTGCCTGCAATGACAACAAGCTCAGTCTGATGATGCTGTGACACAACGCCCCAGACCATGACGGACCCTCCACCTCCAAATCGATCCCTCTCCAGAGTACAGACCTCAGTGTAACGCTCATTCCTTCGACGATAAACGCGAATCCGACCATCACCCCTGGTGAGACAAAACCGTGACTCATCAGTGAAGAGCACTTTTTACCAGTTCTGACTGGTCCAGTGACGGTGTATTTGGGCCTATAGGTGACGTTGTTGCCGGTGATGTCTGGTGAGGACCTGCCTTACAACAGGTCTACAAGCCCTCAGTCCAGCCTCTCTCAGCCTATTGCGGACAGTCTGAGCACTGATGGAGGGATTGTGCGTTCCTGGTGTAACTCAGGCAGTTGTTGCCATCCTGTACCTGTCCCGCAGGTGTGATGTTCGGATGTACCGATCCTGTGCAGGTGTTGTTACACGTGGTCTGCCACTGCGAGGACGATCAGCTGTCCGTCCTGTCTCCCTGTAGCTCTGTCTTAGGCGTCTCACAGTACGGACATTGCAATTTATTGCCCTGGCCACATCTGCAGTCCTCATGCCTCCTTGCAGCAGGCCTAAGGCACATTCACGCAGATGAATAGGGACCCTGGGCATCTTTCTTTTGGTGTTTATCAGAGTCAGTAGAAAGGCCTCTTTAGTGTCCTGCATTTTCATTACTGTGACCTTAATTGCCTACCGTCTGTAAGCTGTTAGTGTCTTAATGCACCTGTGGAACGGTCATGTTCATTAATTGTTTGTGGTTCATTGAACAAGCATGAGAAACAGTGTTTAAATCCTTTACAATGAATATCTGAAGTTATTTGGATTTTTACTAATAATCTTTGAAAGACAGGGTCTTGAAAAAGGGATGTTTCTTTTTTTTGCTGAGTTTACAAACCCATGTCCTTCCTTGTAGTTTTCCATTACCATGTATCTCGCTATTCCTAATTTCACCTCACTGAACACTCTCCAAGTCCACTGCTTGTTGTGTTGAAATGAGGGTTTGTTTGTTTAGGGAGTCTCTCCCTGTAACATGACACATCTGCAATAACATGACAGTTCTGCAATCTATCAATCTGATTTTCATTCAGACTAATATTACTGGCATCAAATGCCATTACACCCACTTCCTCCTGAAGCAACATTTGCTTAATTAAAGCAAAGTTTCTCTGTTATCAGTACATCAGTGGCCAGGTGTGTGTGTGTTTGTTTGTTAGCCTCTAATCCCTCCCACAATGGACAGTTGTGTGGCATGCGGGACTCAATGACAAGTGCTATGCCAGAGGAATCCGATCGCAGATGTTATCAAATCAGCAGTTCTCCACTTACCACCACACATACACACAGAGATTGCTGTTTGCATAGAGGTTGTCAAAGGCAGGTACTGTTTGTGGCCAAAGGGGAAAGCACCCTGGTGCAGTCTCCAATTATGGCCCTTTATCGGCGTGTGGTCAGTAAACACTCATGTTCAAGTAACCTCTCTGTCCAGGACAGTGCACCTCCTCTTATTCCTCTGATTCCCAGACTAGAGAGCATATTGAGAAGCCTTCAAGAGGAGCCAACCTGTGCTTAGGTCCTTTTCATCCTCATCTGACCTGTCTGTCAGTCTGTCTGGGATCCCTTTCACAGTCAGTCTTCATAGAGATGAAGGCTAAGAACCAAGTTGTTTTCAAAAAGGTTTTACTATAATGTTTCAACGATTACTATATAATATCATTGTGGTTCCTCAGATGTTGTTAAAACACTTCTCCAGGCATTGTGAGATCTGATAATCTGCACTAGGCAGTGTGACTGTGTAAAAGACAGGTTGGAACGCCACCACTCACAAAATAAAAAAAACTGCTTGCCTGCATTACAAATTTAGCTGCTGCCTGGTTGCCAAGGCAACACCCATGTGACTCAGGGCCGGTCAGGATCTGTGAGCATCCTCTAACCCCCTCTCTCCCTCCCACAGGCTCTCTAAGCCAATCACAAGGCAGCGTGTCCCATACGGGTTAAACCTACTCACAGAGGGAGTGTGTGGTCTTTGCTTGGCGCTGCCTGAGGTTTAAAATACCCATATGCTAGGCTAAGGCCTGGTATGTGGATACATACAGGCTGGGAGTATTGGTGCAAACTCTGGCTTAAAATACCCATATGCTAGGGCCTGGTTTGTGTTCTGGTGACACACATATGGAGGGTGGTTTGTTGTTTGAGTGGACTCTTCTGATCCCTCTCTCTCTCTCTCTCAGATTCAGATCAGCTTTATTAGCATTAATGACAAGGCCACTGTTGCTAAAGTAAAGTGAGATAATGACACCAACCACCATAAAAAAATGGAATAGTAGTAATGTGATTAGAGAAAGGAGAAATCTCTCGCTCTCTTCCCATAGCCTTCTCTCTCTCCTCATCTCTTTCTCCATTGCTCCTGTTGTTAACTCAGGGTCCAGGGAAGTATTGACAGCTGGAGCCCAGTGAAGATGTCTGGCTTTCCCCTACTAACTGCAGCCCACCCTCTCACACACACTACCCCACTTCTTCCTCTCTCTTCCTGGCTCTCTGGATCTCACTGGGCTGGCTATCGCCCACTCTCTCTACCTCTCCATATGCCCTTCTTTATTTCTCTTTCCCTCACTCTCTATCTCTCCCCACGCCCTCGGTCTTGCTAACTCTCTGGCTCCATCTCTCTCAGGTTGGGGGTTCTACTGGGTCCATCCACTCAGACTAGAGAGTAGGATATCTAACCTCCCTCTACCTCTGGGGACATTGCCATGGGTAGAAGTCAGGAGGGATCTGCTAGGAGGTTCTTCTTAATACATTCACACTGCAATCTTTTTGTGTTTCCTCAATGAAACTATACTTTGTTTTAAAAGTGGGGCAATTCCACAGAAAATCATAGAGAAATCAAAGCCTTTTATGTATCCCTACATTTTGGAACTTCACATGTTGGTGCTCACTGCTCATGGGTCCTTTTATGATGGAAATGCCCAGTGCATATGCTCCCATTCTGCATTCTCAGCTTCTGACTGGCATTAGCCATGAGTAAGATTGAAACAGGGCAGGGCTACTGTGGCTCTGGTAAGTCAGAGTCTGGTTGTGATGTCTGGGTTTTGAGTAAGGACACAGCAGTGATGCTTCCAAAACAAAGTGCTCCTGACTTTGACCATCCACTTAGTCTCACAGTAACTGCCTTGTCCAACACTGGCACCTCGTATGATTGTGAAGATCATACCTACTCAGTCTGAGGACAGGGAGGGAAGTTTTAAAGGTTGGCGCAGGACAGGCAGTCCTTAAAGGAGCAATCTGCAGTAGCTACATCCATTTTTGGACTTGTGAATTAATGATATGTACCCATTGGTTCTTGAAGAATATAACTTATAAATATCTCATGAGCTTAGTTCAGCTGTCGTACTTCATCAGAACCCAAAATATTAGCCTGTTTTACTCCAATATTTGAAAACAAAGTAAATGTACCGTAACCAAACACTATATAGCCTCAAAACGTGGTTAAAACTATCATTTTTATATCATAGATGATCAGTCTTTTCATCCATAGTGCTGTTCATGAATTTGAGAGTGGTTACATTTCTCCAGCCCCATCCCTCAGCTTTTTACTGAAACGGGCGGGGCTGACGCTTTATTGTTTTAACTGCTGATTGCCGCTTTAAAAACTGACGTGTTTCAGCGCAAACGCACCACATAGGCTAGTCAAGGTTTTGGTTAAAGTTGTTGAACCAGATAAGGGCAGGGCAGACAATGAGTTGGTTCAGTTGATGGGAGATTAATCATAATTTGAGAAATCATTTGTGCAACATTTAACCCTGAGAATAGTTTTAAAATTATGCCAAATAAAAAAAATCTAACACACTCTTGAAACCTCCCTATTTCAATCCATCTACACTAATGATTATTAGCCCAATATATCAGACTGTTTATGACACGTCCTGAGAGTACTGTAGGCTGCTGAGGTGCCACGTTTCAGCCTGGTTTGCATTAATACATTATGCAGAACAGAATCCCTGCACTAAAACACTTTAACAGCCAACACTCTGAGAGGCTTCATTTAAGATAAGGGCACACTTTGAAGAAAGATGCATTCCTCTCATTTATTTGTCCGAGAAATCGAGTCCTAACTGGATCATAGACTAGGAATTTAAGGTTAGTGAGGTGCTGTATGGCTTAAAGCCACAGTTCACCCCTGAAATAAACTTTTTTCTAATTTAATCTAAGATGGTCTAAATTAGGTTTAGTCCATATTCAACAATACAGTGAGTTTGTTGTGTAGGTATAGGTGTATGCCTATGCATCAGGTGAGACCCATCGGCTGGGGTTAGGGCTTGATTAGTCCCGACGTTCCTATGCTGTCCTTTAGACAACATAGTCACGTTCATTTGTATTGACAAAAACCAATATGTCCCCCGTCTGTCGCAAATGTTGAATAACATTCCATTTGAACTTACTCTACTGGTTGTCCTCTGATTTAGTCCTTTGGGGCCAGAAATTTTAGACAAAACATCCACAGGGAAGTATAATTAAACCGACTTCAAAACGCGGGTCTCTGTGTGTGGCCATCACCATTTGCTTACTCACCACATGAAGAACGTGCACAAGACAGAAGTACATGCATGCAATGCAAGCATACTAACTGAAGTCTTGCAGGTGTTTACATTGTTTTGCGTATGTGCCAGGTGACTGCAGTACCAGCATTTGGGGAAATCTGTTTAATAATACTTTCCTGTAGATATGTTTTCTCAAATTCCAAACCAGAAAACAACAAACTGCAGAGACTACAGGTAGAGGAAGTTTAAGACATATTATATTCAATTTTCTGGCTTTCCAAACAAATGTATGGCACTAATCTCAGACTGTAACCAGCGGTATCACAGTCGGATTGCCAGGCAAAGGCTTGAAAAGATAACAGGATCCTCTGGGATGGGGGTTCCATATTAAGGTGTTTAGTCTGAACTGTAAATAAACTTAATGACTTCTGGGTTCCTTTCTGGTGTCAGTATTTCTTCAGAAAGTATGACAGGCATATTATGCCTCTGTATGATCTACGTCTATGGTAGATATTATAGCTTTTGTTTAGGCACTGGAACAAATCTTAAACAAACGTGTGAAATAATTGATACATGTTCATGTAGACAGTGCAACCCCATCACAAGGCCATCCCTCCAGTACTGGATGAGATTATAGTTTTCCAATGACACCACATACTAAACCCATCTGACGTACTCTAATGTATTGAAATAAAACCGATAACATGCTTTACGTGGCCTATCTTAGAATAACGGAGGAATAGCCTATTCATCAGTGTTTGATAAATTGTTCAGTAGGCATTTGGAAGCTATAGCTCAGGCCATGGACTAATGGTGAGCCTGGCATAGTAATGCAAGCCAACTTCAGGTAAACCCATGTAGCCTGCCAGCATATTGCTCTCAACCTTCTACCCACACGTATCTATCTTGAAACAAACCAGGCTTACTAGGAATCATAACACCTCCCATGAACACCATTCTTGTCAGGGAAGATTATTACAGGATCAAAATGGCACTACATTGCGCGATACGTACCCCATTTTGCTTGGTCTGTTAATCGAAGGGATTCAGGCCGTGGTCGCCGAGGGCTCCAACGCGGGAATGAACAAGCTGTGTTTTCCTCTCCAATAAGCGGTTCTTCACAACGCTGTTGACGGCTATGGCTAGACGGGGGACTCGAGATAGTCAGTGCGGTTCCCTTCACGCCGACATAGCTTGTTCGTCTGTTATACACTGTGGGTGTTGGTTGAAAGCTCACCCAAACAAACGTGTCGGTGCATGCATGAGGATCGAAAACATCGGTGTTGACGTTAGATAAATGATATGCACTTTTCAATCATGCTCAACGACGATAGCAGCTAAGCTAATGTTGGCTACCAAGGACCACATACATGATTGACAGAGACTGTTTTTAATTCCTATGTAGCGCGAACCTCATTTTACACTTATAAGGCAGGTAAATAGGGACCGCTTGCATTAATATTGGCAGAACACAATCTTCTCTTGGCTGCTAAAATAGGCTTAAAATATCCACTTGGTTCTAGACGGACTTAGGTATTACAGCACCGCGCTCCTCTCCGCTGCCTTGTATTTCGCTACTCTCCAAAGACACCGCCGCTTTCAATGTGACCAGCTGCCTGCACCGCATACAGTTATCCTCGGGCGAGAAAAATGCTGAACATTCATTCCTGCATGTCACTTTGTAAGGCCCGACTGTTCAAAATTGCACAATTTACTCGTTGCCTCTTTCCCTGGCGTCGTAAGTGCCATCAAAATCCCTCCAGCAGCTATTCTACTACAGCTTATCAAACGCATCATTGCATGGCACTAACATCATAAATACATCTGCAACAATAATAAACTCATTTTTAGCTACAGGGGAATATATGTTTTTTTGTCGAGTAGGCTTCATCTCCCATCTGTTTTCGCGGAAAGACTTGGTGCATTCTCATGGCTCCACCATCTCCTCTAGTACCAGATCAGACAAGCAGCTAGCATTTTTGATGCCGAGCGAATATGAAATGCTATGGTAAATTATGTTTAAATATGAACGATTGCCAGTTCGTTGATATTATTTATCAGAGATCTCAAATGTCAAATCACGTCCTCTTTTCGCTCCATCGAACGCCTCCCTTCTTCAGCCGTCTGTTTGTGTAGTCTCTGATTTCTCCTCTCATCCCATTCATCACATCTCTTGTCGCTTTCAAAACATCTGGGAACTCGGAAATCTCAGACTTCAGTGCGTTCAAGACATCTGGGAAGTCGAAAAAAATCGAGCTCCAACTGGGAAAAATCGTTTTCAACGGTCATCCAACTTGGAATTTTAAGTCGGTAACTCGGTTATCTTTCTAGAGCTGTGACTTTTGGACCTGAAGACCACTGACGTCATGATTTGACCCGTTTTTTCCGAGTTCCAAGTTGTCCTGAAAGCACCATCTCTACCCATCCTCAAGCATTAAATTGGCCTACATCATCACGCCGTCCTCGCACCGAAGTCACCGTATCCTTCGAAATCTAACGTAATGCGCGATAAATATGTCCGTCACTTCCGGTTAGCAACTGTCAAATAGTGTAGCAACACCTACCAACCTGCAGTTTATTATGTAACCCATAATAAACCTGTAATAAACATGAAATGCAGTATTCCATTCAAGTCTTTTACTGTGGTATGTTTTGTGAAGATAGAGTGAATCGCATGAAAATGCTGACATGAGATTTTCAAAAGAGTCCACTAATTCAGCCCACTGCACAGATCTTTAATTCCTTAGAATTATACTGAACAAAAATATAAACGCAACATGTAAAGTCTTGGTCCTATGTTTCAAGAGCTGAAATAAAAGATGGCTATATGCTATTTAGCAGACTATTTTATCCAAAGCGACTTAAACATCTGTGTGGTCCCGGGAATTGAACCCATTATCCTTGAACTGCAAGAGACATGCTCTACCAGCTCTACCAGCTAAAATACAGAGATCCTATATGCACATGCCTGTTAATGAGCATTTCTCCTTTGCCAAGATAACCCATCCACCTGACAGGTGTGGCATATCAAGAAGCTGATTAAACAGCATAATCATTAGACAGGTGCACCTTGTGCTGGAGACAATTAAAGGTCACTCTAAAATGTGCAGTTTGTCACACTACACAATGCTACAGATGTGTCCCGTTTTGAGGGAGCGTGCAATTGGCATGCTGAATGCAGAGATGTCCACCAGAGCTGTTGCCAGAGAATTAAATGTTAATTTCTCTACTATAAGCTGCCTCCAACATTGTTTTTGAGAATTTGGCAGTACGTCCAACCAGCCTCACAAGCGCAGACCACGTGTAACCACGCCAGCCCAGGACATCCACATCCGGCTTCTTCACCTGCAGGATCGTCTGAGACCAGCCACCCGGACATCTGGTGAAACTGAGGAGTATTTCTGTCTATAATGAAGCCCTTTAGTGAGGAAAAACTAATTCTGATTGGTTGGGCCTGGCTCCCCAGTAGGTGGGCCTGGCTCCCCAGTGGGTGAGCGAATGCTGTGTGGCGCAGCGGTCTAAGGCACTGCATCTCAGTGCACAAGGCGTCACTGTAGTTCGTGGTTTGAATCCAGGCTGCATCACATCCGGATGTGATTGGGAGTCCCATAGGGCGGCGCACAATTGGCCCAGCGTGGGGTAGGCATTGATTGTAAATAAGAATTTGTTCTTAACTGACTTGCCTGTCTTTTTTTTAAACTCCCAGGCCACCCATGGCTGTGCCCCTGCTCAGTCATGTGAAATCCATAGATCAGGGCCTAATGCATTTATTTCTATTGACTGATTTCCTTATATGAACTGTAACTCAGTGTAACGGATGTGAAATGGCTAGCTAGTTAGCGGGTACGCGCTACTAGCGTTTCAATCAGTTACGTCACTTGCTCTGAAACCTAGAAGTAGTGTTGCACCTTGCTCTGCAAGGGCCGTGGCCTTTGTGGAGCGATGGGTAACGATGCTTCGTGGGTGACCGTTGTTGATGTGTGCAGAAGGTCCCTGGTTCGCGCCCGTGTCGGGGCGAGGGGACGGTTTAAAAGTTATACTGTTACATTGGTGCCGTGACCCGGATCACTGGTTGCTGCGGAAAAGGAGGAGGTTGAAAGGGGGGTGAGTGTAACGGATGTGAAATGGCTAGCTAGTTAGCGGGTACGCGCTACTAGCGTTTCAATCAGTTACGTCACTTGCTCTGAAACCTAGAAGTAGTGTTGCACCTTGCTCTGCAAGGGCCGTGGCCTTTGTGGAGCGATGGGTAACGATGCTTCGTGGGCGACCGTTGTTGATGTGTGCTGAAGGTCCCTGGTTCGCGCCCGTGTCGGGGCGAGGGGACGGTTTAAAAGTTATACTGTTACATCAGTAAAATACTTGAAATCGTTGCATGTTGCATTTATATTTTTGTTCAGTATAGTATTTCATAGAATTAGAACTTTATATTTATGATTCACCCAGAGGTCCACTTTGTGGATAGCTGCTATATTACTACACTATTACTACTCTACTACTGTGCTTTTTTCTAATGGGAAACATTTATTTACCTTCTAGAAATTAAAAGCATACACAGAATGATAATGGATGTAGTGTACACATTGATTTGTTCAAGTTGCATTATTGTGCAACTGATGGTGGCCACCTTGTGGACATTGGATGACAGTGCCAAATGTGGCCGTTAATGGTGTCTACTGTTATCAAAATCATTTTCCGGCCCGCCAACTAGTTTTCTTTTAAACAAGACAACAGAGACATATTGGCCTTTAGTTTTGATCAGGGCCCATATGTTAATGGATTGTTCTATGCTTGAGATAGACATGTTATAAACTCAATGATGAGGGGGATACAATGTATACTATTTTGCAAGGAGGCGATTGCCATTCTCTCTTTGGCATCAAAGCAGATCCTTTTTACATGCACACTGCAGTATCAGATATGTTATCAGTGTTTTCAGATACTATCTACTTCAAAGGTATTCAACTCCTATCCTACGAAGTCCGGAGCCTGCTGGTTTTTTGTTCTACCTGATAATTACAGTAATTGCACCCACCTGGTGTTACATTTTTATTTAACCTTTATTTAACTAGGAAAGTCAGTTAAGAACAAATTCTTATTTACAATGACGGCCTACCCCGGCCAAACCCTAACCCGGACACAGTGCTGGGCCAATTGTGCGCCGCCCTATGGGACTCCCAATGTGATACTAGCACTGAGATGCAGTGCCTTACATTGCTGCGCCACTCGAGAGCCCGAATCAGTCCCTGATTGGAGGGGAACAATTAAAAAAATGCAGTGGAACTGGCTTCCAGGTCCAGAGTTGAGTTTGAAGGCTCAACTCTACAGTGCATTCGGAAAGTATTCAGACTCCTTGACTTTTTCCACATTTTGTTACGTTACAGCCTGAACAACAGTAAAAAGAGAGTGAAAATAACATTAGCGAGGCTATATACAGTAGCAATGCTATAACAGTAGGGAGGCTATATACAGGCACCGGTTAGTCAGGCTAATTGAGGCAATATGTAAGGGGTGCGTAACTGGTGGCAGGGAAGTCAGACGCAGGAGAGCAGAACTAGGTAATAGCCGGAGCAGTTTAATTCCAAAACCAACGGCATCAAGAAAATAACAACTTGGGTACAAAACCTGACACGCACCAGTCAACATGTGCACAAGCACTTACAAACAAACAATACCACACAAAGACATTGTCACGTTCTGACCTTAGTTCCTTTTTTATGTCTTTGTGTTAGGTTGGTCAGGGCGTGAGTTGGGGTGGGTAGTCTATGTTCTTTTTTCTATGTTGGTATATTTCTATGTGTTTGGCCTAGTATGGTTCTCAATCAGAGGCAGGTGTCGTTCGTTGTCTCTGATTGAGAATCATACTTAGGTAGCCTGTTTTCCCCATTTTGGTTGTGGGTGTTTAATTTCTGTTTAGTGTCTGTTCACCTGGCAGAACTGTTTCATTTTCTCTTCATTGTTATTTTGTGTAGTGTTCAGTTTTTTCATTAAAATATGACGAACACTTACCACGCTGCATTTTGGTCCTCCTCTCCTTCCACCAACGAGAATCGTTACAGACATGGGTGGAACAGAGGGTTAAATACACAACACTTAATGAGGGAATGAAAACCAGGTGTGTGGGAAAACAAGACAAAACAAATGGAACATGATAAATGGATCGGCGATGGCTAGAAGACCGGTGACGTCGATCGCCGAACACCGCCCGAACAAGGAGAGGAACCAACTTCGGCAGAAGTCGTGACACATTATGTACATGTAGGTATAGTTAAAGTGACTATGCATATATGATAAACAGAGAGTAGCAGCAGCATAAAAGAGGGGTTGGCAGGTGGGGGGTGGCGGGACACAATGCAGATAGTCCGGGTAGCCAATGTGCAGGGGCACTGGTTATTCGGGCTAATTGAGGTAATATGTACAGTACATGCAGGTATAGTTAAAGTGACTATGCATAGATGATAAACAGAGAGTAGCAGCAGCGTAAAAGAGGGGTTGGGGCGGGACACAATACAAATAGTACGGGTAGCCATTTGATTACCTGTTCAGGAGTCTTATGGCTTGGGGGTAACAGCTGTTGAGAAGCCTTTTGGTCCTAGACTTGGCGCTACGGTACCGCTTGCCATGCGGTAGCAGAGAGAACAGTCTATGACTGGGGTGGTTGGGGTCTTTGACAATTTTTAGGGCCTTCTTCTGACACCGTCTGGTGTAGAGGTCCTGGATGGCAGGTAGCTTAGCCCCAGTGATGTACTGGCCCGTACGCACTACCCTCTGTAGTGCCTTGCGGTCGGAGGCCGAGCAGTTGCCATACCAGGCAGTGATGCAACCAGTCAGGATGCTCTCGATGTTGCAGCTGTAGAACCTTTTGAGGATCTGAGGACCCAGGCCAAACCTTTTTAGTTTCCTGATGGGGAATAGGCTTTGTCGTGCCCTCTTCACGACTGTCTTGGTGTGTTTGGACCATTCTAGTTTGTTGGTGATGTGGACACCAAGGAACTTGAAGCTCTCAACCTGCTGCACTACAGCCCTGTCGATGAGAATGGGGGTGTGCTCGGTCCTCCTTTTCCTGTAGTCCACAATCATCTCCTTTGTTTTGATTACGTTGAGGGATAGGTTGTTATTCTGGCACCACCCGGCCAGGTCTCTGACCTCCTCCCTATAGGTTGTCTCGTCGTTGTCGGTGATCAGGCCTACCACTGTTGTGTTGTCTGCAAACTTAATGATGGTGTTGGAGTCGGGCCTGGCCACGCAGTCGTGGGTGAATAGGGAGTACAGGAGGGAACTGAGTTTTTCCCATTCTTCTCTGCAAATGCTCTCAAGCTCTGTCAGGATGGATGGGGAGCGTCGCTGCACAGATATTTTCAGATCTCTCCAGAGATGTTCGATCGGGTTCAAGTCTGGGCTCTGGCTGGGCTACTCAAGGACATTCAGAGACTTGTTCTGAAGCCAGTCCTGCTCTGTCTTGGCTGTGCGCTTAGAGTCGTTGTCCTGTTGGAAGGATCTCTCTGTACTTTGCTCCGTTCATTTTTCCCTCGATCCTGACTAGTCTCTCAGTTCCTGCCGCTGAAAAACATCCCCACAGCATGATGCTGCCATGATCTGAGAGTCCTTTAAGTAACTTTTGGCAAACTCCAAGCGGGCTGTCATGTACCCTTTACTGAGGAGTGGCTTCTGCTGGCTTCTGCTGTCTCTGCTGCAGTAGTTTGTGTCGGGGGGCTAGGGCCAGTTGGTTATATCTGGAGTACTTCTCCTGTCTTATCCAGTGTCCTGTGTGAATTTAAGTATGCTCTCTCTAATTCTCTCCTTCTCTCTTTCTTTCTCTCTCTCGGAGGACCTGAGCCCTAGGACCATACGTCAGGACTACTGGGCATGATGACTCCTTGCTGTCCCCAGTCCACCTGGCCTTGCTGCTGTTCCAGTTTCAACTGTTCTGCCTGCAGTTATGGAACCCCTACCTGTCCCAGACCTGCTGTTTTCAACTCTTAATGATCGGCTATGAAAAGCCAACTGACATTTATTCCTGATTATTATTTGACCATGCTTGTCATTTATGAACATTTTGAACATCTTGGCCATGTTCTGTTATAATCTCCACCCGGCACAGCCAGAAGAGGACTGGCCACCCCTCATAGCCTGGTTCCTCTCTAGGTTTCTTCCTAGGTTTTGGCCTTTCTAGGGAGTTTTTCCTAGCCACCGTGCTTCTACACCTGCATTGCTTGCTGTTTGGGGTTTTAGGCTGGGTTTCTGTACAGCACTTCGAGATATTAGCTGATGTACGAAGGGCTATATAAAATAAACTTGATTGATTGATTGATTCTGTCTGGCCACTCTACCATAAAGGCCCGATTTTTGGAGTGCTGCAGAGATGGTTGTCCTTCTGGAAGGTTCTCCCATCTCCACAGAGGAACTCTGGAGCTCTGTCAGAGTGACCATCGGGTTCTTGGTCACCTCCCTGACCAAGGCTCTTCTCCCACGATTGCTCAGTTTGGCCAGACGGCCAGCTCTAGGAAGAGTCTTGGTGGTTCCAAACTTCTTCCATTTAAGAATGATGGAGGCCACTGTGTTCTTGGGGACCTTCAATGGTGCAGAAATGTTTTGATACCCTTCCCTAGATCTGTGCCTCGACACAATCCTGTCTCGGAGCTCTACGGAAAATTCCTTCGACCTCATGGCTTGCACTGTCAACTGTGGGACTTTATATAGACAGGTGTGTGCCATTCCAAATCATGTCCAATCAATTGCATTTACCACAGGTGGACTCCAATCAAGTTGTAGAAACATCTCAAGGATGATCAATCGAAACAGGATGCACCTGAGCTAAATTTAGAGTCTCATAGCAAAGGGTCTGAAAACTGATGTAAATAAGGTATTTCTGATTTTTATTTTTTATAAATTAGCAAACATTTCTAAAAAACTCTTTTTGCTTTGTCATTATGGGGTATTTGTGTGTAGATTGATGAGGGAAAAATGATTTTAATCAATTTTAGAATAGGGCTGTAACATAACAAAATGTGGAAAAAGGGAAGGGGTCTGAATACTTTCCGAATGTACTGTAGATCTTATATAATACATTATATAATACATCCAATATAATACAGGTGGAGTAACGGCTTTCGTCTTCCTCCTTGTCTGAGGAGGAGAAGTTAGAAGGATCGGAGGACCAATGTGCAGCGTGGTAATTGTTCATCTTGATTTAATAAAAGTGAACACTCAAAATACAAAAAAACAACAAATGTGAAAAACCGAAACAGTTCTGTCTGGTGCAGACACACGAAGACTGAAGACAACCACCCACAAAACCCAACACAAAACAGGCTACCTAAATATGGTTCCCAATCAGGGACAACGATTGACAGCTGCCTCTGATTGAGAACCATATCAGGCCAAACACAGAAATAGCAAAACATAGAAATACAAACATAGACTGCCCACCCCAACTCACGCCCTGACCATACTAAATAAAGACAAAACAAAGGAAATAAAGGTCAGAACGTGACAGGTGGAGTGTTGACGTGAGCTTTGAGGATAGCATGGCCATGGCGTGACTAACATAGTGTCAAAAACACAACTCAGGTCAGTAGCTGAAATCTTAAATGGTTGAATCTTTCAGTGTTAATGCTAATTATCAAACACTGTTATTACATTTTCCTGGGCTGTTCATGGCTTCACATAAATCAGATATTGGGGGTGGTATTTCACTGAAACATAAGATCCTCATGCCCTGTCCCTCACATCTGATTTACCACCCGACAAGAGAGGGAGCAGGGAACATTGATATACACTGATCTTCCTAATATTGAGTTGCCCTGCCCACTCCACCAGGACATGGACTCTATAAGGTGTTGAAAGCGATCCACAGGATTTTACAAGTTACATCAATAAGCGATCATAGCTTTCACCTAATCAGTCTATGTCCTGGAAAGGGCAGCTGTTCGTAGTGTTTTGTACACTCATTAAGTGTAGAATTAGCACACAGACAAGGTTTGGATGGCAGGGACATCACTACCGTCAGCACAGTGGAGTCACAGAATCCCCACCCTTCTCTCCTTATCTTCTCCCACTCCTCTCCTCCCCTCCTTTCCTATCCTTCCTCCCATCCTCTCCCCTTGATTATTCCACTGTTCCAAAACATGTTGACATAGCATTATAGGGTTCTTCTGACTATATAGATACCTCTTCTCCTCTCGTGTTTCCTCTCAGAAGAGTCAAAACTGATCAACTGTCACATGTCCAGAGAGTGCTGTAGGACAGGCCAGAAGTGCCTGTCTGTTTTTATTCTCCAACACCACCACGCCTGCCTGATGTGTTCCGTAACCCTCACCCCAGTTGGTGAAACCCTCACAGAATACTTCACACTCCCATTCCCCACATTCCCTAAACTGGAGGCTCCTAGGCGACTGATAATATTACAACCATAATCCACAGGGGTCTTAAAAGGGTAGGATGAAGTTACCGGTAGACACTGATCTAAGTTCAGTTTTGTGTTTCCTCCTCTAATTGTTAAAGGCCCAGTGCAGTCAAAATTCAGGAACTTCTAATCAGCCTGTTTGCATGAGCGGGAGTTTCGGCTTCCCTGGTGATATCACCAGGCGGTAAATTGGTTAATAGGCCAATAACAAAGAGAGTTCCAAAACTCTGCCAATAACAGCTAGTTTTAAGTTTTCTCCTCCCAACTCAGACCACTCCCAGACAGTCCTAGTAAAATTCTTGCTTAAGATTTTTTTTAATTATTTTTTTAAAGCTAATATTAAAAATATTACAATAAGGTACTTAATTGTTAACCAAATGATTTGATATAAAAACATCTGCGTTGGGAAAGGGAGATACCTAGTCATTTTTACAACTGAATGCATTCAACTGAAATGTGTCTTACGCTTTCAACCCAACCCCTCTGAATCAGAGAGGTGCAAGGGGATGCCTTTAATCAACATCCACGGAGCCCAGAGAACAGTGGGTTAACTGCCTTGCACAGGGGCAGAACCACAGATTTTTACCTTGTCAGCTCTGAGATTTGATCCAGCAACCTTTTAGTTACTGACCCAACACTCTAGCCACTAGGCTACCTGCCTTCACAGTTTGGATTTTAGGACAGTAATCTTTTCCTAGATCTGTTTGTACATTGTTAAGGGTTGTAGTAGGAGACTATACCTGAGAAAGAACCCCTGTCATGTGCTCCAACAGCAACCCCCACCCCTCTCCTTGAGTCTCATATTCCCTGTCCAGTATCTGTTTCACATTGCGAATGGAAGGACATTAGCAGATGACACTTTGACATTCAAGACTCACCAAGACCTGAGAGAGACCCTGTAGGCAGAAAGATGATCCTAATTTAATGTGAAATAAATGTATTGAATTTGATTGGCTTGCATGACTACATGCTCGCTCTACTCTTGCACACTGAGAAGAGAAAGAGAGAGAGAAAGAGGCTCTGACCACTGGTGCTGGCCATGGTGCTGGACTTTGAGAAAATCGATTATAATAAACATGATACTCCCTTGTTAATTATGCACCGCTAAATGACATTCTACATGTGTCAATTTCAATCCTTCTTTATCTACCCTTGTTGTGTCAGACTGGCAGACAGCACCGTGCCATTGGACATAGGCTGGTGACAAGTATTATTTTTAGACCTGGCAAAAACAAAATGTAAAAAAGAAGTGGGCGTCTTTTCTGCTGATACTGCTGCAACTGTATATGACGTCTATAGGTAGCCTACACACCCTGGGTCAGGATACACTTTTCCCCCACGAAAAATAGTTTTACAGCTATAGTTATTGGTCCTATACTTCAACATTAGTGTCAACTGTCAAGGGATGACACATTTTGAAACCCTGGATGCCGTTCTTTCTATTTCAAGATTACGCTGAGCACAAAATCTCTGAGCAAGTTCTCGAACTTGGAATGTCATCAACGTTGCTCTGCGGAGTGCCGATAAGAAGCCATTGAAAATAGATGAGAAGAACCTGCTACAATGAATACAATGGAAACGGTGGAATGTATCAGGATAGATCCAGATACTCTGACAATGCTAGAGGATGATGTGGACATCACTGAGGGAGTCTCCCAAATCAATGATGAGGTTGAGGATCTCCGCAACAGGTAGCAGCCTATATCCTACATCATTTCTGACATTCTGTACAGCCTACTAGAAGTGAAATCTGAGTCTTTTTCCAAAGTACACTACCGGTCAGTTTTAGAACACCTACTCATTCAAGGGTTTTTCTTTATTTTTACTATTTTCTACATTGTAGAATAATAGTGAAGACATCAAAACTATGAAATAACACATATGGAATCATGTAGTAACCAAAAAAGTGTTAAACAAATCTAAATATATTTTAGATTCTTCAAATAGTCACCCTTTGCCTTGATGACAGCTTTGCACACTCTTGAATGAATAGGTGTTCTAAAACTTTTGACCGGCAGTGTACATTCGCAAAAAACCTTATCCCCTCCTTCGTCGAGATCACATTAGTGTGGATGAATAGTTAAGGAGATAATTAAATTATTTGATAAAGGATTGAAAATGATTTCTGTCTCTGAGCATCCCACTTTGTCGAGATAAATCAGAGTTCAATCCATAGTAATCATGTCTTGTTATGATTTCAGTAAGGTTTACTCCATACAAAAGGTCACATTCCTAGTGAGACAGACAGACAGACAGACAGACAGACAGACAGACAGACAGACAGACAGACAGACAGACAGACAGACAGACAGACAGAGGGGCAGGGGTAGAGGGATCGTCACATATATAAGGCTTTTATTTCAAGTCATTTTTTATTATAATTTCTTGATGTGCCTCGAAATGGGAAAATGTACATTTGCCCCAGTACCTCACCATGTTATCTGTATTATCGCGTCTCTTCCAGTTTGCGGTTGGCGGTTCAGGATGAGGCGGTGCGTCCCAAGATGCAGTGCTTAATGATGGACCCCTCCTTCTCCATGGTTACCGTGCAGGGCGAGGACAGCGGCATCCAATGGGAGACCAGCTCCAGCCGCTGCTCCACCCCTTGGGGTTCCGAAGCTGAACCCACCCCTACCGTCGCCTCGGAATTCTGCTTTCCCATTAATGAAAGGTCTGTTTCACCTGGATTAGGATCTGGAATGGCAGGTAAAATAACCTTTGTCATGGATAAGGCAATGATGGTGAGGAGGCCAAGGATGAAAACAAGTTGTGGAGGAGGACGCAGGAGCCGGGCTGACAGACGGGGACGGACTCCTCTGCCCACAGGTGATGACTTAGGTGAGGTCACTGAAAGAAATTAGGTAATGTCTCAAACTCTGATATGCTCAAACTGTAAACTATTGAGAAACATTTTTGCATATTTTTCCTTCCTCAGGTGAGTTGGTTGAGAAGGCAGAGCTAGTGGAGGTCTCCCTGCCCAATGTGAGGGCAGAGGGAGATGGGGAGGAGGAGGAAACGACAGATCCCAAAGAGGAGAAGAAGCAGAGTTTGTTCCGCCTGGTGTCAGAAGGCTCAGAGATCCTGAACATCGTGGTTCCTCCCAGGCTGGTGAGCATAGACGAGGAGGAGAGCCAAGTCATGGTGGACAACCTGTCTTACCTGGAGGAATCCACCTTCACCAAACCCAGTAACGAAATCATAGAAGAGGTGACAAACACAATTGAATTAGATCTGTAGACCTTACTCTGTGTATCCATCCATCCATTCAGTCATTCATTAATTTATTTGCTCATGCACTTGTTTGTTTATTCATTCACTGATCCATTCATTCAGGTGTTTGAGGAGGACAACGCACCATCAGTAGGAGGTGGAGATCAAACGGTGGAACACACTGACTCCTCCCATCTCACCAGGCCTGATCAGACTGACCCTCCTGGGGCTCCGGTGGCAAAGCAGCCCAGACGAGGAGCCACCAGCGACATGGACTACTTTGAGACATTTACTCAGATGGATGAGCCTGCTCCAGGAGGCCCCACCATGATTGAAGAAGGACAGGAGGAGGAGGAAGCAGACTGTGGAGAGGAAAACCAGCAAGTGAGTGAGGAGCCGGAACAGCTCCAAGATGCCGCACCTATGACCGAAGACTTGGGAGGTTCCAACACAGGCGTTAGCGGAGAAGAAATCTCCAGTGACCATCTAGATGAGGTGTTCTACGGCGGTATGGACAATATGCCTTCTAAGAACTATCTGGAAGTAGAGGAGAGCGCAGTAGACAAGTCACCCAAGTCCCCCCTGAAGGAGAGTGGATCGGCCCTCTTCGGCAGCGAGGAAACCGTCCTCACCCCCATCTTCCTCCCCTCGGGACCCCCCAAAATCATCAACCCCACTCTGCTAGAAGAGCCTACGGCCATGGCCTTCCTTTACACAGACCTGTATGAAGAGGCGGTGGGCAGCAGGGAAGGAGTGAAGGAGGAAGACACTGAGAGTATGACCTCCGAAAGGTCCTTCCACAGCAGACACTCAGACCGGGAGGCCAGGGGGTACCTGGAGAAGTTTGTCCTGAAGGACGAGACTCCCATGGTGGAGCTGGAAGGGGAACCGGCAGTAGAGGAAGGCTTCAGAACTTGGGCACAGGAATTGTACACGCTGGACAGCTTTCTCTCACACCCTGATGATGGAGAGACAGAAGGGGAGATCCAGGAGTTTGAGCATGACATGACAGATTTTTTCCGTACGAACGCCAGTTCCTCTCCATCTGATGATCGGTACATCCCATCACTGGATAAAGAAAAGAACCATGCAGAACCTGTGAAGGAGGACAAACATGTTAAGGCAGACAATGTTTTAAAGACAGTGCAGGAAGCACCTCAGCTTCAAGTGGTTAAAGAAGTGAAAACCACAGAGGAGGAGAACAAGACTCAGGGCGTTGTCACAGATTTAAATGATCCACCACTTTCTGACCCAGAGTCTTTCTCTGAGAGGGCTGGTGGGGGGAGTGTCACTGAGCCCCCCACAGACATAGATCTCTCATACAAACATGATGCTCCCACAGTGGAACTACAAACACTCCCACCTCTGAGTGACAGTGGAACAAATCAGGAAGCTCCAAAGCCAGTAGCCCCCCCTAGAAGGAAGCCAGCTGCACCTCACAAGAGCTCTCTGAAACTAGCGCCACTGGCTCGAGCCCAGACCCCAGTTGAGATCCTAGAGGGAGGAGGGGATAGAGGGAAGGAAGAGAGGGAGGAGGAGAAAGAGAAGGCTTCACCAGCTGAGACTGCTGATGAAGGAGAGGGGGATGGAGAGACAGGACAGAGGGAGGAGGAGAAAGATATGACAACACCAGTTGACGGCTCATCCTCATTTTACCAATCCCAGATTACGCTGCTCTCAAGTATAGCTACTGAACAAGTAAAAGCAGAGGATAAAAAGACTGAATTGGCTGAAGGACACAGAACCACAGAACCACCTCAGGCTGAGGAGAGTGAGAGCCCCAAGCCAGAGGCTGACCCGTTATTGACAGGACAGGACAGTAAAACAGAACCAGCTAAAGGAGAGGCTGAACCAGCTGAGTCAGCCAAGCTAGAAGTTGAACCTACAACAGGACCTAGCCAGACCACTCCTTCCGTTCCTGCCCCAGTGAATGACCCAGCCAAAGTTGGCGGCGGATGCATCATCCTTTAGCCTTATTAGGGGGAAAATACTATGTCCTTTTTAGTCTTATTGGCTTTATACTGCAGCAATTTGAAATTGAGAGGCCAAATGATGAATTGAAGTAAAAATTACAGAACTTCATATTTTTTTCTCAACCTGGTCTCAGAGCATTTCGTATTATTCTGTACGTAAATCCGAAACACTCCATTTAGTATGATATGTTATGGTTCGTATGGTATGTATTAATTTGTGGATGATATGTTCCAAATTACAATTTGTATTATATTTTATGAATTTGCAGAATGTACAGTATGTTACAAATTTTCAAACTGTATGATATGTAATGAATTCTAGCTAGGTGGCTAGTGGCTAACGTTAGCTAGCTGTCTAACATTATGTAGGCTAGGGGCTAGTGTTAAGTTTAGAAGTTCAGTTAAAGAGTTAATGTTAGGGTTAGCGGAAGGATTAGCTAAAAGGGTTAAGGTTGGGGAAGGGTTAGCTAACATGCTAAGTAGTTGCAAAGTAGCTAAAAGTACCAAGTAATTGAAAAGTTGCTAATTAATTAAATGCTAAAGTTGTCTGTGATGTGAAATTGCAACTATTGGGTTGCTAGACGTTCACGCTGTATGCCCACCCACCATCCCAACTAACCATCCTACTTTAATTTTTGCCTTAAGTAACCATCTGTCTTATGTAACCATACTAACATACAGTATTATACTAATTTTAGTGTCCTGGATTTACATTTACTATGTAACGTCTATCAGACCAGGCTGTTTTTTCTGGATATTTATTTTTATGCATACTTGTTAATTTTACCATTTTTAAACAGTAGCACAGTAGCACTGGTTTCCCGGACCCAGCCTAAACACTTTCAACGGAGATTCTCTATTAAGCAGTCAGTCAGACTCATAGGTAATTGTTAGGTTATTACCATTTAACCTTGTAATTTCTAAATAAATATCTGATCATTTCTGAACTGTAAAATAAAGTTCTACCCATTTTCCTCTCCTTTTGTATCTAAGAGCCGCTGCTCCAGATCATCCAATCTCCTGTGTGTTGATGGATGGTGGCCAGCTGAAAAAAACCTGTGTGTGTGTGTGTCTGTATTCGTGTGTGTGTGTTAGAAATAGGAGGTATGAATCACGGAGGGGGAGGGGGGAATTGGAGAGGTTGGGTTTGTCAAATGAGTAGCCTCTTGTACACATTGATGACCTTATAGGAAGGGAGTGTGTGTGTGTTGTGAGGGGGGGGGGGGTCTTAAGTGCACCCCTTGCCTCTACTCACTGTAAAGGGTTATAAATAACCATCCTTGGCCTGAGCCTGACAACCCCCATCTTGACACCAAGTCTCTGTAACCCTGTTCTCTTCTCAGATTGGTCTAGTGAGCCTCTGTAACCATCTTCTTGGATTGGCTCCCACTGCAAAGAACCTTGCAGCCTAAACACATAGTGTGATATGTACTGTATGTTCAGGTTTCTTATTCCACGTGAAGCATGGATGGAAATTAAATATAAGTTTACACGTTTATCCAAGTGTTCCCTGTGTGTCAGCTTGTTGTTGTGGATGATCTAACTGAAGACTGAAGCAGCTGCCAACTCAATCTGAGGAACTGAAGTAGATCTGCATACCTGTTCCCTTTCTTGTATTCACACAGTATTCCTCTTCATTCTCCTATTCATCATGTTTATGTTCCCCTGTGAAGAGTTTATGTGCTTTTCACTGGTTTTCAAAGGGTTTTGCATTGTATTGTGTTATATGGGGCTATAAAAGAGATTTTGATAACACATTCACATCACTATCAGCGTGTTTTATTTCATTTTTAGTTTCAGGTGAGATTGTAACATTTTGTTAACATTTTGTTGAAAGGCTTTAGTGCCATCTTCTGGCCAAATGGAAAATCGTACGGTCTTTCCCGCACCAGAACGGCAGGACACGGTAATGCACCAACTGTGCGGTTTACGCTAGTTACCACAAACACAAAGTAAATATTATCTATATTGTAAAAAAAAAAAAATGATTTGTGATCTTAATTTAGGTTAGGGTTAGGCATAAGGTTAGCAGTGTGGTTAAGTTTAAGGTTAGGTTTAAAAATACATTTTAAGAAAATACATTGTAGAAATAGGAGAGGCTTATGACTGTAGTAACTAGTGAAGACTAAACTGCAGTTTAACACCAGGAAATTCCAAACGTCACGACAGCAACATTTTCAAATCAAATGAAAACAAAATTATCGAATTAGTCGTTAATTTCTTAATTCTCTCTGGTAAATGTTATATACACAAAAACACATAGTTAAAATATATTTTTTACTTGAAATCCAATATTTAATAAAATATCTAGAATTAGTCAATAATTATTTTTATTTTTTTATATATATACATATATTCTTACAACTCTATCATAGGTTTGTACAACTGTAACCCCTGGACTTTATGAATTCTCAGTTCTTGTTATTACATTTTTCAACTTTTAATATTATTTTATGTTTTTCAAAGAAAATATACGTGCAGTGATGTCTTATGTTTTTTTGTTGTATTGTAATTTGAAATGTTATAATAATATATATATATATTTTTAAAGCAACATTATAGTCCTGGCAGCAGCATTAAGACTTCCGGTTTTCGTATTTTGCCTTCAAAATAAAAGTCCATGGTAAAACGCTGTGTGGATGATACAAAATCCCCCCCAAAATTGCAGCTTTGCATAGTGCGTAATGTAAAAATTACGTACAAAATATATAATTACATGGGAGAAAATCTAAACTTAAGATAATTACTATATATGAGATAAATAATTATATAAGGTGAAGCACATTGAAAAATGGTTGGAGCTTATGTATAGTAAATAACAATAATGGCCTACTGGTAAAACGTATATACAATAACAATTAAAAAATATATATAATTATTTTGGTTGTATGATTCTTGTTAATTTATTGGTGCTATTGTTCAAGGATTATATTTTGAAATGTAATGTTTAAAAAAAAAGTGTTACTGTATTTTTGTTATATAGCACAAACAAACTGAACTGTAGAGGGAAAAGGATTGATTGTGTGTCCATAAAACCAGGGTCTAGTTTGAACAAAAAGCAAGGACATAGCACGTGTTACAGGACTTTTACTGTGGTCAAACATCTTAAAATGGAATGCCTGGACACTATACGGTACAAATATAGCACTGTACAGGCAAAATTATCGATAGTGTGTCCATAGAACCCGGGTCCAGTCTACTTACGAGAGTCCCTAGAATACAAATAAGGTGAGTTTGAAGAAAAAGCTAGATCATAGAAAGTGTTATCATAGAAAGTGTTGCTGGACATTTACTGTGGTCAAACAGCTTAAAAGGGGACGCCTGGACACTATAAGAAACAAATATTGCACTGTACAGGCAAAACGATCGATTGTGTGTCCATAAAACCAGGGTCCTGCCAACTCACTAGAGTCTACCTTTTCCTGGTGAGCACATAGCTATTTTATGAGGCAATAATATGTCACACAATCACAAAAACCAGAACCCACATCCCTGCTACTTTCAATCCAAAAACCCAAGTCCAAGATACAAACCTTTTGATGAATTGCGGCCAGGGTTGGTTGAAGAAAAGTGCTGTTAACCTCCGTGATAACCGTTGGTAGACTACAGGCATAATCGGGGTGATACTAACTAGCAGCATGATCTTACTATGATACGGCTTCAAAAAATAATATTTTATTTGTCTAGCAAAAACGCTCGACCTGATGCATGTTTTGGCAGTGTTGTGGCTTTACTTTCATTAATCTGATGACTGTTCTTTATCGAATCAAATGACTATGTTTAATTGCTACCTGATTAAATTAATAATGTAACAATTAACTCATTAGGAATTTGGGGCACCACGTGAGCGGTTGTTTAAAGCGAGAGGGAGAGGAGTATGTATGCGTGGTGGAAGAAGACTGAGAGGAAGATCAAGAGCTGTAGTCTCAGATGAGATTAGGGATACTATAAATGATCATGTAATAAATCATGGTCTATCAATGAGAGAGGCTGGTCTGAGAGTGCAGCCAAATCTGCAACGCTCAACAGTGGCATCTATTGTGAGAAATTTCCGGCAAAACAACAGGTAAGATGTACATTCTGCAAGGGCATCTGACTGAACTGCACATTACAGAAGTAAATTGAGGAAAGCCTCCAAACCCACGAGTCAAGCAACTCAGGAAACAATATGTCCAGGTAAGATGACTATAATATACAGAACTGTCACGGATCCCTCTGGAACATTCATTGTGCACACTTGGCCCCTATTCCCACTGATTGTATTTGTATATATGTGCCCTTTGTTCACCATGGTGCTGTCGGTTATTGTTACAATGTCCGTTGGTGCGTGTGAGTACCTGTGCTGTGTGTTTTGGGCTTTCGTGCCCTTGTGGATTGCGCAGATGACTACGGGTCTCGTCCCGTGTGTTAATCATTGTGCGCATGTGTATTTATTTGAGGTACTCCTCACTCTTTTGTTTGGGTTTCAACCCTGTGTTTTGTGTAGTGTTTGTTTGGTCTTCGTGCCTTTACACGGCACACCGTAATTTGGGGTATAATTATTTTTAAACTATTACGCATTCCTGCGCCTGTCTTCCGAATCATTGTTACCAAATCATTGTTACCAACACTCTGACATAAAAAAATGACAAAAAATGACAAAACATATTGAAGCATATTGCATCATGTCTGATTCATTCACGTAACATATACTGCAATGAATTCTAAACAGCAAAGACATTTTACAAAAAAAAACATTGTTTTTAGTGTTAGAGTTTTTTAGGTCATGGTTTTATGAGTGACAAAGTGTGCTTGTTGGATGACAACCTTTGCTAGTGTGGAAGAATGAGTTGATTTGAGACATGTATGAAGTATTTTGGTAGTTTTAGTGCATTTTGGATGTGAAATTAACTGCTGTGCCAAGCTGAAAGTTGGTTAGGAGAACTGTGTGAAGAGTTTTGAAAAAGTATTGAGAAATGGGTCCTAGCAATTGAAAAAAACTGTATTTAGAATTCAAGGCACACTTAACCAGAATGGCTACCACAGCATTCTACAGCAATGCACCATCCCATCTGGTTTGCGCTTAGTGGGACTATCATTTCTTTTTCAACAGGACAATTACCCAAAACAGATCTCCAGACTGTGTAAGGGCCATTTGACCAAGAAGGAGAGTGATGGAGTGCTGCATCAGATGACCTGGCCTCCACAGTCACCCGACCTCAACCCAATTGCGATGGTTTGGGGTGAGTTGGACCGCAGAGTGAAGGAAAAACAGCCCAAAAGTGCTCAGCATATGTGGGAACTCCTTCAAGACTGTAGGAAAAGCATTCCAGGTAAATACCTCATGAGGCTGGTTGAGAGAATGCCAAGTGTGTGCAAAGCTGTCATCAAGGCAAAGGGTGGCTACTTTGAAGAATCTAAAATATTTTTGGGTTACTACATGATTCCATATGTGTTATTTCATAGTTTTGATGTCTTCACTATTATTCTACAATGTAGAAAATAGTAAAATAATGAAAACCCTTGAATGAGTAGGTGTGTCCAAACTTTTGACTGGTACTGTACTCTCACGGTGCACCTTTTCACTCCATGATATGTGCGAGGACAACATGTGGTGTGCACGCGTTTGTGCGCACGTGTACTTGCACATACACGTGCACACAAACGCGTGTGCATCCCATGTAGTCCTCAAATATATCATGATTGTGGCTCATAGTTTTTCCATGTTAGATTTGAAGATAAGGCTTAGGAGGATAATTAATGAATAAATAACATCTCTTAAAAATACATAATAGAGAATGTATATAGATGTGCCCAAGCAACCCTCTCACAAACCCAGCAACTGCATTTTTATGACAGTCATACAGAGTAAACGGCAAGGGGATAGAGGGGGTGAGAGCTAAAAAAAAAATGGTCAGAGTAAGCTCTGGTATCTAAGCGGCATCTAAAATGAGAAACGTTAAAGAAAATCTGACCACACACACGTCACCAGAGACTAAGGACTGACAGTCTATATGGATCCGATTCGTGTGGGACGTTAGTCCACTGGCTTGAGCTGACAAACGTTTGATACAAATATAAGTTTCAAGATTTAGGAAAACACTCACCATGATCACGCACCAACTTTTTTTGTACTTACGCTTCAGAGGACTTTGTCTCAAATGTCGGTAGCACCGTAGCAGATCTGTCCTGGGAGCAGCATTGCGTGGATGATTCACTGAATGTTCGCGTAGGACAGCACCCGTTTGCTGGCGAGACGACCTCCACACCAATTCTTCGTTGGAATCACACCATGTTCCTTACAGAACTTTTATCACTGCAGTCAGCTTTTTGTAGAAATTCTGAAATCAGAAAATACATGATTTAAAACATGCCTTTATGCGCTGAAAGGCACAATGTATTCTCAGCTCTTTTATTTATATTCATAATACAGCTTACTACTCATTATTTCTTAAATACGATTTCCTCTGATGTTTCTTTTCTGTTTGTTTGCTCCTTTTCGAGCTGACAGTTTTCTTGGAAAGGTTAATGGAACCAGCAATCTTGCCAATGAGCACTATATGTTTTCCATCTGAAAAATAAGACAAATAATAGTGCATAATTCTTTAACATTGTCACCATAATAATATATTCTAGCCAATACATTTTCAGGTTATATCAACAAACTTTCAATAAAACACACAAACTACACATTCCCTGCGCTTATTGAAATGTATGCATGAAATCCACACACACAAACCACAAACAGTACACACACACACACACACAAAAAAAACACACATACTTTTACTAGGACAGTAAATGGGTCATGTTTGACATATCTTTATAGATGGTCAAGTTATATGATAACTTTATTGATGGCCATTTCATGCATTTATGTAACCTGTCTTTAGAACAAATAGGACCCTCAGGGGTTGGACTTGCAAGAGCACCCGAACAAGCAAGCCTTTTCAATTTCTTGCCCAGCATCACTTACATATTTCCCCTCGACCGACTGAAGCACCGTAATTGACGAATCCAACCTTTAACGGGTGGTTTTCCTCAGTTTCGTCCTCAAGGGGCTCGGCCTCTACTTCGGTGAGCTCGTCTGAGTAGGTGTCTGTTCCATTTGCGGAGTCGCTGATGGCCACTCTCCGGCTCAGGTCAAGAGTAGTTGCCAATAAGTTGACGCCACTGATCGTCTGAACCTTCTCCCAGTACAACATTCTTACTAATTAAAAATCGAGCAATTACTCTCTCCTGGGAATCCATCGATGCAGTAGAAAGCTAAGCTAGCTACTAGCAAGGCGTAGTGAGACTATGTATGATGGGTTTTGAGATGCGAGAGTGTAGCTTGAGGTACTTTTAGTTTTTCCATGGATGATACGCTACACCTCGATTTACAGTAGTGAGTGGACACATTTTAATCTGTAACGGTCCCCCGTGGGAATCAAACCCACAACCCTGGTGTTGCAAGCCACACAGGACCACAGTAACTTTGATTGGGTGAACAGGAAAATGATCCGATTGAATAGCCTATTGTTGCTTGATTCAAAATATATAGCTTATGTAATAAATACCATTTAAAATAACACAAGCATATTGCTATTACATTGTTATAACTAACTTCTTTCTAAGCAGGGTTTCTCACACACCCAAGGACAGAGGGCTGACGTAAACCTTTCATAAACACTGATAAGAAAAGGGTGCTTGGGTCCGCATTTCACGAGATAATAAGACACACACACATACCCAAGGACAGGGGGCACACACAAAATCTCCTGTTTTAGCTGAACATTTGGTAACAAAGAACTTTTGCTATAAGACTCAGAAGGATGACGCCCAGCTCATCAGGACCAATCTGAGAAGACAACAACCTGTCCAGAACCAACCAAAGGACCAGAACTTCCAGACTCAACCTACTTTCTGTGTTGTATAAAATGTCTATGCATTCTGTTATCTGGGCTTTTTCTGGAGGTTCTCTATGAGCCGAAGGAACGAGACCGTATACGCTTGTACCAGATATCTTTACTCATAATTAAACTGTCGCTTGTCATACAATTTATCACCTTGTCTGAATCGATCCTTGACCGGCTCACCCTTCTCCATATCCAATTATCAACAGAAACTTGGTAAGCAGAGGATGGTTGTCTAGAGACCCGGTCCAGAGTGGTTGATTTGGGTGGGAGAGGGCGAGTTGGTGAAAGGACGGTTCACGGAGGACAGGTGAAATCTTTTGGGGGGGAGGACGACAGTTCTGCTCAACTCGGGAAACTGATCTTCTGGTCGACCATAAACAAGGTAAGCAAGACCTGTTAAATCAAACTTTGCATATTGTCGTATAGTTCTTCCAAATTTCGATCAGTGGTACCGAGTCTGGGTAAGAATTCTTGTTTAAATTTATGTGTATAGATGACGTGAAGGACAGTGAAGTAAACATATGTGGCCATAATTTTGTTCCGATAGTCCGGCGGCGACCGGTCCGGCTGAGTCCGGTAAGGGATAAAATTGTGTTAGGGTTCCGATAGTCCGGCGGCGACCGGTCCGGCTGAGTCCGGTAAGGAACGATATTCCGATAGTCCGGCGGCGACCGGTCCGGCAGAGTCCGGTAAGGAATAGTTAAAGTTAAAAGAAATAGACTTATCCGATAGTCCGGCGGCGACCGGTCCGGCAGAGACCGGTAAGGAAGTCTTAGTCCTAAGTCCGGCGGCGACCGGTCCGATTAGATTCGGTAGGGAAATCTATTCCGATAGTCCGGCGGCGACAGGTCCGGCAGAGTCCGGTAAGGAATAGAATACTGTGTATTGTTTAATGACAAACGCTCCATGTACCAATAGGGTCGGATGTGTAAATGTCAACTGATTAATGTGTATTGTTTAATGACAAACGCTCCATGTACCAATAGGGTCGGATGTGTAAATGTCAACTGATTAATGTGTATTGTTTAATGACAAACGCTCCATGTACCAATAGGGTCGGATGTGTAAATGTCAACTGATTAATGTGTATTGTTTAATGACAAACGCTCCATGTACCAATAGGGTCGGATGTGTAAATGTCAACTGATTAATGTGTATTGTTTAATGACAAACGCTCCATGTACCAATAGGGTCGGATGTGTAAATGTCAACTGATTAATGTGTATTGTTTAATGACAAACGCTCCATGTACCAATAGGGTCGGATGTGTAAATGTCAACTGTTTAATGGATGTTGTTTAATGATGAACATTGCTAGTTAAAAATAGGATTCCGATAGTCTTAAAGTGTATAAGCCTCATCCAAAAGCCCGAATATTCGTTCGGTGAAGGATGTAGTTAAAGTGAACAGTGGTAAATGATAAAGTGGTAACTATTCTAAGTCCGGCTGAGACCGGTCCGACTGAGGTCGGTAAGGAATAAACTTAATTTGTGTTGTGATAAGACCTACTCAATAGTCCAGGCGGAGACCGGTAAGGAGTAGGTTTGAATTGTGTAGTGATAAGTGATAGCTATTCAATAAGTCCGGCTGAGACCGGTCCGACTGAGATCGGTAAGGAATAGGTTCAGAGTGTTTGAGAGATCTCTAATGTAATGTGTAAGTGTTGAAAGTATACTGATTAATGTGAAGTATTTTAAGTGATAAATATTGACTATATTGAATGAATGTCTAAATGATGTGTTTTAATGTGCTGATATAATCTGTTGGTTGCGCATTCCACAACGCCGTATAAATCAAATAATATATGTATAAAAATTCTGAATATACGAGGGAGGAGCTCTGAGATAAGACAGAGTACGTGTCTCCAAGAATTCATCACGGGTATTTACCAGTGACGGGCTAAGTATATTCAGATAGTCTAAATATAGTGATGAAATTTAATCAGATGTTTTAAAATATAGAGATAAAAGTTAAAATATAAAATACATGACAATATGACGACCCCAAATACTCCAAAGCTAAAATTCAATGATTTTCTAGATCAGAAAATACAGGACAGGTAAGGGGGAAAGGAACAGTGGAAGACTATAAAGAAGGTTTGGGAGGGATTGAAGTTGAGATAGACACAGGTAGGTTATCTAGGAGGGGGGCCGCCAAGCAGGGTCCAACTGAGTACGATGGAAGGCGGACTGAGAGAGGCAGTGCAGGAAGCTAGAGACAGGGAGGTAGAAAAGAATAAAAGTCATTTGTTTAAGAAGGAAAGGACCACCAAGAGAGGGAGGTCATATGCCCGCTCTTGATGTACACCAGATAGGTATGACTGATTATGTGAAAAAACTGACAGAACTTTCTGCAGCTCTCTCCAAACAGATTCACAAGGTCCGAGAGGGGGAGCTGCCAGGAGGCACGCCACCACTGAATGTAAAATGGTGACTGGGTGGGGATTAAAGTCCACAAGAGAAAGTGGCTGGAACCCAGGTGGACTGAACTGTACGAAGTGAAGGAGGTTACTTCACACTCAGTTCAGGTCAAAGGTAAATCAGGCGCACCTTGGCACCACCTCACACATTGCACTCTAGCTCCAATTCCTTACAGAAGTCAGAGTCGATTTGAGCGGCCTAAATTCGATTCCAAATTAAGACACTCCTGACTCAGGTGATGCGGCATCAAACTTCGCCTCCCCTGAAAAAGGAATCTCTCCCAGTTAGAGGGATATCTCCCTCCCTGGGCGAGATTAGGGATATCTGGCCCCTTATTTGTGATATTCCTCCACACACTCATAACTCTTAGAATAGTTGGGGGTGGAGAGCTGTACAGAGAATGGACAGAAGATGGCAGTATTGCAGCACTCAACGGTCTCCCAGCAAACGGGAGCCTGTTTGAATGCTGGTGACAGAAAAAACTTAGAACCAATTCGGAGTAGAGAGAATACATTTAATAACTTATTTAGGTTAAATTTACAGACTAATGATATTATTGTTATGGATTGGCTGACATGCGATATAAATTTAGCGAAGTATATGGTAAGTTTACACTTTGGAATGGAGAAAGTTGAGAAGTTGATTTTACTTATACGATAGTTTTGCTGCTAAACTTAGTTGGAGTAACTAGATGTTTTGCCTAGAGGCATGAATAAGACAGTCATTTTTGGTATCACCAGAGAATTCGAACAATAAGTAAACGTATTCTAAACGTGATCTGTTTTCATTATGGGGAACAAAGAACGACTCGCAACCTGGTATGGCTGGCATGAGAGTTTTTAAAGGGACAGTGTACGTTTATCACAGTTGTATGGTTAGTACATGAAACATCGGGGAAATTTAAAACGAATGATTTAAGGGTATTATCATAATTATTAGGTTTTGTTTTTGTGGTAAACGTTTTGGGTTAAGGGGTTTTCCGTGTTCCGAGAGACAAGATAATATTAGGTGTTTTACTTTCTGAGTTTTATTTAGACAAGGGACTTTGTTAAGATAAAGGGTTCTTTTGGTATGTCTAGATATGGTATGGAACACGAATGTAGGTGTAACCTTTTTGACCTCTTTTCGTTGCATTTTCCTGTGACTTGATCAATCACGGGGGGATGTAGTGAGAATAATGAAATTGTGGTCATTTGGGAATACTAGTTTTGAGGTAAATTGATATAATAGAGTTTATAACTCTTGACCATAATTGTAGTTTTAACCACAGAGGAGTCAGGATTCTGTTTTTAAACATTGGCTATGACGGTTTTGAATGGGCTGTTATTGAATTGGTTTGAACAGGAGATATTTTAAGCCTATAGGGCATGGAAATAAAAGTGATAGAGAGCTTATTAGTAAAGAAAGGAATTTATATGGTTAGCATTTGTTTTGGCCATAAGAAGATAGAGATAGGTTTATTAAGGTTATGTAAGGACTTTAGAGATTGACACTATAAGACATGTTGTTATTTTTAAATCCATTTGGGATAGATAAAGTCAAAACAGTGAGACACTTAGTTAATATTGCAAAAGAACACATAGTTGTTATTGACTATTATTAGAAAAAGGCAGACAGATGGGTCTACCCCGCACTGTTGAGACCTTGAAGGTTTGAGAGTAGAGTGGGGAGGGTGGACCAGGAAATGAGCAAGGTAGACTGTGAAATAAGATAGGAGAGAAAGGGTTAACACATATAAGCAGCACAGATACATTTTAAAGTAGATAAGTCACTTGACAGATAATTAGTAAAGGATAGAATGGACACCCAAACCCAAGGGACAATTGGACATGTGGAAAAGTCATTATTTAGAGTAGGTAAGGTTGATACCTGGCCAGAGCCAGGTATCAAACGGGGGAGGGGTACATTGTGGTCTAGGATAGGATGGGGCCTATTGGATAATAAACTAATTAAAAATTAAAAATTCTAGCTAAAAAATAGACATAGAAGTTAAATATATAATCGGATAGAACAAATGAGAAACTGTTTGTTAACCAAACCTGTATGTCCAAGATTTTATGCATTGCAGGTGAATTAAAGGAGAAGGTGATTCACTCGACCTGGGGGCATATCGCACTTGGAGGGTGAGACACACTGACACTGTCGAATGATCACAGAGTTAAGGAGAAGAACCGTTGCTAATAGAGTTCGGGGATCAACTCCTTAATGAAGAATTCCCTGCCCCCGACCTTTCCTCACTGTGTTTGTTCATAGAAGTGAAAGTGTTGCTTGATCTCTGGCTGATGATGTGTTCTCTGGGAGAGGATGGGGCTTTACAGGACTGCTTGTAGTCCTGAGCTGTCTGTTTAGGATACGATGGGGATGTTACCATCACAGTACTGCCAGAACCACCACCAGTTCCAACAGACCAGGTTCAGCCGGCCTCCTCCACCACTTCAAGACCAAGTCCCACGCCATCACCTGAACTCTACAATCTGGTATAGGTAATAAATGTAAAAGACATCTCAGATAGTGACCAATTGGGGACTGAAACTGGTTATGAGGGAAGGGAGAATATGTGGTTGACCTACAAAACACTTAATAAAAAGGACTGTGTCGTATGTGGACATGCCAGACCTATTCTGGCTGCTCACCCATTTGCCCTAAGTAAGGGGGAAGGTTGGATGTGCATATTGGAAAGTTTAAGCCAAATTCAACCCTGTGTAAAACTCTGAGTCTTGTGTTCCCAGAAGTCCGTCCCCAGAAGACACCATGGGGGTTAAGGCATATGGGGGATATTACAGCTGTAACACTGGTACAGGTAGAGGTATAGACTATGGGAGGTTCCCTACTGCTGCCTGCATCACTAATGTCACTATTAACTAGAGGTGTTGCTGATGTATGGTGGATGTGTGGACCTGCCAGGCGGTTGACCCCATTTTGAAAGGAGATTATCAGGGAACATGTGTTTTGGCCAGTCTGATAAACACCATTGCCTATTATTGAGGTTACAGCTAACCAACTTTTGGGAGCTGCACATGACAGAGGCTTGGGACCAATCCAGGAGACGGCAGAATCGTGACGCTCCTTGGTCCGAGGGTACAGATAACATTCACACCAACCTGTTGGGGGTCCCAATAGGGGTCCCCCACGAATTCCAGACATTAAACAGGAAAGATGGCCTGTGGCATCTGATGCCCATCATTGGCCCAGCTATTGTTGATGCTAAACAAAATGCCTGGGTCAATTATATCTACTATAATTAATAATGATTTGTTAAATACACCCACACAGCACTTACAGGGATGGCTGAACAATTGGATGCTACCTCTCAAACCAGTAGACAAAATAGACTAGCACTGGACATGATTCTGGCCGACCAGGGAGGTGTATGTAAAATGTTTGGAACAGTGTTAGACGTTTGTCCCTAACAATACTAGTCCGGATGGGAGCATTTCAAAAGCTCTGAGTGGGTTGGCAAGGTTATCGGTGGAGGTGAGGGGTCTTGCAGGTGTGGAGGAGAGTGGACTGGTCCCTTGGCTGGGTGGTTGGTTTGGTAAGTGCACTGCAGTGATGATTACTGGATTTCTGACACTAGTTGTTGTTTTTCATTTCTGTGCTGCCTGTATCATACCTTGTTTGAAGAAGTCTGTTACAGATGTGGAAAGGGCCTATGGTATGATGCCGCTGCTTGATGCTCCAGTTGGAGAGGCTGATACGAAATCAAGCTTTCGCAGGAGAGTGGGCCTGACAGAGGGGGACCCTTGGTTCGCTGTAGTTGATGTTGTCGAATGAATAAAAAGTGATGTTTGTCCTCCCTGTTGTGAAGGTTTGAAGTTCCCGGGTGGCGACGAGCCCACCTGGTACAGGTTGTATAGAGGGATGGACCTGAGGGTTTAACATGATCTAGCTTTTTATGTCACGTCTCTTTTGAGACGTGAAGAGAGGGAATCAAAACTTTTTCCTTCTGAAAAAGTTCCCTGTCTCTGCTTGTCTTAGCTATTTTTGTCACGTCTCTTTTGAGACGTGAAGAGAGGGAATTAAAACTTTCTCTCTGAGAAAGTTTCCCTGGTTGTTTACTTTTGCTTTTCTTACTCTTACCTAGTTTATGTCACGTCTCTTGTGAGACGTGAAGAGAGGGAATCAAAACTTTATCTTCTGATAAAGTTTACTCTAATTTTGCCATTTATAGCTTTTGTCCTAGCTTTAGTCACGTCTCTTATGAGACGTGAAGAGGGGGATTTGTAATAAATACCATTTAAAATAACACAAGCATATTGCTATTACATTGTTATAACTAACTTCTTTCTAAGCAGGGTTTCTCACACACCCAAGGACAGAGGGCTGACGTAAACCTTTCATAAACACTGATAAGAAAAGGGTGCTTGGGTCCGCATTTCACGAGATAATAAGACACACACACGCATACCCAAGGACAGGGGGCTGACTACGCACACACAAAATCTCCTGTTTTAGCTGAACATTTGGTAACAAAGAACTTTTGCTATAAGACTCAGAAGGATGACGCCCAGCTCATCAGGACCAATCTGAGAAGACAACAACCTGTCCAGAACCAACCAAAGGACCAGAACTTCCAGACTCAACCTACTTTCTGTGTTGTATAAAATGTCTATGCATTCTGTTATCTGGGCTTTTTCTGGAGGTTCTCTATGAGCCGAAGGAACGAGACCGTATACGCTTGTACCAGATATCTTTACTCATAATTAAACTGTCGCTTGTCATACAATTTATCACCTTGTCTGAATCGATCCTTGACCGGCTCACCCTTCTCCATATCCAATTATCAACACTTACTAGCTAGTTTGTAATTAATTCGGGATTTCGAAATAGGGGAGGGTTATAATAGTGCAGCTACTGTAAAATAGTTACACGAAAGCCTGACCTGATGTGTTACAAGCTAGCTAGCATCCACCGAACAAATGTGAAAATGCATTGTTGCTATATTTCATCCTACATTTATAAAATTAAAAACTATATTTATACTCTGAATTTGGCAATAATAGATATAACAGATTATGAAAGCAAAGACGTTGTTTTTTAAAAACCAGATGAACCCCCTTAAAAGCAAAATCTGAACGTTGACAACAACACAATTTGCATGCAAATTTGCCATTGCAACTTCCGACAGATTATGATAGAGCGCATCACATACCATACGAACTGGGTGATGGACATCCCCAGATGAATACATACCATATCTGATAACATATATCTCGAATCTACGTAAAGAATAATATGGCATGTTCTGAGACCAGGTTGCAGAGCCTTGCTGTTGTGGCCTTTGTGGACCTCATCTGTTTACTCGAAGGAAGAGGCTTGAAGAGGGGATTGTCTGTTTTGTATTTACGGGGCTCTAGTGAGTGGAGTGGACCCTGGTTTATGAACACAAAATGTAGTGTTTTAACATTATAGTGTCCATTTTATATTTTATGTCATTTGACATTATTTGTTTGGCCAAGAGGCATTCTTTTGGCATAGGTCAAGACTGGACTCGAGCTGATTTAAATTTGTAAAAGGCGAAACTGGCTCATCATCACTTGGTTAATAATCTAGGTCGTTAAGAGGTATGCCAGTCCATCATTGTTTACATTGTGTCTTAGAAGTAACTAATCCCCTATAGGCCTACAGTGTATTGCATTGCAGTGCATGGAGTGGGTGGAGTAGAAAGTGTTGCTGGGTATATACTGTAGATCTCAGTCCCCCATGAAATAACACCATATCACAGGAGGTTGGTGGCACCTTAATTGGGAAGAATGGGCTCGTGGTAATGACTGGAGCCTAGTCAGTGGAATGGTATCAAATACATTCTTTATCCCTTTACACTTGTGTGTATAAGGTAGTAGTTGTGGAATTGTTAGGTTAGATTACTTGTTGGTTATTACTGCATTGTCGGAACTAGAAGCACAAGCATTTCGCTACACTCACATTAACATCTGCTAACCATGTGTATGTGACAAATACAATTTGATTTGATTTGATTTATACATAAAACACATGGTCTCCGGGTGTTTGATGCCATTCCATTTGCTTCGTTGCGGCCATTATTATTATTTGATGCCGTTCTCCCCTCAGCCGCCTCCACTGCACCATATATCGTCTGAGATCCCCAAAGATTGGAAAGCTGCCGCGGTCATCCCCCTCTTCAAAGGGGGAGACACTCTAGACCCAAACTGCTACAGACCTATATCTATCCTACCCTGCCTTCCTAAGGTCTTCGAAAGGCAAGTTAACAAACAGATCACCGACCATTTCGAATCCCACCGTACCTTCTCAGCTATGCAATCTGGTTTCCGAGCTGGTCATGGGTGCACCTCAGCCACGCTCAAGGTCCTAAACGATATCATAACCTCCATCGATAAGAGACAATACTGTGCAGCTGTATTCATAGAACTGGCCAAGGCTTTCGACTCTGTCAATCACCACATTCTTATCAGCAGACTCAACAGCCTTGGTTTCTCAAATGACTGTGCCTCGCCTGATTCACCAATGCTTCTCAGACAGAGTTCAGTGTGTCAAATCGGAGGGCCTGTTGTCCGGACCTCTGGCAGTCTCTATGGGGGTGCCACAGGGTTCAATTCTCGGGCCGACTCTTTTCTCTGTATATATCAATGATGTCGCTCTTGCTGCTGGTGATTCTCTGATCCACCTCTATGCAGACGATACCATTCTGTATACTTCTGGCCAGAGGTCCGGAAGTCTTTGGACACCGTGTTAACTAACCTCCAGACGCGCTTCAATATCATACAACTCTCCTTCTGTGGCCTCCAACTGCTCTTAAATGCAAGTAAAACTAAATGCATGCTCTTCAACTGATCGCTGCCCGCACCTGCCCACCCATCCAGCATCACTACTCTGGACAGTTCTAACTTAGAATATGTGGACATCTACAAATACCTAGGTGTCTGGTTATACTGTAAACTCTCCTTCCAGACTCACATTAAGCATCTCCAATCCAAAATGAAATTTAGAATCGGCTTCCTATTTCGCAACAAAGCATCCTTCACTCATGCTGCCAAACATACCCTCGTAAAACTGACTATCCTACCGATCCTTGACTTCGGCGATGTAATTTCCAAAATAGCCTCCAACACTCTACTCAGCAAATTGGATGCAGTCTATCACAGTGCCATCCGTTTTGTCACCAAAGCCCCATATACTACCCACCTGTCACGCCCTGGCCTTAGTATTCTTTGTTTTCTTTATTATTTTAGTTAGGTCAGGGTGTGACATGGGGAATGTTTGTGTTTTGTCGTTTTGGGTGGTTATATGGTAAAGGGGGTGTTGGGTGTAGTGTATGAGTTTGTGTTGAGTGAATGTTTCTAGGTATGTCTATGGTTGAGTGAATGTTTCTAGGTATGTCTATGGTTGAGTGAATGTGTCTAGGTATGTCTATGGTTGCCTGAGTGGTTCTCAATCAGAGACAGATGTCCTTCATTTGTCTCTGATTGGGAGCCATATTTAAGGCAGCCATGGGCATCATGCATTTGTGGGTAATTGTCTATGTGTAGTGTTTGTGTCAGCACTATCTGTCTTTATAGCTTCACGGTCGTCTGTTTTGTTGTTTTTGTTTAGTTGTATAGTGTTCGTGTCGTTTTCGTCTTCTTTCTTTAATAAAGAAGATGTACTTTCCACACGCTGCATTTTGGTCCTCACTCTCTTCGCAAGACGATCGTGACAGAATTACCCACCAATGCGGGATCAAGCAGCGTGATAAGCGGCAACAGGAGCAGCGCAAGGAGGAATGGCAATGGGAGCGTAATCTGGACTACACTACGTGGGAGGAGATCGACAGGTGGGCGATCGACCCAGGGCGAGTGCCGGAGCCCGCCTGGGATTCTCTGGCGCAGTGCGAGGAGGGATACCGGCGAATGGAGGCAGCAAGACGACGCGGTAGGAAGCCTGTGAGTCAGCCCAAAAAATTTCTTGGGGGGGGGGCTTAGAGGTAGTGGGCCGAGGGCAGGTAGGAGACCTGCGCCCACTTCACAGGCTAACCGTGGAGAGCGGGAGTACGGGCGAACACCGTGTTACGCAGTAGAGCGCACGGTGTCTCCTGTACGTGTTCATAGCCCGGTGCGGGTTATTCCACCTCCCCGCACTGGTAGGGCTAGATTGGGCATTGAGCCAGGTGCCATGATGCCGGCTCAACGCGTCTGGTCTCCAGTGCGTCTCCTCGGGCCGGCATACATGGCACCAGCCTTACGCATGGTGTCCCCGGTTCGCCTACATAGCCCGGTGCGGGTTATTCCACCTCCCCGCACTGGTCGGGCGACGGGGAGCATTCAACCAGGTAAGGTTGGGCAGGCTCGGTGTTCAAGGGAACCAGTACGCCTGCACGGTCCGGTATTTCCGGCGCCACCTCCCCGCCCCAGTCCAGTTCCACCAGTGCCTACACCACGCAACAGGCTTCCAGTGTGTCTCCAGAGCCCTGTTCCTCCTCCACGCACTCGCCCTATGGTGCGTGTCTCCAGCCCGGTACCACCAATTCCGGCACCACGCACCAAGCCTCCTGTGCGTCTCCAGAGTCCTGTGCATCCTGTTGCTGCTCCCCGCACTAGCCCTGAGATGCGTGTCCCCAGCCCGGTACCACCAGTTCCGGCACCACGCACTAGGCCTAATGTGCGTCCCCAGGGTCCAGTATGCCCTGTTCCTTCTCCCCGCACTAGCCTGAAGGTGCGTGTCCTTAGCCCGGTGCCTCCAGTTCCGGCACCACGCACCAGGCCTACAGTGCGCCTCATCCGGCCAGAGCCATCCGTCTGCCCAGTGCCATCTGAGCCATCCGTCTCCCCAGCGCCATCTGAGCCATCCGTCTCCCCAGCGCCATCTGAGCCATCCGTCTCCCCAGCGCCATCTGAGCCATCCGTCTCCCCAGCGCCATCTGAGCCATCCGTCTGCCCAGTGCCGTCTGAGCCATCCGTCTGCCCAGTGCCGTCTGAGCCGCCCGTCTGTCCCGAGCCATTAGAGCCGCCCGTCTGTCCCGAGCCGTTAGTCAGTCAGGAGCCGCTAGAGCCATTCGTCAGTCAGGATCTGCCAGAGCCGCCAACCAGACAGGATCTGCCAGAGCCGCCAACCAGACAGGATCTGCCAGAGCCGCCAACCAGACAGGATCTGCCAGAGCCGCCAACCAGACAGGATCTGCCAGAGCCGCCAACCAGACAGGATCTGCCAGAGCCGCCAACCAGACAGGATCGGCCAGAGCCGTCAGCCAGCCATGAGCGTCCAGATCCGTCAGCCAGCCATGAGCAGCCAGATCCGTCAGCCAGCCATGAGCAGCCAGATCCGTCAGCCAGCCATGAGCAGCCAGATCCGTCAGCCAGCCATGAGCAGCCAGATCCGTCAGCCAGCCATGAGCAGCCAGATCCGTCAGCCAGCCATGAGCAGCCAGATCCGTCAGCCAGCCATGAGCCGTCCAGCCAGGATCCGCCAGAGCCGTCCAGCCAGGATCCGCCAGAGCCGTCCAGCCAGGATCCGCCAGAGCCGTTATCCAGCCAGGATCCGTCCCTCAGTCCGGAGCTGCCGTCCCTCAGTCCGGAGCTGCCCCTTATCCTGGTGCTGCCCCTTATCCTGGTGCTGCCCCTTATCCTGGTGCTGCCCCTTAGTCCGGTGCTGCCCCTTAGTCCGGTGCTGCCCCTTAGTCCGGTGCTGCCCCTTAGTCCGGTGCTGCCCCTTAGTCCGGTGCTGCTCCTTAGTCCGGTGCTGCCCCTTAATCCAGTGGGGTTAATGTGGAGGGTGACCATTTGGAGGAGGCTACGAAAGCGGGTAGTGACTATGGTGGGGTGGGGACCACGACCAGTGCCAGAGCCGCCACCGTGGACAGACGCCCACCCAGACCCTCCCTTAGACTTTATGCTGGTGCGCCCGGAGTTCGCACCTTAAGGGGGGGGTTATGTCACGCCCTGGCCTTAGTATTCTTTGTTTTCTTTATTATTTTAGTTAGGTCAGGGTGTGACATGGGGAATGTTTGTGTTTTGTCGTTTTGGGTGGTTATATGGTAAAGGGGGTGTTGGGTGTAGTGTATGAGTTTGTGTTGAGTGAATGTTTCTAGGTATATCTATGGTTGAGTTAATGTTTCTAGGTATGTCTATGGTTGAGTGAATGTGTCTAGGTATGTCTATGGTTGCCTGAGTGGTTCTCAATCAGAGACAGATGTCCTTCATTTGTCTCTGATTGGGAGCCATATTTAAGGCAGCCATGGGCATCATGCATTTGTGGGTAATTGTCTATGTGTAGTGTTTGTGTCAGCACTATCTGTCACGATCGTCTTTGGGTGAGAGAGAGGACCAAGGCGCAGCGCGTGAAAAATACATCTTCTCTTTATTAACAGAAGGAAAACGAAACAAAACAACAAACAGACGACCGTGAAGCTATAAATCCAGATAGTGCTGACACAACCACTACACATAGACACAGACAATTACCCACAAAAACCTAGTGCCTATGGCTGCCTTAAATATGGCTCCCAATCAGAGACAATTAATGACATCTGTCTCTGATTGAGAACCCTTCAGGCAACCATAGACACAGCTAGACATCTATACTAAACATAAACCCAACTACTCTAATAAACCCCCTAACCTTACAACCACCCTAGACACTACAAAAACACATACATTCACCATGTCACACCCTGACCTAACTAAAATAATAATGAAAACAAAAATAACTAAGGCCAGGGTGTGACATAACCCCCCCCTTAAGGTGCGAACTCCGGGCGCACCAGCATAAAGTCTAGGGGAGGGTCTGGGTGGGCGTCTGTCCACGGTGGCAGCTCTGGTACTGGTCGTGGTCCCCACCCCACCATAGTCACTACCCGCTTTCGTAGCCTCCTCCAACTGACCACCCGCCAACTTAACCCCACTGGATTAAGGGGCAGCACCGGACTAAGGGGCAGCACCGGACTAAGGGGCAGCACCGGACTAAGGGGCAGCACCGGACTAAGGGGCAGCACCGGACTAAGGGGCAGCACCAGGATAAGGGGCAGCACCAGGATAAGGGGCAGCACCAGGATAAGGGGCAGCACCGGACTAAGGGGCAGCACCAGGATAAGGGGCAGCACCAGGATAAGGGACAGCACCAGGATAAGGGGCAGCTCCGGACTGAGGGACGGCAGCTCCGGACTGAGGAACGGATCCTGGCTGGATGACAGCTCTGGCGGATCCTGGCTGGACGGCTCTGGCGGATCCTGGCTGTACGGCTCATGGCTGGCTGACGGATCTGGCTGCTCATGGCTGGCTGACGGATCTGGCTGCTCATGGCTGGCTGACGGATCTGGCTGCTCATGGCTGGCTGACGGATCTGGCTGCTCATGGCTGGCTGACGGATCTGGCTGCTCATGGCTGGCTGACGGATCTGGCTGCTCATGGCTGGCTGATGGATCTGGCTGCTCATGGCTGGCTGACGGCTCTGGCAGATCCTGTCTGGTTGGCGGCTCTGGCAGATCCTGTCTGGTTGGCGGCTCTGGCAGATCCTGTCTGGTTGGCGGCTCTGGCAGATCCTGTCTGGTTGGCGGCTCTGGCAGATCCTGTCTGGTTGGCGGCTCTGGCAGATCCTGTCTGGTTGGCGGCTCTGGCAGATCCTGACTGACGAATGGCTCTAGCGGCTCCTGACTGACTAACGGCTCTGACGGCTCGGGACAGACGGGCGGCTCTAATGGCTCGGGGCAGACGGATGGCTCAGACGGCGCTGGGGAGACGGATGGCTCAGATGGCGCTGGGGAGACGAATGGCTCAGATGGCGCTGGGGAGACGGATGGCTCAGATGGCGCTGGGGAGACGGATGGCTCAGATGGCACTGGGCAGACGGATGGCTCTGGCCGGATGAGGCGCACTGTAGGCCTGGTGCGTGGTGCCGGAACTGGAGGCACCGGGCTAAGGACACGCACCTTCAGGCTAGTGCGGGGAGAAGGAACAGGGCATACTGGACCCTGGGGACGCACATTAGGCCTAGTGCGTGGTGCCGGAACTGGTGGTACCGGGCTGGGGACACGCATCTCAGGGCTAGTGCGGGGAGCAGCAACAGGATGCACAGGACTCTGGAGACGCACAGGAGGCTTGGTGCGTGGTGCCGGAATTGGTGGTACCGGGCTGGAGACACGCACCATAGGACGAGTGCGTGGAGGAGGAACAGGGCTCTGGAGACACACTGGAAGCCTGTTACGTGGTGTAGGCACTGGTGGAACTGGACTGGGGCGGGGAGGTGGCGCCGGAAATACCGGACCGTGCAGGCGTACTGGTTCCCTTGAACACCGAGCCTGCCCAACCTTACCTGGTTGAATGCTCCCCGTCGCCCGACCAGTGCGGGGAGGTGGAATAACCCGCACCGGGCTATGTAGGCGAACCGGGGACACCATGCGTAAGGCTGGTGCCATGTATGCCGGCCCGAGGAGACGCACTGGAGACCAGACGCGTTGAGCCGGCATCATGGCACCTGGCTCAATGCCCAATCTAGCCCTACCAGTGCGGGGAGGTGGAATAACCCGCACCGGGCTATGAACACGTACAGGAGACACTGTGCGCTCTACTGCGTAACACGGTGTTCGCCCGTACTCCCGCTCTCCACGGTTAGCCTGTGAAGTGGGCGCAGGTCTCCTACCTGCCCTCGGCCCACTACCTCTAAGCCCCCCCCCAAGAAATTTTTTGGGCTGACTCACAGGCTTCCTACCGTGTCGTCGTGCTGCCTCCATTCACCGGTATCCCTCCTCGCACTGCGCCAGAGAATCCCATGCGGGCTCCGGCACTCGCCCTGGGTCGATCGCCCACCTGTCGATCTCCTCCCACGTTGTGTAGTCCAGATTACGCTCCCATTGCCATTCCTCCTTGCGCTGCTCCTGTTGCCGCTTATCACGCTGCTTGATCCTGGATTGGTGGGTAATTCTGTCACGATCGTCTTTGGGTGAGAGAGAGGACCAAGGCGCAGCGCGTGAAAAATACATCTTCTCTTTATTAACAGAAGGAAAACGAAACAAAACAACAAACAGACGACCGTGAAGCTATAAATCCAGATAGTGCTGACACAACCACTACACATAGACACAGACAATTACCCACAAAAACCTAGTGCCTATGGCTGCCTTAAATATGGCTCCCAATCAGAGACAATTAATGACATCTGTCTCTGATTGAGAACCCTTCAGGCAACCATAGACACAGCTAGACATCTATACTAAACATAAACCCAACTACTCTAATAAACCCCCTAACCTTACAACCACCCTAGACACTACAAAAACACATACATTCACCATGTCACACCCTGACCTAACTAAAATAATAATGAAAACAAAAATAACTAAGGCCAGGGTGTGACACTATCTGTCTTTATAGCTTCACGGTCGTCTGTTTTGTTGTTTTTGTTTAGTTGTATAGTGTTCGTGTCGTTTTCGTCTTCTTTCTTTAATAAAGAAGATGTACTTTCCACACGCTGCATTTTGGTCCTCACTCTCTTCGCAAGACGATCGTGACACCACCACTGCGACCTGTATGCTCTCGTTGGCTGGCCCTCGCTTCATATTCGTTGCCAAACCCACTGGCTCCAGTTCATCTATAAGTCTTTGCTAGGTAAAGCCCCACCTTATCTCAGCTCACTGGTCACCATAGCAGCACCCACTCGTAGCACGCGCTCCAGCAGGTATATTTCACTGGTCACCCCCAAAGCCAATTCCTCGTTTGGCCGCCTTTCCTTCCAGTTCTCTGCTACCAATGACTGGAAAGAATTGCAAAAATCACTGAAGCTGAAGACTCATATCTCCCTCACTAACTTTAAGCACCAGCTATCAGAGCAGCTCACAGATCACCACACCTGTACATAGCCCATCTGTAAATAGCCCATCCAACTACCTCATCCCCATATTGTTATTTTTTTGTTGTTGCTCCTTTGCACCCCAGTATCTCTACTTGCACATTCATCTTCTGCACATCTATCACTCCAGTGTTTAATTGCTAAATTGTAATTATTACGCCACTATGGCCTATTTATCACCTTACCTCCCTTATCTTGCCTCATTTGCACACACTGTATGTAGACTTTTTTCCCTATTGTGTTATTGACTGTATGTTTGTTTATTCCATGTGTAACTTTGTTGCTGTTTGTGTCGCACTGCTTTGCTTTATCTTGGCCAGGTCGCAGTTGTAAATTAGAACTTGTTCTCAACTAGCCTACCTGGTTAAATAAAGGTTAAATAAAAAATATATAGATTCTACAGATCCTAGTGAGTAATCTCAACCCCACTTTTACTTCTGCACCTAGAATAATTTTCTCTCTATAAGCCAGTATGTAATTTATAGGCATATAATGTATTGCATTGGGACCAATGGAGGGGGTGAAGTAGAAAGTGTTGCTGGCATATAGACCTCAGTCCCCCATGAAATAACAGCATATATAGATTTCTACAGACCCTACTGAGTGCTCCCCACCCCACTTTTACATCAGCACAAAGATTTGTTTTTCATGTACAATGCTGTATTTGTACCAAACAGTGTCCAAGCACCCCATTTTAAGCTGTTTAACCATGGTAAAAGTCCAGCAACACTCTGTATTGTTCACAGCCACATGAAATGCCACCATATAGATTCTTCAGACACTACTGAGTACTCCCCTCCTCACTTTTACATTGGCACAAATAATAGTTTTTCCTGTACAGACTATGTTTGTACCATATAGTGTCCAGTAGTGCTGAGCGATTAACCAAAATTGTTTGGTTGGTTCAAATTTTTGAATTCCATTTCGTTAGTTTTTTTCTACAGATAAATCCAATGATTAATATATACACTAGACGACTGAGCGGGAGCGCTGTGTTGAAGCCACTGTGCATCCATCTTGGCACTCCCCAAAAAGCACTAATCACTCAGCACTAGTGTCCAAGCACGCCATTTTAAGCTGTTTGACCACAGTAAAAGTCCAGCAACACGCCGTATTATTCAGAGCCCTATGTAATTACACTATATATAGATGCTACAGACCCTACTGAGTACTCCCCACCCCACTTTTACATCGGGCAAAATAATAGTTTTTTTCCTGTATAAGCCAATATGTAATGCATATAAAGCAGAGGAGGCTGGTGGGAAGAGCTATAGGAGGACCGGGTCATTGTAATGGCTGGAACGGAATCAATGGAATGGTACCAAACAAATCAAACAGATGGAAACAACACATTGACTTCATTCCATTGGTTCCAATACAGTCATTACAATGAGCCCGTCTTCCTATATCCTCCCACCAGCCTCCACTGATATACAGTGATTTGCATTGGGGGCATTTAATTAACCCTGTTTTAAAACCCACATTTAATGCAAATGTGAACGAATATGAGTTTATGAACAAATATGAATCATTGTTAATGTTTAGAGAATTATTTTTCATACATATGAATAAATACAGGTTAATGACACCTTCCTACTATTACGTGGTGGACTTTTATTTAGAAAATGTCCGAAATTCCGTAACCCGGAAGTTCTTCTGGTGTTACTGACGAGAAGCTGATACGAGTTTCCCTTCATTTTTTCATGTTCCATACAATTGTAATGGACACAACATGCCAAGGTCTCTCAGATCTTTCCCTAAACCACCCTCTTGCTCCAGTTGAATCTGCCAATTGTGGCAGTTCTTCTTCGCAAGATGACGAAGACGGCTTTGGGGATCTGCGATCTCTGCCTGTATATGTCTGCGAGAGACGACCCACATGTTTACGATGTTGGTAAGTTCACTGGGAGCACCGCCACAAAATATAGAAGTTACCAGTATCTTTGCCACCACCATTGATTGATAGTATGTGAATGAAAGCTTTATCAGTCAAATATTTAGGATTAGCTAGTTACTGTAATGGACCATCACATATCCAGTTACAATTTTGTAGCTACAACTGGGGTGTATTGATTACACGAATTCATGCCAAACGCAACAGTTTGGATTAATGATTAGACCCGTGGTACCCTGTGGGAGCCTTGGAGGCAACCCGCCTAAGAGACAAGCTAGCTACAGGAGGATATTCATTCTCTCCATGAACTATTCTGGTGCTTCTATCGAGACGATATGTGGAAGGATTCCCTCGCGAGGCTAGGGGTAGACTAATTCTCAAATAGTACAGTGTAGGCTACTTTCTAAATGTAATCCGTCACAGTTACAAGTTACCTGTCCAAAGTTGTAATCAGTAACGTAATTTTTAGATTACCCCAAACGCAGTAACAATCTGATTTAGATTAATTTACTTTTAGATTACTTTCCCCTTAAGAGGCATTAGAAGAAGACACAAATGTATGTTATCATTTGAATGACATCTATTGCAGGATAAATCTATGTCTAAGTTTACATAGCTGGCCATATATGGATGTAAAATGTTACTTTATGGGTTGGTTATGTAGGCTTCTTCTAACCCATTGCTTTCTCCTACATATAATAATACGATTAAATTATATCTTTACATTAAAAACCAAAGTCTATCAGAATTCCAGTCATTCCAATAAATGTTATACCGCTTGATCTTCAAGAATACGACTTGGAAATATGGAAGTATAGATTAGCCAAATTATTTTACCTGGGTATGACTCCAAAACTAAGGACATATTAGCCAGCCCTACTCTGTTGTTTATGATTTTGTTGGCATGGAGGAATGATTGGGCTCATTGAAGGGTTTTTCTTAATTTTTTTCAACGAGTAGGTGTGTCCAAACTTTGGACTGGTACTGTATATTTAATATTTATGAATCCCAAAATGGATGTAGCAACTACAGCTTGTCCCTTTAAGTCTATCAAAAGTGTGCAAGTTTGAGCATGTGTCCATTAGGCCTATGGATTTATTTTATCAGCATAAATTAGATTGATCAATAAAAGCCCCACTTTTATTCCGTAGGCTTGGATCCGCATTATGCAGCTGTTGCAAGAGCGCATTTTTAATTTGCTGTCCACTGGTTTCAAAAACAATGATTGATAGACAGTTTAAACTTATTGAATTCAACCATTATTGGGTTCAAATACACATTTAGGTTTGTGAACAGCCACCTACAACAACCACAATCCGTAAGGCGCAAATAGCTAAATGAAAGAGCAGCAGTGTGATTCACATCAATGCACAATGTAGATGTCAATAATAAGTGATATCCGTATCGCCAAAGACTACACCACTACTGTCATCCTTACCTCCAAGCGTTTATTCAAGTTGGATTATCTTTGGATGCCGACAGCAGTCGCACCATTATAAGACATAGCTTGGACTGTAGCCTACAAAAGCCTGTTAATGCCCTTTTCCCGCGATCCATCAAACACATTTGGTGTGTCATCATAGTGGTCTGACTTGTGGTCAGACTCTCTGAGGTGGAACATCGCCTTTTTTCAATGCTGATTTTAATGTCATTTAGAAAACAGATTTTTTTTGCGCAAACATCCCTTCTGAAATTTAAAACTAATCCTCAAAGTAATCATCTAGTTTTTCAAAAGTATTGGTAATCTGATTACAGTATTGTTTCTGATAACGGATTACAGTTACCATTTTTTTGTAATCCCTTACATGTAACAGATTACATGTAATCCGTTACTCCCCAACCCTGATTTATGTATTGCAACGGATACCATTTATCAGACTCAACAGGAAGCAAACGGGGAGGGACCTGCCTGAACTTGTCCAATACAAAACTCTAGTTTTTGTTGCAAAATGTTTTCCGTTTGGACTAAACATTTTAGAACAGAATCAGCATAATGAATACCACCCCAGTACTGAGTCCTTTATCTGCACACTGATTTGTGGACAGGTGAAAGCAAATTCTCAGCAGTCATCCACCATAATTATACCTTTCACCTCTCCCTGGCAGTCACATATAAAGGTATGCGATGAGAAAGGTAGTTATTTAAGACTGTTTGGGACACATCTTCACTCTCTCCTCTTCTCTCCAAACAGCCGTCCCCAGAAGGTGTGTCTCTGCCCGTTCCTGCCAGTCCACCCCCTGGAGGTCGCCACGTGTCTGTACATCGTACAGCATCCTGCAGAGGTGGGGTGGGGGGGGGGGGGGGGGGGGGTCGTTCCATATGATTTCAATCACTTTCTGACTGCGCCCCTTTTGATTTGAACGAAACCACCCTGTATTCAAGAGTATGCTGTGTCTCAACTGATGGCAGGCACAACACAAACACAACATAAACACCTCAGATGATGTAAAATAGGGTCTGAGCTACAACATACACAACCGTTCAAAAGTTTGGGGTCACTTAGAAATGTCCTTGTTTTTGAAAGAAAAGCCCCAAAAATTGTCCATTAAAATAACATAAAACTGATCAGAAATACAGTGTAGATATTGTTAATGTTGTAAATGACTATTGTAGCTGGAAACGGCTGATTTAAAAAATAAAAAAAACGGAATATCTACATAGGCGTACAGAGGCCCATTATCAGCAACCATCATTCCTGTGTTCCAATGGCATATTGTGTTAGCTAATCAAGTTTATCATTTTAAAAGGCTAATTGATATTTAGAAAATATTTTGCAATTATGTTAGCACAGCTGAAAACTGTTGTTCTGATTAAAGAAGCAATAAAACTAGCCTTCTTTAGACTAGGTTCGATTACAGGATCAAAATGGCCAGAAACAAAGAACTTTCTTCTGAAACTCATCAGTCTATTCTTGTTCTGAGAAATGAAGGCTATTCCATGTGAGAAATTGCCAAGAAACTGAAGATCGCTTTCAACGCTGTGTACTACTCCTTTCACAGAACAGCGCAAACTGGCTCTAACCAGAATAGAAAGAGGAGTGGGAGGCCCCGGTGCACAACTGAGCAAGGGGACAAGTACATTAGAGTGTCTAGTTTGAGAAACAGACGCCTCAAGTCCTCAGCTGGCAGCTTCATTAAATAGTATCCGCAAAACACCAGTCTCAACGTTAACCATGAAGAGGAGACTCTGGGATGCTGGCCTTCTAGGCAGAGTAGCAAAGAAAAAGCCATATCTCAGACTGGCCAATGAACTGAAAAGATTAAGATGGGCAAAAGAACACAGACACTGGACAGAGGAACCCTGCCTAGAAGGCCAGCATCCCAGAGTCGGCTCTTCACTGACTTACACGTGGTCGGCGGTTGTGGGACCGGTTCGACGTACTGCCAAATTCTCTAAAATGATGTTAGAGGTGGCTTATGGTAGATAAATAAGTATTTAATTATCTGGCAACATCTCTGGTGGACATTCTTGCAGTCAGCATGCCAATTGCATGCTCCTTCAACTTGAGACATTTGTGGCATTGGGTTGTGACAAAACTGCACAATTTAAGAGTGGCCATTTGATGTCCCCAGCACAAGGTGCACCTGTGTAATGATCATACTGTTTAATCAGCTTCTTGATATGTCACACCTGTCAGGTCGATGGATTGTTTTAGCAAAGGAGAAATGCTCACTAACAGGGATGTAAACAAATTTGTGCACACAATTTGAGAGAAATAAGCTTTTTGTGAGTATGGAACATTTGAGATCCTTTATCTCATGAAACATAGGACCAACACTTTATATGTTGCGTTTATATTTTTGTTCAGTATATATCAAACTCAACCATTTTTCTAAACGGTGATGAAGACATGGCTGTCTCATGGTAGGTGGAGTAGACAAAATGGGTCAACGTTGAGCCCCTCAATGTTTTGGCATTCAGGTCCAAAAAGTCACTTTGACCACTTCTACCATGGGCAAACATGTATGGAAGTTTTCGTTCAAATCACAAGGGGTCCATTAATAAAGTGATTAAAATCCTATGGAACGACTCACTCACAACCCTGAGTTTAGCCCTTGAGTAAGGCCCCAAACTGCTTCAGGGTTACTGCTCTGCAGCTGACCCTATGCTCCTCCGATCCAGTGTGTGTGGTTGGGTACTGTGTCAGTAAAAATAACAATGGAAATGATTTTCTCTGTGTTTTCAGGAGAGTCGAGCGCTTCGTACCGTTCCTCTCCTTGCTGCGTGTTTGCCCCCAGGAAAATGCAAGGTCTTGGTGGGAAGGAGATTCAATGAAGAGAGGTAAACATTTATCTTTATGTTGGTCCGATACTGAACATTACATGTACATCATTCTCTCTAAACATGTTGCCTCTCTCTCTGCCTTACAGGAACCCAGAGCTGGCTGCAGTGTGTCGAGACAGCAGAACCCTGATACTGTACCCGGGACCAGATGCTCAGAACCTGGAGGAGCTAGTCCAGAAACAAGACCGGTACCAGGACAGGATGGGAGAGCAATTTGTGAGGGCAGTGGGACCCAATGTCATCATCATCGATGGCACCTGGAGCCAGGCAAAAGATATGTTCCTCAGAAACACCCTGCTCCACCAGCCCAAACAGGTGGAACAGCTATACTCCAACAGGGCACAATACAGTGCCTTGCAAAAGTATTCATTCACCTTGGAGCTCTTTTTCTATTTTGTTGCATTACAACCTGTAATTTAAATGCATTTTTATTTGGATTTCATGTAATGGACATACACAAAATAGTCCAAATTGGTGAAGTGAAATGAAAAAAATTACTTGTTAAAAAAAATGTAAAAACAGATTAGTGGTGCGTGCATATGTATTCTTCCCCTTTGCTATGAAGCCCCCAAATAAGATCTGGTGCAATCAATTACCTACAGCAGTCACATAATTAGTTAAATGTATACCTGTGTGCAATCTAAGTGTCACATGATCTGTCACATGATCTCAGTGTATATATACACCTGTTCTGAAAGGCCCCAGAGTCTGCAACACCACTAAGCAAGAGGCACCACCAAGCAAGCGGCACCATGAAGACCAAGGAGCTGTCCAAACAGGCCAGGGATAAAGTTGTGGAGAAGTACAGATCAGGGTTGGGTTATAAAAAAAAATATATAAAAAATGTTGAACATCCCACGGAGCACCATTAAATCCATTATTAAAAAATTGAAAGAATATGGCACCACAACAAAACTGCCAAGAGAGGGCTGCACACCAAAACTCACGGACCAGGCAAAGAGGGCATTAATCAGAGGCAACAAAGAGACCAAAGATAACACTGAAGGAGCTGCAAAGCTCCACAGCGGAGATTGGAGTATCTGTCCATAGGACCACTTTAAGCCGTACACTCCACAGAGCTGGGCTTTACGGAAGTGGCCAGAAAAAAGCAGTTGCTTAAAGAAAAAAATAAGCAAACACGTTTGGTGTATGCTAAAAGACATGTGGGAGACTCCCCAAACATATGGAAGAAGGTATTCTGGTCAGATGAGTCTAAAATTGAGATCTTTGGCCATCAAGGAAAATGCTATGTCTGGCGCAAACCCAACACCTCTCATCACCCCGAGAACAAAATCCCCACAGTGAAGCATGGTGTTGGCAGCATCATGCTGTGGGGATGTTTTTCATCGGCAGGGACTGGGAAACTGGTCAGAATGAAAGGAATGATGGCGCTAAATACAGGGAAATTCTTGAGGGAAACCTGTTTCAGTCTCCCAGAGATTTGAGACTGGGACGGAGGTTCACCTTCCAGCAGGACAATGACCCTAAGCATACTGCTAAAGCAACACGCAAGTGGTTTAAGGGGAACCCTTTAAATGTCTTGGATTGCTGTACACCAGGGGAACCCATCCAGCTTGAAGGAGCTGGAGCAGTTTTTCTTGAAGAATGGGCAAAAATCCCAGTGACTAGATGTGCCAAGCTTATAGACACACCCCAAGATACTCGCAGCTATAATAAAGGGTGTGAATACTTTCGTAAGTCACTGTAGATTGAGTATAATGGAACCAGGTTTCTTTACACCAGGGGTGTATTGATTAAGTACAATAGAGCCAATGCAATAGTCCCAAAAGTGCAAACTACAAGCCAAATCAAGGGCTTTCAAGTATATGGTCTGGTTATTTTTATTGCTGAAATGGAGTCTGCTGCGTTGTGTATTTCAGGTACAGCTGAGCAGGAGTGAGCAGACTAGTCAGTATGTGATCCGTTCTCAGCCATCTAACATCTGCCTGTCCACCCTGGAGTGTGCTGCTGTCACCCTGTCCATCCTAGAGAGGAACGAAGCAATACAGGAGGTGGGTAGCATATAGACCTATACTGTACGTGACATGACAATCATATATATATATTTATATATATACAGACAATCATACTTGTTCTACAAATCTAATTTTATTGGTCACATATGCATGGTTAGCAGATGTTATTGTGAGTGTAGCGAAATGCTTTTGCTTCTAGTTCCGACAGCAATATCTAACATGTAATCTAACAATTCCACAACAACTACCTAATACACACATTAAGTTTTTCACAATCCCTGACATTTAATCCTAGTAAAAATTCCCTGTCTTAGGTCAGTTAGGATCACCACTTTATTTGAAGAATGTGAAATGTCAGAATAATAGTAGATAGAATGATTTATTTCAGATTTTATTTATTTCATCACATTCCCAGTGGGTCAGAATTTTACATACACTCAATTAGTATTTGGTAGCATTGCCTTTAAATTGTTTAACTTGGGTCAAACGTTTCAGGTAGCCTTCCACAAGCTTCCCACAATAAGTTTGGTGAATTTTGGCCCATTCCTCCTGACAGAGCTGGTGTAACTGAGTCAGGTTGGTAGGCCTCCTTGCTCGTACGCGCTTTTTCAGTTCTGCCCACAAATTGTCTATGGGATTGAGGTCAGGGCTTTGTGATGGGCACTCCAATACCTTGACTTTGTTGTCCTTAAGCCATTTTGCCACAACTTTGGAAGTATGCTTGGGGTCATTGTCCATTTGGAAGACCCATTTGCGACCAAGCTTTAACTTCCTGACTGATGTCTTGAGATGTTGCTTCAATATATCCACATAATTTTCCTTTCTCATGATGCCATCTATTTTGTGAAGTGCACCTGTCCCTCCTGCAGCAAGGCACCCCCACAACATGATGCTGCCACCCCCGTGCTTCACGGTTGGGATGTTGTTCTTGGCTTGCAAGCTTCCCCCTTTTTCCTCCAAACATAACGATGGTCATTATGGCCAAACAGTTCTATTTTTGTTTCATCAGACCAGAGGACATTTCTCCAAAAAGTACGATCTTTGTCCCCATGTGCAGTTGCAAACCTTAGTCTGGCTTTTTTATGGCGGTTTTGGAGCAGTGGCTTCTTCCTTGCTGAGCGGCTTTTCCGGTTATGTTGAAAAAGCACTTGTTTTACTGCTGATATAGATACTTTTGTATCTGTTTCCTCCAGCATCCAGTTTTTTGCTGTTCTGGGATTGATTTTCATTTTTCGCACCAAAGTACGTTCATCTCTAGGAGACAGAACGCGTCTCCTTCCTGAGCGGTATGACGGCTACGCGGTCCCATGGTGTTTATACTTGCGTACTATTGTTTGTACAGATGAACGTGGTACCTTCAGGCGTTTGGAAATTGCTCCCAAGGATGAACCAGACTTGTGGAGGTCTACAATTGTTTTTCTGAGGTCTTGGCTGATTTCTTTTGATTTTCCCATGATGTCAAGCAAAGAGGCACTGAGTTTGAAGGTAATCCATCCACAGGTACACCTCCAATTGACTCAAATTATGTCAATTAGCCTATTAGAAGCTTCTAATGCCATGACATCATTTTCTGGAATTTTCCAAGCTATTTAAAGGCACAGTCAACTTAGTGTATGTAAACTTCTGACCCACTGGATTTGTGATAAAGTGAAATAATCTGTCTGTAAGCAATTGTTGAAAAAATTTGTGGTGTGGTTAAAAAATTAGTTTTAATGATTCCAACCTAAGTGTATGTAAACTTCCGACTTCAACTGTGCGTCTCGTGTCTGAGGCTTGAATTGCGACTCCACTTTGTCTCTATACTGACGTTTCGCTTGTTTAATTGCCTTGTGGAGGGAATAACTACACTGTTTGTATTCGGCCATATTCCCAGTCACCTTTCCATGGTTAAATGCGGAGGTTCGCGCTTTCAGTTTTGCAGGAATGCCACCATCTTTCCACGGTTTCTGCTTAGGGTAGGTTTTAAGTCACTGTAGGTACAACATCTCCTATACACTTCCTTATAAACTCACTCATTGAATCGGCGTATATGTCAATATTATTCTCTGAGGCTACCCGGGAACATGTTCCAGTCCGCGTGATCAAAACAATCTTGAAGCATGGATTCTGATTGGTCAGACCAGCATTGAATAGTCCTTAGCATGGGTACATCCTGTTTGAGTTTCTTCCTATAGGAAGGGAGGCGCAAAATGGAGTCGTGGTTGGATTTGCCAAAGGGAGGGCGGGGGAGGGCCTTTTATGCATCGCTGAAGTTAGAGTAGCAGTGATCCAGTGTTTTACCAGTGCGAGTGCTACAGTCAATATGCTGATAGAATTTAGGTAGCCTTGTTCTCAAATGTGCTTTGTTAAAATCCCCAGCTACAATAAATGTAGATATATGGTTTCCAGTTTGCATAATAGACAACATCCATTTCTATCTGTACTTTCTATAACGTCTCACGACTTCTACCCTCCTTACCTTACCCTCTTGAGTAGTGTTGGGGGTAATGTATTATAAAGCAACGTGTTACAGTAATAATAAAAATGTTATAGTAACCAGTAATGTAATGGAGTTACTGCTCCAATTTGAGTAATAATAATATAGTTTCTGATCAAATAAATAGATTGTTACTTTTGTCATCATTCCCTTCCTATTATTTATTGATCCAAGTAAATATTTGTGATTATTATTCTCTCTCTAATGGTGCAATATATATATATTTTTAAACCCATCCCAGATTCAAATTTGTTTTCATCCTCAGTCTCACTAAGTTCCTGTTTATGCACGCACTACTACTAACTGCTTTAATGAGAGAGATGAAAAATGACAGAAGCGTCTAAAACATTTACTTTCTTAACGTGGAAGTACTCTGCAAAGGCAACACAAAACTCGTATCGAAAGACCCCCTGATACCTGACTGCTGCTGAAGATGTCTGTAGGCCTACCTCATTCAAACAACCAAGGCTTGATTTTAATCATTCAGCAGGACAGGGTGTAAAATTAGGGAGAGCTGAACAAGCTTTTAGCTGGGTATGTAGTAGATGAAATGCTGCCCTTATTCATGGTAGAATCTGTCATTATTAAGGTACTTGTTTTGGTGTATAGGCCTACTTAACGTAACGTTGTTTACATTTAGTGAGGACGTGTGTAACGCAAAAAGTAAAAAAATAAGTAGTGTAACAAATTACTTTTCCCAAGGAGTAATAAGTGAAGTAATTAGTTATTGTTGAAAGAAGTAACGCGTAATGAATAATATTACTTTTTGTGAGTAAAGACCCAAACACTGCTCCTGAGCATAAGGCCGCTACAGACCCACACCATGATGGCGGATGGCCCTTTGTAGCAATCTGCCTGTACGTGACTGTACATTTCCTCTTCCTGTCCCTTCCAGGTTCTGTTGAAACCTCTGCAGGCTTTGTGCTCTTTCCAGCTGCAGCATGGGGCCCTGGTCCACCACAGCAAGGAACACCTGATACGACACGGCATTTACGACAAACAGATGCCCACGAACAAACGCAAGATCAAGAGAATGGAGAATCTTATTACTAACCAGCACATCTGCCCTAGATGAGGGACTACTAGGTTGTTTATGAAATAAAAGAACACTCTGGCCTATCCTCATATAGTACACTACTTTTGACCTGAGTGCAATTTGGATTAATCAACGTTTCTTCCACCTTACCCAGATGTGTACAGAGCACTGAAATTCAGACCCCTGGGTCAGTGTGGCTACCCCCTATATTTCCAAACCAATGTGTGGTTATTTGAAATTGTCTTATTTGTTTTTATACATGTGTTGAAATAAATAAGTAAAGTGTCTGCTGTCTAATTTGATTATGCAGGACTTGATGGCATGGTGCATAGTGGTGGGAAAAAGTACCCAGTTGTTATACTTGAGTAAAGTAAAGATACCTTAATAGAAAACGACTAATGTGAATACTAGAGTAAAATTCTGAAATTATTTAGTTTTAAATGTAATTGCAAAAATATACTTCAGCGTCAAAAGTTTAAATATGTTTTACATTCCTTATGTTTTTATTTTATTCACCGATAGTCAGGGCACACTCCAACACTCAGACATTTACTTTTGTGTTTAGTGAGTCCATCAGAGCAGTGGTTGAAGAGATGACCAGGGATATTCTCTTCATGCATATGTGAATGTTCCTGTCCTGCTAAGCATTCTACGTGTAACAAGTACTTTTGGGTGTCAGGGAAAATGTATGGAGTAAAAAGTACATTATTTTATTTAGGAATGTAGAGGGGTAAAAGTTGTCAAATATGAATAGTAAAGTACAGATACCCCCAAAAAACTACAAGTAACGTATTTATTTAACCTTTATTTAACTAGGCAAGTCACGTTACTGAAGTACTTTACACCACTGATGGTGCATATAACTTCAGTGAGGACACCTGAACCGTATTTGTCCTAACCCAGCCTCATTCAAAATCATTGACAAGAGGAACGCATCTTAATAAATGTAAAATTGCAATTAAAGGGATGTTATACAGTATTACAGTAAGGGTTAAATACCCAAATTATCCGAGCCATTGTAATGCGCCGCTGGTGTAGTGGTATCATGCAAGATTCCCATTCTTGCGACCCGGGTTCGATTCCCGGGCGGCGCACTTATTTTGTTACATTCTATCACAATATTCTCCTACATTTTACATACACATAAAAACAAATATCCAACATGCCATCCATAGCGCAAATCATATGTTACTGTTAATCAATCGTTGCATTACAAGTCTTATTTTGGTCATCGCGCCATCCTGCCAGTACATTCACCAAAGCCACAGTGCGCATGCGATGCTATACCTTAGCGATGCCGTATATCCGCTCTCTTTCTCCGCCATTTTATGTCGCTTTTCTATTGTTCATAATTGAAGTTAGCAGGGGCGGCGGAGCGATTTACTGCGCATTAAAACATTTTTGGATATTGCTCAGTGGACATCAGCAAAATAGGGTAAAGGAGCAAGAATCCAAGGTCATCATAGAATACGACACACGTGGATTTTTCTCTCAGGGTTCGATCTCAACCTCGGTCGGAAAATATGATGGACGACGAAACACCCAAGACCCTGTATGTATGAATAGCGGCACGCTATTAGCTAGCCGAATGACCATTTATTTCAAGTAGCAGTGCATTGGTCTTATGTGTCAATTGCATTTTTATATGATGGGGTTCATAATAATCATGTCAGCCATTTCTCTACCCCCCTGTTTATTAGCTAGCTGTGAGCCAACCAACTGGGTTTATGATGGAAATGCACTGGCTAATAGGCTAGTTAACTAACATGTCAGACGTGTCCATTTCTAAGACAAAGGCACTGTAGCCACCTATGCTGTAGAAGAGAACATGTTGCGACTTGCAAAATTGTCTCTAAAGCCACCTTTTTAGATCTCAACATTTAGAGATATTGTGATGTTCTTATTCGCCTATGGGAGTTAAATTTGCATTTTGTATGTTTTGGTAATATCATATTTGAGGAAGACTAACGTTCGCATGATTAGCAGGATAACTAGCTATCTTGCTTACTAACTCTTGTCGACAGCATGCCGGGCCTCTAAATTAGCTTCAGTATCATGCTGAGTAATGCTGTTGTCGTCAGCCCGATAACGTTACATTTCTACACCGGTGTCCATACAGTATTCAAGAAAGCACAACCTAACTGCTAACGTTGGCTAGCTAGCTATACCTACACTGCTCGGCATACATCAATGACCAATAATAGTCGGACATCAATGTGTTATCTGTTGCTGTTGGCTAACTACCTACCATACCTCAACAAATGAGATTCAGATTGGGTATGTCAGCTAACTAACATGAATGTGTTGGTTGCAACTACGACACTGGCCATGCATGATAATGCACATATAGAAATTGTTGAATGCAATGTAAAAGCGCGGCCTAGTCCTCTCGGAAGCCCAGATTCTGGGGCCTCGGCGCCTAATTTAGGATATTCTAACTGAATGTTACTTACTCTATACATTTGTGTTAGTTTTTCTCGCAGTAGACACAAACTGTGACACTAACATAATCTGTCTTGAAAATGTTGCAAATATTATGTTCAGTAGCTGTAAAAGCCAGGTGTCTACTTTCCAAACAAAGCCGGCTAACGTTACTTGACTGGTTGTGTATGGCACTGCCTTATGTTATGGTTTCAGTTTCACCTCAGTTGTCTTCATGTGGCCACTGTTGCTATATGGTGCCTTGCATGGGCTGGTATCCATTTTAAGATTTGAAGTCCCAATATCTTCTTAATTGTTAGCTGTGAGGTAGAATACACTGAGTTAAAGGGATAGTTCACCCCAAAATAAGAAACAATTCCAGACGGTTTTATACCGCTGTACTTTGTCGATGGTGGTGAACTATCCATTTTAAATCCAGATCTTCACAACCACACTTCCTTGTCTATCAGCTAAGTGGAGCATTCGTTGTCTTGTATTTGCTGAGTTGAACCCAGGGTGTCCATGCTGATGTGTTGTCACTGTGCTGCAGGTATGTGGGGAACCTGTCCCGGGATGTGACTGAAGCCCTCATCATGCAGCTGTTTGGACAGATCGGCCCCTGCAAGAGCTGTAAAATGATAGTAGACGTGAGTCCTTCCTATTGGCTAGGAATGAACCTTCTCCAATCAGATTCAACTCAGAATTACTTACCACTGCACCATGTTCAGTCAGAACAAATGGGAGAGAATGTTTTGAAATGGAAAAACAAAAAGGGCATTATGATTAGACTTGGAGCTGGGCGTTATGGACAAAAATCCATATTGCGATAAATTGCCTGAATTATGATGATGACAATGAATAGGATAAGTTTATAATTTTGTGCACTGCAGTTTTTGTAAATTATCATTGAAACTACTACTAGTTTGATGGTTCTAGGCACCAATTGTCCCATTAACAATCACCCATATTAGATAATTAATTTCAAACTTCACATTTCTCTAGTATAGGCTACTTATCTTAAAGAACAATATCAGCAAAATGCCTGCGATAAGTGATTGGTATGGTCGGTTTAGATCATTTTCGGTTTAACGTCCCATCTGTATTTGGACTCGTTGAGAGGGGTACCACTGCTTCAAAAACATTTTCTCTAGTTTTGTCCCTACTGAGCGCCGACCATGACTAGGGGCCTATTCAGTGGTCTGCAACACATTGCAGATGGGAATTTAATGTATAAAGCCTAAACAAAAACAAATATGACCTCACAATTCCCTGTTCTACATGACAGAGGGATATCTGTCCTACACACTATTGCTTTATCTGGCACCCACTGAAAGTGACCCAGGACTGACTAGCCAAATAGGACAGAATAGCTTTGACCAGTAATAGTCAGCTGCCAGTTTAAGAACACATTGTACTGTTGCGAGTCTTTTTTCTGGGTTTGATTTACATTGAGTCTGTCAAGCTAAATAGAGGGAAGATTGTTTGGCCAATTTGTAAATGATGATGAATGATAATGGATTTTATTTGTATAGGCTAACTGGAGTATAAAATGCTTTACATTTTAATTGTTTTTATTTAACTAGGCAAGTCAGTTAGGAACAAATTCTTATTTAAGGAGGGAGACTCAACTAGGCCTACATTTTACAAGGGTAGGATGAAACGGTGGGCAGGTCTGGTGTCAAAGGTAAAGTTCCTGTTCCTGTCCCCTGTTCCCCTCCAGACGGCAGGTAATGACCCATACTGCTTTGTGGAGTTCTACGAACACAGGCACGCTGCCTCGTCACTCGCAGCCATGAATGGTCGTAAAATAATGGGTAAGGTAAGCTATCGTATCTACAGGGTGAGTCTGGTTGGGTCGGCTTGGGGAGGGGAAGGAGGAGAGGGTTGGCCTACTTGATGTAGGTCTGGAAAGGTCAGATGGGTGCAAGCAATATGGCGGCCCTATGAGGAATGGTTAGGGGTGGGGTTGATTTGGGACTGGGTATCACATGGAATCACGTTATCAGTTCAATCTCAACAGTTGACATTAAACATCAGGGAGTATGACATGCATGGAATGTTTCCTCATTGAGCAATAATACCGCAACACCAGAATGTATTATTATTATTTTTTAAATATAAGTAGGCTACATTTGAATGGTCTTGCAGCATTCCTTACAACGGTAGGCTACTTTGTTCTTCACCCCGAAATCTGTCTCCATTCCTCACATGTCTAAAGATAGCCCAGATAAGACTACATATTCCACACAAATGTTGTGTAGATGCCATTCTATATAAATTAGGATCAATCTGCAGGCCTCAATCTCTAATTAATGGGGAAGTTTGACATTGGCACCATCTAATTCAGTCATATTACAATCTTTCCCATTCATTTGGGTTTGAAGCCAGCAGATCTCGCAATGTAAATGAAACGTCTGGTTCATTTGACCTGGGGGAGATGCTGAATGAAGGAGCGTGGACGACGGATTGCACTTGAATTCAAACACTATGATACTCCTGTTGATAAGATGTTATGTATTTATTTTTTGCTAGCTACTGATTTGGGACCCTGGCCACCTGACCCTGGCCATCCCAGATTGGTTGTAGCTAATAGGCTTACTACTCTACATACTATTTAATCCTACTGGTAGAAACAGCTTCTGGACATCACCCATGTACAGTTTCATGCTCAGAAGAGAACTTGGCATAGGCAATTAATATTGGCAGCATGTCCAATGACTTTAAACCTGGTTGGGTTGTGTAATCTTTCGAAGTAGTGTCCCCCATTGACCGGTTTCAAATTACACTCCTATACTTCTACCCTTATTTTTCTGTACAATGTGTTCTTTTGCAAAAATCCTTTGCATAAAGAATCCAAATAATACTATTTATATCTTTAAAGACACATTCAGTTGAAAATATTTTATCCTCAACAGGTATTGAAGGACCATTTGAGGAGTAATACAAGTTCGTAAAATTCACTTGTTTGTAAGTCCCTTGTTATTTGGACCTATTTTTATTTTTTATTTTTTTTTTATAAACTTCCTAGACGTTTTGTTCCAAATTTGATTGATTGGACGGTGAGACTGAATTGTGACGTAGTCTGAGTGTGACCAGGCTTTCCCTCTATCACTGGTGTGACTACAACAAGCCCTCTAATAGGCTGACGGACGCGTGCTGTACAAGTAAGGCTTGCTTTTCACCCCTCTTTCCATCCCCCTCTATCTTTTTCTCTTTCCATCTCTCTTTCTCTTCTTTAGGAGGTCAAGGTGAACTGGGCCACAACCCCTAGCAGCCAGAAGAAAGACACAAGCAGTGAGTACTATCTCTATTAATACTTTGACATGCACTGTACCTAACTGTGTTAAATGAGTAGTGCCTATATAAAGCATGGAAACTTAATAATTATTCAAATGTGGCTAGACTTTGTATGGGGCATTTAGAGCACACTTGTGTTATCCAGTATTATTCCTAGAATCGTTAGCATTGCTACCTAAAATGATTTGACTTTTTGTCATCTTCAAAAATGTTTTATACACATGATTCTGTTTGTGTTCAGATCACTTCCATGTTTTCGTTGGAGACCTCAGTCCTGAAATCACCACGGATGACATCAAAGCTGCTTTCGCCCCCTTTGGGAGGATATCGTGAGTGTTATCTGTTTCTCCCTACCCCAGTTATCTCGCTTATGCTTATTCAAAAACACTACAAAGATATGTTCCTTCAATCGTGAATGTATTGATTGAACACGAGAACAAGCTGTATTCGCAGCATTCATCTGTAAAATATGTTCTCTACAGGTATTTTTGGAGTATGTCTCTCAACAAGCAGCTAATGAAATACTAATCACAGCACTTCTTAGTATCATACTTATCATCCAGTGCTTTACAGCAATGTGGGGCCAAAACCTCCCTGGACAGCAACCCAGTTAGTCGGTGGCAAGGAAAAGCTTCCTAGAAACACAGATGGATCAGTTGGCAGAGGCCATAACTTCCTATTGTCTTGCTAACATTAGTCTCTGTCCACAGTGATGCTCGGGTGGTGAAAGACATGGCTACTGGCAAATCTAAAGGCTATGGCTTTGTGTCCTTCTTCAACAAATGGGTGAGTGCCCGTTCCCTCCCATCCTCGGCTTACTGTGCTGCATCTGGGTTGGTTGTTTGCAAGAAATCATTAGCAGTGGTGCAGTGTGAGACTCCATTCCTTTTTTGTGTCCCCCCTCAGACGTCACCCAGCAATGTTTAGCCAAGCAAATACCACCCTGTAATTCAGTAGCTACTTTGAGCTATGGAGTTTACATGGGTGAAGACGTGATTTAGATTCTATGTTACACCATTATTACTATCACTATGCATAATAAATGGTATGCCTTTGTGTGTAGGATGCAGAGAATGCCATCCAACAGATGGGAGGGCAGTGGTTGGGAGGACGGCAGATCAGGACTAACTGGGCCACCAGGAAGCCCCCTGCGCCCAAAGCCACCTACGAGAGTGAGTTAGACACACCACTCTAAAGAATGACTCGCGCTACACCTGCTGGCATCCGATTTGGAAAAAAAGAAATGAAAAAAATTGGCATCTATTTTTTCCATTCATGTTTTAAATCAACCTTCTCCCCTGTGGAGCAGCAAACACCAAACACCTGTCGTTTGAAGAGGTTGTGAACCAGTCCAGTCCCAGCAACTGTACCGTCTACTGTGGAGGTGTCACAACAGGCCTCACAGGTCAGAACCTCAAGACAATCTGTACTATGGAAGTCACAACATAGCTTGCAGGTTATTTAGATGGAATATGTGATGTCATTGGTGACCTCATCCTTACTGATGTACCTCGTTGTTTCCAGAGCAACTGATGAGGCAGACCTTCACCCCCTTCGGTCAGATCATGGAGATCAGAGTTTTCCCAGACAAAGGCTACTCATTTGTGAGGTAAGTCCATGCAGATTGTCTACAGAATACACTGTTACAGAAGCCCTTATTCCAACAGAGTAACCCAGAATCACAGCAAAAGCTGGTCATCTCCAGGTGAAAACGTGGCACGTTTGACTGCTGACCAGGTGTCTGCATCTCTAGTTCGATGGGAAGAGCCCTGATGGTGACCTTGGAAGTTGTTTGGGAGATTTTCCTCTCACCTGCGTCTCTCCCTGGTATAGGTTCAACTCCCACGAGGGAGCGGCCCACGCCATAGTGTCAGTGAACGGGACGTCCATAGATGGTCACGTGGTGAAGTGTTACTGGGGGAAAGAAACCACAGACATGGTCAGCCCCATGCAGCAGGTACAGATGCCTCAGGTAAGACCGCAGGTAACAGCACTTCCTTTCTCATACAACATCCTTTATACTCTTAGATATTATACATGTGTAATAACATGGATATAATATACATGTGTAATAACATGGATATAATATACATGTGTAATAACATGGATATAATATACATGTGTAATAACATGGATATAATATACATGTGTAATAACATGGATATAATATACATGTGTAATAACATATCTACATGCTCAGTTTTAGGGGCTTGATGTAGCAGTTGGCCCACTTTGCTGTGCTTATGGGTATCTAAGGAAACAGAAAACATAGTAGACCCATTTTGATCCAAAAGTTCATCAATTACATAATTTGAAACCTAAGTGTTGTCTCCACAGCAGAACAAAATAGGTTTTGCAGCGCAGCCCTACGGCCAGTATGCCCAGTGGTACGGTAACGCCCAGCAGATTGGCCAATACGTCCCAAACGGGTGGCAGGTGCCCACCTACGGAGTCTACGGACAGGCCTGGAACCAGCAGGGATTCAAGTGAGTACTCATGGACTCCTAGAGGGAAGGGAACAAGTTGTTTGAAGGAAATGCACCCCAGATGTCAGGAGACGTGTATAACATTTCAGCCCAGATGTTGGGAGGAGACTTGTTTAACATCAGTGGCCCTTGAAGATCAATCTTAACTTCTTGTTCATGTCGTTGCGCTCTCTCTTCATCCCTCTCATTACCTTTACCCTCCTGCCCTTTAACCATCACCGATTTTGTGTTTACACCTTTCTCTCCCCATCCTTCATCTATCCTCTAACCTCCATGTTGTCTCTGTGTAGCCATTTACAGGCGGGTGCAGGGTGGACGGGCGTGGGAGCCGTCAGTAATGGCGGTGTGGTGGAGCCTGGACAGGGAGTCAATGGGACTGTGCTGGCCAACCAGTCCGGCATGGGCACCGCTGGCTACCACACCCACTGATCAGCGTTGGCCTGGCGGCCCAGAGTCGGCCTCCTACCCTCCACAACAGGGATCCTATACAGGGGGTGGGGGGGCCAACATGTGCCCTGTCTTTTACAACATGATTAAGAACTCTATGACGGGGAGGGGGGGGTTCCCCTGTCCGTCCCCCCCCCCCACCCAACCTGTTTTTACATGTAAGTTTTAAGGTGGAGAAGAGGAGGAGGAGGAAACGCTTGTGTGTCATTGGCGATAGAGTTGCCCAGTCCTGGTATATAAGATACACACGTGTGTGTGTGTATACAGTACCAGTAAAAAGTTTGGACACACCTACTTATTCCAGGGTTATTATTTATTTGTACTATTTTCTAGATTGTAGAATAATAGTAAAGACATCAAAACTATGAAATAACACATGGAATCATGTAGTAACCAAAAAAATTGTTAAACAAATCAAAATAAATGTTATATTTGAGATTCTTCAAATTAGACACCATTTACCTTGACAGCTTTGCACATTCTTGGCATTCTCTCAACCAGCTTCATGAGGAATGCTTTTCCAACTTTCTTGAAGGAGTTCCCCCATGCTGAGCACTGCTTTTCCGTCACTCTGTGATCCAACTCATCCCAAACCATCTCAATTGGGTTGAGGTCGGGTGATTGTAGAATCCAGGTCATCTAATACAGCTCTCATCACTCTCCTTCCTGGTCAAATAGCCCTTACACAGCCTGGAGGTGTTTTGGGTCATTGTCCTGTTGAAAACAACTTATAGTCCCACTAAGCGCAAACCAGAAGGGATGGCGTATCGCTGCAGAATGCTGTGGTAGCCATGCTGGTTAAGTGTGCCTTGAATTCTATAAATAAATCAGACAGTGTCACCGGCAAAGCACCATCACACCTCGTCCTCCATACTTCACGGGGAACCACACATGCAGAGATCATCCGTTAAACTACTCTGCGTTTCACAAAGACACGGCTGTTGGAACCAAAATCTAATTTGGACTCATCAGACCAAAGGAAAGATTTCCACCGGTCTCATGTCCATTGGTCGTGTTTCTTGGCCCAAGCAAGTCTCTTCTTATTGCTGTCCTTTAGTAGTGGTTTCTTTCCGCAATTGGACCATGAAGGCCTGATTCACACAGTTTCCTCTGAACAGTTGATGTCTATTACTTGAACTCTGTGTAGCATTTATTTGGGATGCAATTTCTGAGGCTGGTAACTCTAATGAACTTATCCTCTGCAGCAGAGGTAATTCTGGGTCAACCATTCCTGTGACGGTCCTCATGAGTCAGTTTCATCATAGCGCTTGATGGTTTTTGCGACTGCACTTGAAGAAACTTTCAAAGTTCTTGAAATGTCCCGCTTTGACTGACCTTCATGTCTTAAAGTAATGATGGACTGTCATTTCTCTTTGCTTATTTGAGTTTTTCTTGACATAATATGGACTTTGTCTTTTACCAAATAGGGTTATCTTCTGTATACCACCCCTACCTAGTCACAACACAACTGATTGGCTGAAAGGCATTCAGAAGGAAAGTTCCACAAAGTAATCAGAAGGAAAATTCCACAAATTAACTTTTAACAAGGCACACCTCTTAATTGAAATGCATTCCAGGTGACTACCTCATGAAGCTGGTTGAGAGAATGCCAAGAGGGTGCAAAGCTGTCATCAAAGCAAAGGGTGGCTAATTTGAAGAATATAAAATATATGTTGATTACTTTAACACTTTTTTTGCTTACTACATGATTCCATAGGTGTTTCATAATTTTGATGTCTTCACTATTCTACAATGCAGAAAATAGTTAAACAAAAAAAACAACTGGAATGAGTAGGTGTCTGAACTTTTGACTGGTACTGTATACATGCGTACACACACCCTACAACTGACTCATGAATCAAAAAGGACTATGCCATTTTTAATTAAAGTACTATTAAATGATAAAGACTTATTTTGGATTTGCTTTTTCTCGTTGGTTTGTTTAGAACGATTTCCACTGCTGATATCGTTAAGAAACGAGCTTTGCCTTTTTGTTTTTTGTTTGTTTTGGGACTCATTTTAAAGAAATGTTTAAAGCAATGACTCCATGGAATCATGTGAAATGTAAGAACCTTTTTGTTTTTTATGTTTATAAAAAACGAATGAAATGGATGTCAACTGTTGTATTTTTTTTTTAAAAATTTCAATATCTCAACTAAGAAACAATTGCAGGGATTACTGCCACTGTTCTTCTTTCTTTTAAAGGCAGACAAATATTGCACAATACTATTACTTAGTTACCTTTTCACAAAATTTGATGTTACACAAATTCTAGGTATTTTGAATTGTTTTGCATTCCACTTTTTTCCTTTTGAAACTTGTTTTAGGAGGGCGTACGTACGTATACTGTTTTGTATGTAAATAACCCAACAAAGTCTGTTCAACTGTTCTGACGCTGTATAAAGAGGGAAAAACCTCATGTTAATTATGGAAGCTTGCTTGCTTTTTGACGGCCAGGGCTGGGGATTTAAACTAGACTGGGGCATATTAGCATCACTGCTAAATGCTAGTCCATTACAATGTAGGGACAGTGCAACATTTGATTCTTCCAGGGGCCTGAGGAGAGCGAACGGCAGTGCAAAAATGATCTATACTGAAAAGTAATGTAGAATTAAAGTTATTCTGTGTATAAAACCTAAATATTGAACTTTTTGGTGTTTTTTTTATGACAAAGTAGTAAATAGTTATCAAACGTAAAAAAAAAAAAAAAAACTTGAATGGATCATAATTTTGCACTGTGCCCCCCCCCCCTCCCCCCATGGAGTTGTTTAAATAATACAGTTGGATGAGACCCATTGTGTTGCCTTATTTTGAGTTAATTTAATTTTAACCAACCAATTTATCATAGAGTAGGCAGTGCCTAAGGATAGACCTTATGTTTTGGGGGTGGGGTTATGTTGCTGATGCTATAACGTGTTCTTGCTTTGTCCCATTAAAATGCTGATGCTTATAAACATTGCTTGCGGAAACGGATCATATTTCTATCTCTGTTTTTACAGGCTTGAGTTGAGAGTATTGTGAGAGGTGGTCCAGTCTTGCAAAGAAATGCTTTTTTGTTTACAATGAGCTTTTCTACTTGTAGTATTCAGATCCATTGATTTTTGTCATCAGATAACACGTTTTGTAATTAACAGAAACTGGAATTACAAGAGCAGGGCAGGCCTACATACACTTGACCAAAGCTGTGTTTGAATTTCTGATCTACAGGTATGAACAAGATAGAAACTACATGTCGCTTGATTCTCTTCTCTGAAAAGGGCTTTCATCTCGGCCCTGTGACCAACACCAGTAATGTATATGTGCTGCCTTCACTTGCTAGTCGGAAATATCAGATTTCCTAACTGGTTGAACACGCCAACCAGATAGCAAGTCGTAAATGTCCAAGTTATCTAGATCTGACTAGCATGTGAACGTGGCAACAAACATTTTATTGCTTATTCTGTAGTGACCATTTGAGTGGCTTTGAAGCCACTGGTCAGCCATATTTGCACTCCCCAGTAGGAGCAGTCCTCCATAGGAATGCCTTTTTTAATTTTACCTTTATTTAACTAGGCAAGTCAGTTAAGAACAAATTCTTATTTACAATGACGGCCTAGGAACAGTGGGTTAACTGCCTTGTTCAGGGGCAGAATGACAACAAATAACGGTAACATTGACCTAAAACATATACTTTAAGGACTTTTATATTTTTATGTATAGCTCACAATTTTAAAGTATTTGCATGAAGGTGTCTGTAATAATAGAAAAAACAATGTAGTCATTAAATGCATTTCTATAGAGCTCGCCAGCTTGTAGTCCTAAAACCCGGAAATGAGTTCATTCAGCCATTCCTATGGTGAAAATGAATGGGGAAAGAATAGGTTTTTTGGGATAAATGCGAAAATAAGGTCTGAGGTTAACAAGTTTAAGAGATGATATACGTTTTGTTCTATGAGATGTCAGTTAACCTGACCTTTTTGAATTATGAAGGCTTTATGTGCTTTTTTAAATGACATAAATGCTTCAAAATTAACAAAAAAGTGACATCTGATGATTATCCTAGAACAAAATGTATAAGATCTTATAAAGCCATATTCGGACAGAATACATTTTACTGGGGAGCTCAGGTAATGTAATTATGTCCACGAGCACTAATCACCACATCCCTAATTTAGTTTTGTCCGAACTGCCATGTCAGTCATTTTTATTTGTCAGGAAGGTTATTACCCCAGCCGTAAAAACCTACTGTTTTTCGGCAGACTCCAAGGTCTTCTGATAATACTTATCCTTGGCGAATCGTCATCCCTGTGTTTTTAGGGATATTACAGTTTAACTGGTGCTGCACCCAGTTTGGGTATGAACATGGGGAACACATTTATGCTTAAAACAAAGCGCTATGCACTAGCCTACAGATGGATAATCTGTTTTGTCACATATACACTTTTCTAGTGCCATACTTCTCTTTTAAAATATGAAGTGGACGATATTGTGCCAATAAATTGATACATTGCTAAATACGTCAGGTCTGCATAGGTTACCGTTTATGGTTATTATTGATATGAATTATTATTTGTACTTTCTCCGAACTGAAGGCCATTAGGCCAATATTAGGTTATCCCTAGACATTTGAAATATTTTCACGCCTAGAAGAGCCTCTGAGTGTCCGTCATAATGGTCAATTGAGAATGAGAAAACACCCAAAAATTACAGGGCAGTTTGGTAAAACTAATCCTCTCCAAATCGTCCACTGGAAAAACGGACATGCTAGGGTTATTATTACATAACCGACGTTATATAGTAATACTAGTCCCATGAGAATATGGTTTAAGCCTGTGTTTACCACATTTATTTTAAGCATTTATCCAAAAACACCATTCATTTCCGCATAGGCTTTGTCCAATGAACCTTTGCGGATTTAGAACAATGAGCTAGTAATAGGTCTTTGCTATCTGTGGAGTTAGTACTTACAAAAATACGTCGTTACTATTTTACAACCGTGGGGGAGTACCAAGATGGACGTACGGTGGATTAAACATCTACTTTATGTATAAGTCATTGTCCAACACCCTATCCAATCAGGAAGCTCGTTACAGGCGCAATGCGGAGACACGGATGTAAGGAGGAATGGCGACGGTCGAGGGGAAGAGGAGGTTTGTGTATGAAAACTGGATCGACCATACAGCACCAGGATTATAGGTAGTGAAAAAAACACAGGTATGCATTCAGCTGTAACCAATCATGGTCCAAACACAGGCGTGGAGCAGTAGATTGCGATGCGTCTGGTATAATTATGGACCCATTTTACGAACCGTTATTGTTCACTTCAGGAACAATGTCATCCTACATAAATTGGCTTTTCTATTCCTTTCTTATCAAAGTTACATGTGTTGAAAAGTAACCGTTTTTTAATGATAAATTATTTGTCATATTTTGTAAAAAAACAACACTTATTTCTGATTACATAAGGAAACGCGATAAAGGCCTACAAAGGCTTGACTGGAACAAAATATTGCATTATGGCCTAAGTTATTTTTTGATCACATTGATTACAGTAATATCTACTTGCTGAAATTAGATCAGGCTGTATCTGTTCTCTTTTCAGACCTACTCTGTCTTCCAGACTTCAGGCCAACTGCCAGTGGAGTCCGGCTGCCCAAATGGAGTCTGGCGTGGCAGTGACCTCACCTCCTGCATCGGTGGTTGCCCCTACACCCCCCAACCTTTGCTCAAAGCAGAGAGAGAGTAGCAAGAAGACTGCTACCAGCACCACCCCCTCCTTTCTGTCCAATCTGGGCAAGCCCACTCTACGAGGGATCAGGAAGTGTCCCCAGTGTGGCGTTTTCAACGGCACCCGTGGGCTCAGCTGCAAGAACAAGGCTTGTGGAATTGTCTTCAGAGATGGGGGGGCTGTGGGGGGAGGCAGAGGGGCCAAGAGAGGGGCGATGGAGGTGGTGCGGGTGGTGATTGACGGAGGAGGGGAAGATGAAGGAAGAGGTGGTGAATCCTCAGGTGGAGGTGCGCAGGTGTTCTCTGTCTGTCAGCGAGTGAGAGGGGTGGGAGCGGCTGCAACACAGCGGGGGTTCATAGAGCTTGTCCCCACTGATACGGCCATTGCCACGAGTGAAGGGGCGACTCTGCTGACCCGGGTCAACATGGGCCGCTGCTTCCTGCCCACCTGCCGCCATGCCAACGGTCAAAGGTCAGGCCAGAGCCAGTCACAGCAGGCAGCTGTTCTGACCAACCCCCCCTCCAAGCCTGGCTTGTCTAACTCCGTCACTCCCTGTGTCCACGTGAAGCAGGCCATGGAGTGCCAGGCGCAGGCCACCCCTCTCCCCCTGAAGAGCTCTATCCTGGAGGGGCTTCAGGCCTCAGCCGAGGCCAGGGAAGAGCTCTGGAGGTTGGCTACTGAGTCCCCGGGACCCCTGGTTCAGCGGGTGAACAAAGATACTCTGGTGGTGAAATGTCACAGTGGACCAAGTCATCCTCTGGGGCTGCTGCACCTAACTGTAGGCACGGGGGGGTCTGCTGCTGGGGGGAAGGGGAAGGGGAAGGGGAAGGTCAGAGAGGGGGCTGTGTTTCAGTGTTCCTGTCAGGGGGGTGTCAGAGGAGGTACGGCAGAGGGAAGAGTGGCCGTGGAAACCTCCCAGAATGGGGATGGGGAGGTGAGAGGGTCCTCAGGTGTTGTCTCCTCTGGTGTCTTACCTGACTCCACCTCTCGGCCTGGTGCTGATGCTGGCCCTGCAGCTCCATACCTCTGCCTCCACTTCTATGCCTGTGTTTGCGCCTTCACCAGCGATGAGAAACTGGCCTCAGAGTTCACAGGTTTCCTCAACTACAGCTCCAATGGTAGGTCCCTAGGAGAGGGATTGATGTGTGTGATCTTTGTGTAATATTTCAAGGTGTATGTATGTGTGCACTGCAGTACCTGTAGGAGACTCTGTTGTCATCTGTACTGCAGGTATACAACAGAATGCTGACTGCACAGTCCTCTGTGGCTCCAGCCCACCTCAGCTGCCTGAACCAATCACCGCTCACAAAACCAAGAGACTCCGTCTGGAAGAGCACCTCATTGGTGAGCTGCCCTGTCAATCACACTGTTCATCCAATAGACGTGCGAGTGCCTCATCATGAAAATAGGACCTTCTTTATGTTCTTTGAAATCTGCCTGAGCACAATTTTTTTCTCTCGATCTGTCCTCTGTGATCATCTATCCTCTTTTTCCTCTGTCACTCCTTTCTTTTTCATTTCCCCCTGTAAGTCCCTCCTCCCTTCTCTCTCCTCCCTCCATTCAGCTGTATGTCCTGTAGGGTGGGTGGGGGTAGGATGGGTAGAGGAGGCCTTGTCAGAGGAAACCTCCTGGTTATTGTGCTCCTGTTTCTATTGGGCTCAAGAACACAGGTGCAGCCTGCCTGCCTCCTTTCTCTCTGTCGCTCTGTGTCTTACCCACTGCCTCTGTCCTGTCCATCTGTCCTCCCTTTCTGTTTCTCACTGCCTTTCTGCCCCTTAACGGTATCCAATAAACCACAGATTCTTGAGCATTAAAAGGTAATATTATATTATTCTATCTCTTTTAATTAATTATGATGTGTGTGTGTGTCAGGGAACAGCCAGCCTGTGGATGAGAGCCTGGTGACCCTGGGCTTCCAGCAGTGGCTAGCCAGCGTTACAGAGAGGATCCACCTGACCATGCACTACCAGTTTGATGGTAACACACACACACACACACACACACACACACACACACACACACACACACACACACACACACACACACACACACACACACACACACACACACACACACACACACACACAGCCCTCCGTCCCTCTGTGTTTGTCTAATTGATGATGATGATAAAGATGTTGTTGTCTCTAGGTAAGCCGGAGCCTCTGGTGTTCCACATCCCCCATGTGTTCTTCAACGCCCTGCAGTATCGTCTGTCCCTGGGCTCCAAGAAGAGACGGCTGCCCAATGCTACCTCAGGTAACCCTTAACCCTAACCACAACCCAACGCCATCCCTAATTCAACTACAGTGAGCTCCAAAAGTACTGGGACAGTGACCCTTGTTTGTTGTTGTTTTGGTTCTGTAGTCCAGCACTTTGGATTTTAAATGACACAATGACTATGAGGTTAAAGTCTAGACTGTCAGCTTTAATTTGAGGGTACCAATACTGTTGGTCCCCTGAAATGGGGCAGTATGTACCAAAAGTGCCGTAATTTCTAAACTGTTTCCCACCATATGGATGAAAATACCTTCAAATTAAAGCTGACACTTAACCTCATAGTCATTGTATCATTTAAAATGTTGGAGTACAGAACCAAAACAACAACAAAAAATTGTCACTGTCCCGATACTTTTGGAGCTCACTGTATAACGCTACAAATGAGCCTACTCTAACCCTAACAGCCTCGGACACACAGGCTTTGTTTACATTGTTCCGAACTCCTGGGGAACTTGTCTGCCGAAAGATGCCAAAAATACGGTGGAGTCTAGATGAATGCCAGTGACACATTGCCACCTATCAAATCAATCAAACATGTTGATTGGGTGGAGCTCCAAACAGAGGTTATGTTTCTAAAACATTTTCTGACTTGCAACAAGCTAACTAGCATACGATACAAAAAAGAAGGCAGCATAGGCTACTAAAATGTTGTCTAACCGGTAGGAAAAGAGGCACAATCAAAACTAGGAAAAAACAACTAATTTGAATTTCTACTCTGAGACAATCAAATGTGAGCGTTAACAGCCAGCACTCCCATTCAAATGCAAAATCCAATACTGAAGTTCTCCAGACTTCCAATATTTGAGTCATCAAGATGAGATTTGGAAAGAGATTAACCCTAACGCAACTACAGGTAAACCTTAACCCAACACCAAACACAGCCTAAAACTGGTGGGTACTTTAAGGTTAAGTTACAAGGGAAACATGTTTTGTTATCTTATCTTTTTGTTTTCTTTGGTCAGCGTTTGTGAGGAATGATGATCTGCACCATGGCTCCTTCCCCAAGTACACCTGGCACATCACCAACCTGATGCAGGTGAAACGCATCTTCGACACCCCAGAGGTCAGCTCTCTCTTCTTCACTCCTCCCCATCTCCCACCTTCATCTCATCCACTCACACGGTCTTCAGACTGCTCGTGTCATGTATTTACCACAGGGTGTTGTTATGTTTTGGTCTTAGTCACTCTGTGACTTTCTCTCTATCTCATCATGCATCCTTCTCCCACTCTCTGTCTTCCTCTGTCTGTCTAGCTGCCCCTGGAGTTGACCCAGAGTTTTGTGAAGAACAGTGATGGTTCCTTCTCTCCGTTCCGCTGTCCCGAGCCTCTTCATACTGACCCCACTGAGGGCTACAGCCGGACGGACAGATCCCAGGCCATACGACCCCTGGAGCTACGCACCTTTCTCCAAGTCGGTCAGTGTGCGTGTGTGTGTGTGAGAGCTGGGCTGGACTGCTATGTGTGATGTCATATGATCTGATTTGTTGTGATCACCACAGGACTGTGTACAGCGGATCAGAAGGATCCCACACCCTTTGTGATCGAGTGGATCCCAGACGTCCTGCCTCGCTGTCGCGTCGGAGAGCTCCGCATCCGCTTCCAGTATGGTCACCAGCACGGAGGACAGACGGAATACTTCGATGGAACGCCGAGACGCACCGGAGCGGGAGGAGGGACAGAGAGGGGGGGTTGCAAGTCATCATCAGAGACCTCCCTTTCCAAATAAAAAGTTCCACAGGCATCTGTCCCATGAGGCAGGGTAGCCTAGTGGTTAGAGCGTTGGGCTAGTAACCGCAAGGTTGCAAGTTCAAATCCCCGAGCTGCCAAGGTACAAATCTGAAATTCTGCCCCTGAACAAGGCAGTTAACCCACTGTTCCTAGGCCGTCATTGAAAATAAGAATTTGTTCTTAACTGACTTGCCTAGTTAAATTAAGGTCAAATTAAAAAACTGGAGGATCTGTTAGTTAATAGTTCTGTGAATTATGAAAGTCTAGAGCATTGTTTTTAGAAAGAGGGAGATGAGGGGGGCTATTTTTTAGAGAGAGAAATGAGGGGGAAACATTTTGAGAGAAGGAAAGAAGAGATGTGAAAGAGTGCTGCTGATGGCCAAGAATTGTATTTTTTACATCACTGTTTGTACACTCTTCTCCCAAAGTTACCCTATGTCCCTTCCATTGCAGCTAACATGGATTTGTGTTAATTCATGCTATTACATGACTTCTATGTATCAAATCGCAGTTGCTTGATAACATTAGCTACTCTACAGAGAAGTAGCATCTGAATGTAATATCAAGTCATTGAGATAATCAAATGACAAACGTGTGCGAGGCTTATGTGTGTATCTGAAGGGTTGTAAATGAATGACATCTGATTGATTACCCTTTGCGCGTGTGTGTGCATTTATAAGTGGTGTATAATGAATAAGAACTTTCTGGTGTGTAGCGATCTAATTCACTGTCGAGTAGAATATTTACGTTTGTGCCCGTAGTTACAGAATAACCTAATGGTTTGTTGTCTTTTTGTTTGTTTGTAGTGTTGATTAATAAATTCATTGACCTTGAGAATAGACAGTCTTTCTTCTCTGAAAATCAACTTTTTCTATTTCTTAGCATCGCTCCCTCCCATCCTTTACATTACTTATTTTACGGATAAAAAGAGCGTGCATACTTGTGTCCTAGATGTTGCTTGTTTTTCAGCCAAAGTGTTGAGCTTAGTCTTTGTCCACCAGGTGGCGACATTGGCTAACAATTTCACACCAGTGTTCCACAAACTAGACTAGTGCCAACGGAAGAGAAATTATGTTTTGCTTTATAGAAACGTAACTGTCCAATGTATGGCCATGGCTCCATCCCCCGATGAACAGACAGCTCACTTCAATTACACACTCCTTCTCAGGATATTATCATAACCACACAGTCTCAGAATAAGATCCACTTTTACATGAACTAATTGATTCAGTTAATGCTCCTTAGTGAACCACATGCCAAATTAGTGATGTACGGAGTAGGAGGAGGACATTAGTGTATCAGAGGTGGGTGTCAGAACATCGATGGCTCCCGGCCCTATTCGTCCTCCCTCTCAGACACCCAGGAGACAACCTCCACAAGAGTGTGTGACACTAAGCGAGAGAAGAGAAACATCCTGTTTGACAGCAGGAAAGCGAGCTTGAAAGTTGGATGAGGATGAAAGAGCGGGCTGGAAAGAGAGGGAGGGAGGGAGGGAGAGAATTACATTGGTAGAAGAATTGGAGCGAAGGCCACATGTCAAGTAGAATATGATTCAAATCTCAGGGTCACAAAATTATTTTAGCTGGTGTGCAGTGTGTGTTTGTGTGCACACTAGTGTGTATGTGTCCCTTAATGATGGAATTGTGAGGAGCCAGCGCTCTGTGACTGTGTGTGTGCGCGTGTGTGTCTCTGTGTCTGTCAACGCCAGCCTACAGACACAGAGACGACAGCTATCTCTTAGCCTTGTTCTTCTGAGTTACAGAGAAAATGAGTGTCAGTCTGCGCCAAAGCTGTATAGTACGCGGCTAAGGGTAAAAAACTAAATAGAATCCAAAGGGAGCTCACACTCAAACCATACAGGGAAAACCTGCAGGTGTTCGAGATGGAGATACTGTACATATTTATATTATTTAATACATGTTCAGGTACTACGTGCAACATTTTTTACACTTCCTTTGGACACTCCCACTAGGTCCTTCAGCTTAATCCAATCCAAGATGGTGAGCAAGCAAGTGCAGACTTCAGAGAGAGGAGTATTGAGACTTGAGATTCACCCACAGTCTAATTAAAGAACACTGAGACAATGAAGTGATTAGCAGATGTCAATCAGTACCTCTGAGACTCAATGGATCACTTAACTACTGACCTCTAAGGCCTGGCTGTCAATCATTAAACCAACCAACCCAATCACACATCACTCACCTGCCAATACCTCCTACTCTCTCTCTCTCCCTCCCTCACTGCTGTCTTTCTTTCTCTGTCTCTCTCCACCCTTCTCCCCCCTCTCTTTTTCTCTCTCTGTCTCTCTCTCTCTCTGGAATGTTGGTGGTTACTGAGGGGGTGCTGGGTTCAGTGGTGACCCCACTCGTCCCTAGTTTGTATGATCCTCTCTGACCCTGTGTTCCTCTCTCTCTCTGTCCCATTACAGCACCATTTATCCGACCTGTTTTCCTCCATTGTAACCAGGCTTCCCACAGCAAAACAAGTTGAAATTCACTCATTTTATTAATCTGCTTGTTCTGCCCTCATATTGTGCATCACATTGAAGTATTTTATTTTATTTTTCAGGACAACCAGGGTTACAAGTAGAACACAAAACTATTTGACAAACAGTTGCATTAATGAGTTTTATTGACTAATGTCAAACCAATAAGGTCTTCTAAGCAAAAACCTGATAATGTATTTATAAGAGTACAGAAATTGTTTGCTCCATGAGAAATTAACATCTTACTCGTCAGTGAAATTGTGTGGAGTTTGGAGTTTGCGACATCAGGTATGTGAGCTTATTACAGTATTATAGACACCATGTCCTGGGATTTCCTATGATCTTCTATGTAGAGGAACCCCTTACCTTCTAACAACTCTTGTGTGGCTTCTGAGAGTCATAGAACAAGTACATGTGTGTGTTCGTGAGAGTCTCAGGTTTTCATAGACGGGTCATAGTAGTTTTTAGCTCTAACCATTTGGACTCTTCAGACATTTTTGTGAGAAGAACCGTCCCCGGACCCCTTCGGGACCTGCCCTTGTCTCACAAACACCACTCTAACTCAGCCCTCATTAATCACAGACTATTGGTTAGTATCAGCAGATGCAGAAGAAATAGACTAATCCAACGGTACAACCGATCAAAAACACTGTTTAAAAGGAGTTAGAAGTCCAAAATGTGACTGTGGGTCTCAATAGGTTAACTCAAACCTTTATCTGTTACAACTAGGCCCCTACAGAGACTGGAAGAGATATACTGAGGTGAAGGGGTGAGGTGAGAGGAGGAGATACGGAGAGGGTGAGTACATGTACTAAGAAGAATGGCAAAACATGTATGTTAAAATTTATAATATTAAAACCATTTATATTGTTGTGATGTTGTACTCTCATAAGGACCATTAGTATCCCAGTGAGCTTCATATGAGAGACATTTCTTCTCTTCTCTAGTTGCTTGTTTCTCCCACTCAGACGTTGTGTCCAGGGTACAGTATTACTATAGAAGGTCATGAAGCCATGCTTTGTCTCGTTCTGTTCAGCTTGGCTAATTTACTAATAGTATTAAAGTGTGGGATGTCTGGGATCCACTTGATTACAAAGGGAGTGGGATCTTTCTGATCCGCAGTACACAGTCTTGTGGTGATCACAACATATCAGATCATATGACATCACACACACCAGTCCAACCCAGCTCTCACACACACATACACGCACACGTGCGCACACACACACACATACGCGCACACACGCACGCACACACGCACGCACGCACGTACGTACGTACGTAGTGTTGAGTGGCTGGGCTGAGTAGGGCTGTAAGTAGATCCATCAGAGAGGAGAGGAGTCAGTAGCCTGAGGATACATGGGCCAATTATGGTCATAATTCTAATGGGACTGAGAGACTGGCAGGATGACTGATGAGAACTCTCTGCTCATTTACATGGCTGTGTAGCCATCATCAGACCTCTCTAATTTAAGGCTGTTTTAATGGGAGACCTCTATTTCCAATATAGTTATTACATATGGCAAAATGTAACTTGGATATGGCCAATAAACTTGAACTGGAATATGGCAAGTAAACTATAACTTGTACTTGAACTAATACTAACCATAACTTACTCTAGTCCTCCTAACCCTTTATCACAAGACTGTCCTCCATGTCAACTTAGCAACAACAACATATAAACAGTTACCCCTTTAGTACTGTTCTCTAGTCACTTTTAGCTTTTTACCACTTTTTGTAAAACCTCACACTCAGGGTTAGGCTGCAGTTACATGGGTAATCTGATCCCAGACCTGTGTTAGGGGCCACATTTTTGCTGTAGCCCCGAACAAAATCTCCTGATTTAACTGATCGAGAGCTTGATGATTAGTTGACAAGTTGAATCAGGTGTGCTTCTCCAGGGCTACAATAAAATGTGTTTTGTTGGGGGTACTGGAGGACTGGAGTGGTGTAGAGAACACTGGTGTAGAGAACAAAGGGGTGCAGTGTGCTGATGTGTGTCCTCATGCAGAGCAGAGCTGATAAGCCTCATGGTTAATGGTGTTAGGGCAGATTCCATTACCCCCTCCAGACTGAGCTCATTAAATAAACATCCCTCAGCCAGGTAGGCCGTCATTGTAAATAAGAATTTGTTCTTAACTGGCTTGCCTAGTTAAATAAAGGTTAAATAAATAAATATAATCCAGACTGAGAGAGAGGAGGGCTGGAGAGAGGGAGGGAAGGAAAGAGGGAGGGAGGTAGAGGGAGGCAGAGTGTGAGGGAGTTAGGGAGGGAGAGGGGAGGGAGAGATAAACTGTTCTGTGATAACTGTAGTACTACTAAGATCATTACCAGAGATATGACAGATATAATGTCTGCCTCCAATAGTGTCCACTCCCTCACCCCCCTCTCTCTTCCTCTCTTTATTTCTCACTGCCCCACCTTTCTTATCTCTGTCCTCCTATATCTTCTCAGTTGCAGTCTGTTACCTCTTTTCTCTCTCTTTTCCCATCCCTATCTCCCTTTCTTCTCCCCTCTCTTTGCCTGGCACATCTCCTTTCCTCTCTCTCAGACCCTGTTTTGACCTTGCTGGACCCAATGCATCCTCCTCTCCTCCCCTTCTCCTTCCACTCTCCTCTCTTCCTCTATGAGTAATCTGTGCCGTGGCCCACCCTCCATCCATCAGAGGAGTCTCATTGTTGTGACGTCTGGTTAATTTTGGTCTCATGATTTATCAAATTCTTATTACAGCTCGCTGAAAGCCTCATTCATTGTCCTGATGTATTGAAATGATAGTCCCAGTGTCGCTGCCAGAATCTCAACAAACTTCTTCTCTTTCCCTCCCTCCCTCCCTCCCTCCCTCCCTCCCTCCCTCCCTCCCTCCCTCCCTCCCTCCCTCCCTCCCTCCCTCCATCCCTCCATCCCTCCCTCCATCCCTGTTTTATTATTCTCTTCTGCTCATCCTCATTCTTCTTCTCTTTGTGCTTCTCGTTTTTATTGAAGCTTTCTCCTTTGTTTCTTTCTTTCTTTCTTTCTTTCTTTCTTTCTTTCTTTCTTTCTTTCTCTCTCTCTCTCTCTCTCTCTCTCTCTCTCTCTCTCTCTCTCCCTCCATCTCTGTCAGTCTGGATGAAGGGACAAGTGTTGGGGTAGAGGAAGTCAAGCATAAGGACAGCTATCTAATCATCTCTCTTCCCTCTCTCCTCCCATCCATCAGTGAACTGGCAGCCCTGGGCCCAGTTTCCCAAATGCATCTTAAGGTTAAGTTCATCGTTAGAACCTTAGTAGGAACATTGCTAATTCTCAGTGCAGCATTGCCACGGGAAGTTGGGGTGTTGAGGGTGCTGCAGCACCCCATGATAAATCAGGAAAAAAATACCTCAAAATTTGTGCACTGGGCCTTTATTACTCTTGCATGATCTTAACATCTTCCCGCAGCCATTCCGAGCTGTTTCCAAAAAACACAATTACTAAAGTTGCTTGTTATTTAGAACGGCTAAGTGATGCATTTTTGCCCTTCCGTTTCACTTTATTCACAGAAGATCTCCGCTAAACATGGAATCAAGATGTTTATCTGTCTGACTGTGACCGCCTAACTTCAGAACGAAGTTGAATACAAGTACATAAAGTTGCTAAAGTCTTTATAATTGTTACAAACAAATGAAGGATGAAAAGATACTTCAAATGAAAACCGAGGTTAACTAACTTCATGTTCAATAAATTTAGTTATATTTTGCTGATAGGCTTTTGACTGTAATTTTTGCTTCAATATATTTAACGGACAGAGTTGACCCTTGTATTTAAATTTTTATTTTTGCACTCTATGCAGAATCACAGGACTCTACACACTCACGCACACTGACGCTCCAACACACGCACGCACACACACACTTAAGTTGCTCACAAAGACTTTGCTCACACACATAACATGCACACACATTTATCCGCCAGGTCAACCGTGATACAAGTCAGAATTCAACGTCCATCCATGTCTGAGGACGTTGGGAGATGACGTGGAACCCGGCCACTAGGGGCAACAGTGAGCGCTGTTATCTTCAAGTAGGTTTGGGTTTTTCTATGGGGTTGTGGACAGGAATGGTGGGGATGGCCTCTAGTGCCAAAGGTTGTATGTTCAAAACCTTAACCCTTACCTTAACCATTTGGAGTTAATGCCTAACCTTAATATTTCAGGGGGTTAATGCCTAAACTTAACCTTCAATTTGATATTTGAGAAACATGGATGAATGTCTAATTCTGACATGAGACTGTGAGAGCTTGTTGCTGCCATTTATACTGAATCTACACACCCATACTATTATCATATACACTGCTGCTACTCTGTTTATCAGATATCCTGAAGCCTAGTCACCTTACCCCTATACATATCTACCTCTATCCTGTATATAGTATGCTTACTTACTTTATCATGTTTTTCTTATTTTTATTTATTGTGTGTTTTTGTCTACTTTATGCTAGACAACCATTTTCAGATCTTTCCATTGATTTTTAAGTAGATTTAAGTCAAACTGTAACTCGGCCACTCAGGAACATTCACTGTCTTCTTGGTAAGCAACTCAAGTGTATATTTTGCCTTATGTTTTAGGTTATTGTCCTGCTGAAAGGTGAATTCATCGCCCAGTGTCGGGTGGAAAGCAAACAGAACCAGGTTTTTCTCTAGGATTTTGCCTGTGCTTAGCTCCATTCCGTTTATTTTTTATCCTGAAAAATTTCCCAGTCCTTAACGATGACAAGCATACCCATAAGATGATGCAGCCAACAACATGCTTGAAAATATGGAGAGTGGTACTCAGTAATGTGTTGTATTGGATTTGCCCCAAACATAACACTTTGTATTCAGGACAAAAAGTTAATTTCTTTGTCACATTTTTTTGCAGTATTACTTTAATGTCTTGTTTTAATAAACAGGATACATGATTTGGAATATTTTTATTTTGTACAAGCTTCCTTCTTTTCACTCTGTCAATTTGGATAATATTGTGGAGTAACTACAATGTTGTTGATCCATCCTCAGTTTTCTTCTTTCAAAGCCATTAAACTCTGTAACTGTTTTAAAGTCACCATTGGCCTCATGGTGAAATCCCTGAGCGATTTCTTTCCTCTCTGGCAACTGAGTTAGGAAGGACACCTGTATCTGTAGTGACTGGGTGTATTGATACACCATCCAAAGTGTAATTAATAACTTCACCATGGGATATTCAATATATATTTGTTTACACATCTACCAATAGGTGCCCTTCTTTGCAAGGTATTGGAAAACCTCCCTTGTCTTTGTGGTTGAATCTGTGTTTGAAATTTACTTCTCGACTGAAGGACCTCACAGATAATTGTATGAGTGGGGTACAGAAATGAGGTAGTCAATCAAAAAACATGCAACTTATGAGGACTTACTTAGGCTTTTTACTTACAGTAAGTAAGTAAGCATACTATATATACAGGAAATATTTAAAAAGTCAGTTCCAATACCATATTTACATATGCAGGGATACTGGAGTGATGGAGGTAGATACAGTACCAGTCAAAAGTTTGGACACACCTACTCATTCAAGATTTTTTCTTTATTTTTACTATTTTCTACATTGAAGCTGAAGCTGTCTACCTACTCCACTGCCGCCCCGTCAATGTGGAAGGGGGTGTGCACCCCCCCCCCGTCCTTGTTTCCTGTAGTCTACAATCAGCTCCTTCTTCGTGCTGACGTTGAGGAAGCACCTCACTGCCAGGTCACTGACCACCTCCCTGTAGGCTGACTCATCATCGCCGGTGATCAGGCCTACCACCGTCTTGTTGTCAGCGAACTTGATAATGGTGTTGGGTGAACAGGGAGTACAGGAGGGTACTATGCACACACCCCTGTGCGGCCCCTGTGTTAAGGGTCAGCAAGGTGGAGGTGATGTTGGCTACCCTCACCACCTGGGGTCGGCTTGTTAGGAAGTCCAGGATCCAGTTGCAGAGGGAGGTGTTTAGTCCCAAGTCCTAAGCTTGGTGATGAACATGGAGGGCACTATGGTGTTGAATGCTGAGCTTTAGTCAATGAACAGCATTCTCACATCGGTATTCCTGTGATCTAGGTTGGTGAGGGCAGTGTGGAGAGCAATTGAGATTGCATCATCTATGGATCTGTTGGGACGGTATGCAAATTGGAGTGGGTCTAGGGTGGCTGGGATGATGGAGTTGATGTGTGCCATAACCAGCCTTTCACAGCACTTCATGATTATAGAAGTGAGTGCTACAGGGCGGTAATCATTGTGGCATGAAGCCTTAGAGTTCTTAGGAACAGGAATGATTGTGGTCATCTTAACACGTGGATTACAGACTGGGACCAGGAGAGGTTGAACATTACCGTGAACATGCTTGCCAGCTGTTCTGCGCATGCTCTGAGAACACGCCCTGGAATACCGTCGGGGCCCGTGGCCTTGAAGGTGTTGACCTATTTAAAGACCCTTCTCACGTCGGCCTCGGAGAGTGAGTCACCAAGTCCACTTGGTCGGTGACGGCCTTCAAATCCGGCTTAAAGTTGCTATTGTCAAAGCATGCATAAAATGCATTGAGTTTGTCTGGTAGAGAGACATCGTTGGGCAGATCACGGTTCGGTCTTCCTTCGTAATCCGTAATGGACTGTAGACCCTGATTGCCATAACAAAGGGGTTGTTTTAATTAATTTGTTAAAATTTAGAAAAACAAAATTCCACTTTGACATTATGGGGTATTGTGTGTATGTCAGAGACAAAAAAATCTCAATTTAATCCATTTTAGATTCAGGCTGTAACACATCAAAATGTGGAAGAAGTCAAGGGGTGTGAATACTTTCTGAAGCTAAGGTAAGCTAAGGTAAGATTTGAATGGAGAAAGCTGATCCAAGAGTGTAACGATTTTCCTCCTCTTCAGACGAGGAGTATGAAGGATCGGACCAATACGCAGCATGGTAAGTGTCCATGATAGTTTAATAAAACTGAACACGACAAAATACAAAAATAACAAAGTGAATGATAACGAAAACCGAAACAGTCCTGAAATGTGAAACAAACACTAACACAGGAAACAATCACCCACAACACACAATGGAAAACAGGCTACCTAAATATGGCTCCCAATCAGAGACAACGATAAACAGCTGCCTCTGATTGGGAACCACACCAGGCCAAACACATAGAAAAACAACAACCTAGAAAAAAGAACATAGACTGCCCACCCTAACTCACGCCCTGACCAAACTAAAATAGAGACACAAAACGGAACTAAGGTCAGGACGTGACAAAGAGAAGCGATGGTATCGACACATGGTCTAACTACGCATTTAGCAAACGTTCTCTCTGCGTGGTGTTTTGGGAAACTCTTGTTACATCTTCGGCCGTTGTAGGGACGCTGCATCATTAATACACTCATAAGCCGAAGTTCCATCGCTATTAGGAAACCGGGTCCTGGCCTCTCCCCACACACTCTCAATAAAGTTATATTTTGCTAATAAGCTACTGTCTGTAATTTTTGCCAGAATATATTTAACGGACTATCTGAGTTGACCCTTATATTTAATTGTTTATTTTTCTCCATGAACACTCACACGACTCTACACACACACTGACACACGCGGCCATACATCTCCCTCCAGACAGGCTCCTGTGGAGAGAGTGGATGGATGCTGCCAGACTCTTGCATCTTGTGTCACACTACGGCCCTCTCCTTAATGAGCTTGTCTGGGCCCAACCCCTCCTCTCTCCTCCTCCTCATCCATTCTTTTCCCTCGCTCTACTCATCCTTCCTTCGTTTGGCCACCTATATCTGTCTTTATCAGACCAAACTAAGCTGGGCTGGGCTCTCTGCCACTTTCACTCTCCCTTTCCCTTTTGAGTCATTCCTTCTTTACTTAATTTAATGAGATTGTCTAGGGTCTGCCCCTCCTCTCTTCCTCTTTTCTTTCTATATATGTCTTGCCACCTCTCATGTCTGGCCACCTCATGTCTGGCAACCTCTATCACTCTCTTTTTGTTGTTGGTGAAATAGAAGAGCTAGACAGAGGAGAGAGATGTCTGTGTCTGATTCTGGTTTCATATAATGTTATGAGAGAGCGAGAGAGAGAAATCTATTGGGTAAAGTACCACAGTGATGCCATCACAGTAGCAAGATTAGTGACCTCTCGCCACAGATTCTTTTGAAACTTTTGTGAGTGTAATGTTTACTGTTCATTTTTTTTTTCTTTAACTTTTTTTTTTTTTAATCTATTCTTTGTTTGGCAATGAGAGAGAGAGAGAGAGAGAGAGAGAGAGAGAGAGAGAGAGAGAGAGAGAGAGAGAGAGAGAGAGAGAGAGAGAGAGAGAGAGAGAGAGAGAGAGAGAGAGAGAGAGAGAGAGAGAGAGAGAGAGAGAGAGAGAGAGAGAGAGAGAGAGAGAGAGAGAGAGAGAGAGAGAGAGAGAGAGAGAGAGAGAGAGAGAGAGAGAGAGAGAGAGAGAGAGTAGTATATGGGGCCTGGAAGTGACTTGGTTAAGGTATATATCTATTATATTTGTGTGTCTCCTGACTGGGCTGCTAGATGTTACCTGATGCATGGTTCTGGCTGGGATCACAATCATAACTACTCATCAACCCCATTGTGTGCATGCAAGCACGGGGGCGTGTGTGCATGTGCGACTACACTCACTCTTCCAAATTGTTCTCCAAACAGCAAAAATAAAGGTTCTCTGAAATTATATTTTTTAGATGTCTGCAATATTACAGTAAATATATCTTATAACTGCCTAATATCATACACATTATCCCCCCCTTCTGGAATAGCCTGTTTAAACTGTGAATAAAGATAATGAAAAGATTGAAAAGATACACTTCACTATGACAATGTTTTGTAATGATGCCCCCTTCTGGCCACAGTCCTTTACACCCAGTCTGGTCTCTATTTGTCCTACCCTTCCCTCCCTCTCTTCCTCTCTTCCTCTTTCCATCCCTCTCTCCCTCCTTCCATCTGCTGGGCCATCCTTCAGTGTTATTATTGGATTTCAGAGATGCCAGAGGGGGCATACATCACTTCTCCCCTCCTCCCTCCTTCAAATCAAATCAAGCTGTATTTATACAGCACATTTCATGGAATGCAACACAATGTGCTTTACAGGAAAAAAGAATAAACAATGAAAATAAAATCTGAAATATATACTACACAACAAACATAAGATAAAAAAAACTAAAGAACGACACAAACTGAACAACTAAACAGACCTAAAGAAAAGCAAAGCTAAAAATATTTATTTTTAAAATATGTCCACAGTTTCGTCCCCCCTCAGGTTCTGGGATAGTTAAGATGGAAGTGCCAGAGGACCTTATTGGGTACATAACTTAAAAGCATGTCTGACATGTATTGGGGTGCACAATCGTGGATTGATTTTAAAACCAATAGAAGAATCTTAAAATTAATTATAAGACTCACAGGTAGCCAGTGCAGAGACCTTAAAACCGGTGTAATGTGTGCTCTCTGTCTGGTCTTGATCAGTACCCGTGCAGCATTCTGTATGTTTTGCAGTTGACCAATGGCTTTCTTGGGTAGATCAGACAGGAGAGCATTACAGTAGTCAAGCCTGCTTGTAATAAAATCATGGATGAGTCTCTCTGTATCAGCCTGAGAGAAAAATGGCCACACTTTGGCAATGTTCCTCAGGTGGTAAAACACTCTTTTGGTCCTAATGTGTGATTCGAAATTTAGTTCAGAATCTAAAATAACACCTAGGTTTTTTATCTGGTGTTTTATCTTTATTGCCTGTGAATGCAAATGCGCGGCTAGATACTCTCTCTGTGATATGGCTCCAACATTAAGAACATTGGTCTTGTCTTGATTTAGCTGGAGGAAGTTGTGAGGCATCCAAGTATTTAAAACACTAATACAGTCAAATAATTTATCCGTGGAGACTTTATCCCCCCTTCCCACTCATTCTGTCATAACTCCCTCTCCTCTCTTTTGCCATTAATAATGTTGAACTGACGGCAATATCAACCCCTGCCTTAATCTCTCTCTGTCTCTCTCTCTCTCTGTCTCTCTCTCTCTCTTTCTTTACACTCCCTTTCTCATTCTCTCTCTCCAGTTCATCAATGCTCTCTTCAACTCTTTTCACCCCTCTATCACATCCCTTCATATATCTTCTCTTCTTTCCAGCCCCCCCCCCCACTCCATCTCTGTTCTTCTCTTCTCCTCCCTTCGTTTCTGTCTCCGTCTCAAGTCGAGTCCCAAGTGGAACGGGTTGAGTCTCGAGTCAAGTCCAAGTTGTGCATTCTAAGAGCAAGTCAAGTCGAGTCACAAGCTACAGGTATTTCATGTCAAGTCTCAAGTCAAGTAAAATAAAATCTATACGTATAAAGACTTGTTCAACTACAAATCGTTGTCTATTTTTTCAGCCCTTTTAATTATTTTGTCTACAACATATTTTGATTAGGCCTATGGAAAATTAATTTTAACATAAAATTCCAAATGCAAGTTTCATAAGTAAATGATACATTTCAAGCAATTTCAGACCAAAGGACAATTAGGCCAATGCTAGTAATTGTTGCTTGATTCCCTATTGCTGGTGAGCTTGCATATTCTTTATCACCATTTTTTGGGGAGCTGCATATTTATTTATGGCAATCCTCTTTGCGCTGCGCCGAATCCTGTATAGCTGCAGTAAATCTGCAATCTATTTGCTAGCTCAGTGGTTCTCAAACTTTTTGACCTGCAAACCCCTAAAAGGAGTGGTTCAAAGGTGGCGACCCCAAGCACAAAGGACGCACATACACGCGCACACAATTCTTGCGCAAATGTAGCCTGTCATTACAGCAGTGGCGGTCGGTGACGTTTAAGATGAGGGAGGATTATACATTTTTTTATGAGCATGGCCTTATTTCTATTACAGCATATTGGATGACTGTCATTCAAATTTCATTCACCCAGCTCAATGTAACATCGATAGGTTTAGGCTACTACATGATGCTCAAATTCTCCCTATACCCACCATGAGGCTGCTACAACCTAGCCTATGAATGAAAGTTTACAACATAGATTGAGATACATTTTTTTGTAATCAAGGTGACAGACAGTGACACATTCAATACCACCTTGCATACTCTTGCCTGCATCTAGCTAATCTAGGATGAAATCATTAGTCCAACAGTTGCAAACAAGAGTTTCTATTGGACAAATTCAGGTATGTTTATCCCCATTTCATTCCTTTTGCTTCTGTTTAAGAAATGTTTTTCAACAGCATTGGCGGAATGAATACACCCTGGAACACACGCAAACATCACAGTTCACTTTCATAGCAGCCACCCACAAACTGCATGATAATTTGTTCATTGTATAATTCCTTCTCACATCTACGCGCTCTCCTCCTCTCACCTTTTCCCTTCGCTTGTGGACTTCAGTGCACAACACATCAGCTGTATGTGACCAGAAGAAAAAACCTTTCCAGGCCAAACCTTCATATTGTTATGACTCTCCTGTGAGGATACGAAGGATCAGGTTACAGTGAGTCTGCTCTACAGCGCCCTCTCTCTCCCGCAGAGAAGGAGAGGGGTGAAGTTGGCTGTTTTATGACGGTTGTAACTACCTTGTAGAAACTCTGCCTTTTTTCTGCAGGATTGAGGGGAAAGAAACCTTTCATTAGAAGGAGATTCCTCCTGCCAAAACTACAACATCAAAAGGCTGGATCACGATAGTGGAATTCCTTTCCCTCTCCCTTTCCCTCTCTTTTGAATCCACCATTTAGTGTAACAAGCCGTCATCCCGGTTTAGTCCACTAGGGACTTTCATTGCATTGTGTAGTAATCAATGTGTAAGCTATCCTGTTTGTGTGTTTATGTAATTCTGTGTGATTATTTAGTTAGTAAATAAATAATTAAGCCAATTTGTATATCGCTGATTCATCATTTATGCTAGGGTTCGTGCAGATATCCAAGGATTTTGCAACATTCAGAATGAGACTGAAGGTAAATAAGAATGAATGAATTGAGTGTTACTTATGTAAGAGATATTTATATCATTAGAGTTTAGTCGGGAGATAGTAACTCATTAAATAATTTCCTGTGGTGCCCCAGATTAATAATGTGTTCATTGTTATATGATTAATTCAATCACATAATAATTTAACGTGGTATGTAATTATTTGATAAAATAACAGTCAAACACATTATTGATAGTCAAGACACAACAATATCATAACCACTAAGCTCTACACACAGCCTACATTGTTGTCACCATATTAGCTAATGTCATAGTCAACATAGCTACTAAAACTAAAGCGTTAGTAAACCCGCTACAATCATGCAGTACAGTGTACAGTCAGCGAGCAGTTTAGCAGTTACACTGGCGGGCCTCGTGGCAATAAATGAATTAAATCTAAAACTTACCATGACCTGGGTGAGTTCCAGTGTTGGTTAGCCATAGCCTGCTAACTAACTTTGCATCACTCTCTGTTTAGCTGGGTGTTTGAGCAGGCTAAACTAGCTAGCTGCATTTGCTAGATAAGTGAAAGCAAAAATAATATACAATGAAATATAGCTAGCTGTCTCTCTTGTTCTCTCTCTTGCATCTCCCTCATTTTGGAAGGAATTAATTTGTTAAAAACTGTTCAACTATTATCTTTCTCTCTTAGTCACCTACTCACCACATTTTATGCACTGCAGTGCTAGCTAGCTGTAGTTTATGCTTTCAGTACTATATTCATTCTCTGATCCTTTGATTGTGTGTCAGTTCCTGCTGCAAGAGCTCTGATAGGTTGGAGGACGTCCTCCGGAAGTTGTCATAAGTCTATGGAAGGGGGTGAGAACCATGAGCCTCCTAAGTTTTGTATTGAAGTCAATGTACCCAGAGGAGGACAGAAACTAGCTGTCCTCTGTGGTACCCTACAGAGTGCTGTTGAGGATACTGTAGACCATTGCAAAACAGTGTGTTTAAATAAATTATTTGGTGATGTGAATATATTTACTATAGTTTTATCTAAAAAGGATACCTTATTTTTTATAAAATTCACTGGGGAGGACAGTCCTCCCCTTCCTCCTCTGAGGAGCCTCCACTGCATTACAGACATAAACGGTGATGCATTTTCAAAATGCAAGACACATAAATAAACTGCGTTTTACACCTGAATTTTGAGGTGAAAGTCATTCATGTTAGTGGCCAATATCAACTAGCGATATCTTGTCACTCCTCTGGATTCCAGAGCAAGAGGATAATATGCCTACCCTACCTGTATGCAGCGGAGGTTTCAGGAGACTGATAGAAAGCATGGTCTGTCTGCATCACTTTGGAAGGCCACTTGCCTGTAGGAGTGCTCGTTGCCAACTGTGTAGCCCATTTCTTCTTCACAAATATTGCAATAAATTCACCAGAATATATTACATATTTTCCCACAATATTGAAGGCTGTGCAATGTTACAGCTATCTTCAGACATATGGCCAGTAGCCACCCAAACTACGACTATCTGAAATCTGAAAATATGAATTGAAAAAGATAGCCAGGTAGCTTATTGTTATTGTTCTAGGAAAGATGCGTACATAGTAGATTGCTATATGGATAATATAACCGTTGGCCTACTCTGTTTGTGCCAGGCAAAACTGGAGAAAATGAAACAAGTGCTTTTTTGAGACTAATCTGGATATGCACGCCCGGCTTTGCGCTCTAATGCTGATGAATGGTCATTAAATATAAAATAGAAATGGTATGCACTGTATATGTAGCCAATTAAAATATGTATACTTTTACATTTTTTATTTTAGCTCATGAAACATGGGACCAACACTTTATATGTTGCGTTTATATTTTTTGTTCAGTGTACTTGAATCACAAGGTAAAATGGTAATTACACCGTAATAACCTAAATATTAGGCTACTTGTTTGCTTCTTGGTACCAGATTAGTTTTTTCCCCCATTCAGTTTCATACTCATGACACCCCAGAATCTTCTCCACTTTGAGATCCACTGCAGTGGCTCACTGGACATGTGTTGATTGACAGTTTGTTGGTCCAATCAGAAGGCTGAGTGTGCGTTTCACTAGCCAATCTGCGATGCTGCCTGCGGCTACTGTCTCTGGCTGCGTGGAGAGTAATCAACGGAGACTCTGTGCCACAAAATGAGTTAGAAAACATTACAAAACCTGGCTAGATCATTTCAAGTCATCAGTCTCAAGTCATCAGTCTCAAGTCAATGTCGAGTCCCGAGTCTTGAGGCTCCAGGTCCAAGTCAAGTCATTATATTTTATATCAAGTCGAGTCTCAGGTCATCAAATTTGTGACTGGAGTCAGACTCAAGTCCCTCTTCTCCCTTTCTTTCCTCCCTCTATGTTTGTCTTTCATCCCGACAGATCAGTCTATCATGTGGCAAAGGTCTGGACACTGGCCTCCCTCTGCCTCTCTTGACCTGTGAAAAGCAGAATCACTCTCTCCTCTAGTCCACTGGCTCCTACCACTTATGGTTTTATCCATCACACCTGGCACAAAATCAATACCAGCTTGTCCCCTCCTCCTCCATCTCTGTCTTGCCTTCTCTCACCTCATTCTCCTGTCTTCTACACCTGATGTAGTGATGTGGCTGTATATGCATATTTACAATTATCCCTAAATCAACCAATTAGTCAATCAATAACTTGATATCCCTTATAATTAAATTAACAGGTCATCTCTTTCTACCATGTGTTTTTGAAAGGAAACTCACTTACTGCTTCTGCCAAGAGGCCCAGGCTTTTATGGTAGAGCACTTGACCCATAACCTCAGGGTTGCTGGTTCACACACCACATTGGCTGTTTCCCCTCTATCACTACATTAGCCAGCTTAATAACGAACCCATTGGGCCATTGATATAGTAGCGTTATTAGTCATTTCCAAAGATCTACTTGGTCTTAGCCTCTCCAGTTAGAGGCCAGTTGACAGAGGCAGCCCTGGTAAAAAAGACAGGTTAACTGTGGGTATAATTGTGCTGAGCACCAGCTCCAGTGGGAAAAACTGATTTGTTTAAACAGCCAGGGAGTCGTTAGGCAGCCAGCCATGCCTCCCAGACTCTAAAGCTTTTCTAACCTCGTTAGTAATCTCTAATTATTTCTCTCCGCGCCACCATTAAACCTTTCTTACAGGCTCTGGGCTGTGAATGGAATTAGATTGGATGTGTTGAGCAAACAAACCATAAATTACACCCTACTCACTTACTAGTGTAGGTGGCCTGAATGACTATACACTGTGCAGGCTTTTGTTCCAGCCCTGTATGAACACACCAGATTCAATTACGCAAGGGGAATCTTAGCACACGCTCAGACAACACAGACTCAGACATACACATTACTACATCACCTCCAGCATGGGCAGCCTGACAGCTGGGTCACAGCTGATCGCGGGGGTACACAATGTGACATGACCCCTGTAGAAGAGTGTGGTGCATTACAACACATCCCAACATGCCGCCAGACAGACAGGGCTGCCATCAGCTCAATTTTCCAGCCTCACCATGCAGCAGGCGTGTGCGTGTGTGTTTGGCACAGGGAGGGGCAGAGCACAGGCTAACTTGACAAGCTGAAATGAGGACCATTCATATTCTGCTGCATCAGTGGACCTGAGTCAATATTTCCCCTCAGAGCCCCCCTTTGCCTCCAGATGAATGAATAGACAGACTAGTATTTGAGCAGCTGACAGACAGCAAGGGAAAAGGGGAAGAGACAGAGATGGTAAGAAAGTTGCTTTAAATAACAAACTCAATTAACTTGTTTCTCGTGGAAGAAAACAGATGTACTGTAATTCAGTTGAGTCTCAGTAATGTGTAAAACTTCATCAGATGAATGAAAGTTCATAATGTGCATCATGAAATGAATGCATATATTGTTCAATGATTCTGCCCACTAACTGAATCCGATCAACGTAGAAGGAGACAGAGAGAGAGAGAGATGTCCCCTCTGTCATCCTGTCACAGCACTACTCCCCGTTGCTGTCCGTCAGCTATCAGAGGACGAGTGACGAGTGACAGCCTCCGTGACACACACACTCACACACAGGAGATCAGGTGCATGGAAGGAAATGCCAGGTCCAAGCTGACACAGAGAGCGATAGAGAAGAGGCCGTGTCGGAAATCTGCTGTTGTGACTTTGGCTATGGCTATTAAAGATAATTTACTGATTAATTACTGGAATAATTAATTTATGTAATTTATTGTAATTAACTTGGTTATCCTATCCAAATTAATCAAAGGTTGTGCACCATCAAGTTTTTTTTAAATATAGAGATCCCTTCAATGAACTCCATCCGTAGTTATCATTAACCGTTATACCAATCCTATATTAACAATAGTCTTAATCAACAGTCAGTTACTATATTCTCATTGTGAAAGTCGTCGAGCTCAGAAACTTCAAGGATCCAATCACTTGCAAATTAACTCAAGGCCACAAATTCATTTTTAAGGTTTTATTTATTAGACTAAATAAGTTGGAAAATGAGGTAGTTAACAGAGTATGGCAGAACAGAGTAAGGCAGGGTCCAGGCTAACAGAATACAACACAGATATTGAAGTGAGAATCTCCACAGGTCAACATAAATTAACTTCTTTTACTTGAACTGAGCAAATACAACAGTACATACATTCACCAGACTTTTGAGGATGACATGGTCTTATCAACTGATAGTCGTCACCACTGTGGAATTATAGGTTCATCCACCAAGAGTTGCCAGTGGCTAGGCTATCAGTTCGCATTCGAATGTGGACAATGCCTTAACAGTATTAATTATGATATCTAACAGTCTTACAATAATCTGTTACTGCCACCACTTTTACATAGACAGCGTCACAAAAAAGGAAAATGCAACGCAACAAGGTATTTACGTGAATTTGAGTGTCGTCTTGTTCAGTCGAGTTTCTGTTATGATGGAGTGGTACACAGGGAAAAGGTCTGTGGTCCTGGCGTTTGGAGCTTTCAGTCAAAGAAGGCCCTCATAGAAGTTCAAACATAGGCTCTCTCAGTTCAGTTCTCAGTTCGTTCAGTTCAACGAGATAAAGTTTGTTAAGATACTAGGGTGCAATATAATGTTGGTTCGGATTGCCTTTGGGAGCGATGAAGACTCAACGGTTCCTCTCAGGCGAATCTTCTGTTTGAGTAGGATGGTGCAAATCAAAGTTGCGTAGGTTTCTCGCAGCGATGTTTTGGTTTCCAAGGAGATGGATCATTGAACCTTCAAGGCATGGCCTACACCTCACAAAGATCTGATCTGATTTCTGGTTAGTAAGTCCTCTTATTTAAAATCAGAATCACAGAAGGCAGGGTCTAACGGCCCAGTTATGCAACAAGGGAACGCCCCGTTGATTGTAAAGATTTGGCATATCCATTTTCATAGGCGATAAACATGAAACTTACTCATAAGTGTTTTACAAAATACAAAAAGGTGTTTTTGAATGTGAGAACTATCTCTAGGATGAGGTACAGTCTGAGGAGGGCAAATGTGACCTTTTTTGCTCTTGCCATTTTCTCCTTGTTCATTAAGAAGAATGAGGAAAAAAGCGTTCTTTTGTTGGAACATAGCTGTGGTGTCTCTCGGATGACCTCCCTTCCTCCCTTAATACATGTAAGTTGTAAAAGGGGTCTGCTGACTGTCTCCTGACAACCCAGCCTGGCATTCAGAGTCATAACAGGATTGTGGGAAGAGCAGTTTGTTTGTTCTGTGATGGGTTGAAAGGAGGCGCTGTGAATTACAGAATCTGTGAAGCTTGGCCTGAAATGTCACGCTCTGTCCACTCATGGGTTCACGATACAACACTGTCTTGCCTACTACTTACTAAAAAAACATACTGTGTCCTAATCATAGGCTACTACATACTATTAAGAAACTACTGTTTATTAAAAATGTATTCTGTAAGAAACAAATCTAAACATAATAGGCTCATACGTCTAATCCGCAATTGCATTGCAACCTGCCATTTGTTCATTTTGGTATAGTTTGTCTCCTTATCTGATTATTAACTGTTGACAAATGTTGGTCTGGAAAGACGGTTCTCTTCCTCAATAGTGTGCAGTGAATTCTACAAGATGAAAAGCCGAAATGAGTCTGGCATCCTGGCATTTAAAGCATGCAAAAATTCCAGTGTCAGGGCAGTGTTAGTAATAGCAGGGGTTACTTTGGTGATATTGGATATCATGTGCTGAGGGCTCAACTACACAGTGTTGAGTTACCTCAAGATGAGGTCAAACTGATTAAGGCTACCGCACGTATATATATCGGGTGGCTATGGAGGAAGATGATGGGGAGCAAAGTGAGAATGACATGGCTTGGGAACACCTCTTGGATCCTGTAGTCTGATGTGGAAGACTGGGCGAAAGCATGAGGAGGCTTTTTAGCGTTTTCATTTTTGCCAACCCCAGCAGAAAAGTATCCTGAAGTCATGGTCAGGCTAAGAGAGAGTGAGAATTGTCATGTTATCAAACTTTGGTGGAGGAAGCCAACAGCTTCACCTGGAATGGCATTCTGTTGTGTGATGAGAGATGGTAATAAGAGTGTACATATAGAACAGAGGCCATAAGCCTAACTGTGAATGTTAATTATGTTTTATTTATTGTTCATGTTTTATTATTATTATTATTGTTTGTCAAATTTATAAGTAATTTCCAAGTGTATGTCATGTTGAACAGTATGGAGTTAATAACTTCTTGTCAATAGGGGGGCGCTGTTTTCACTTTGGAAAAAATCGTGCCCAAATGAAACGGCCTCGTACTCTTTTCTAGATCATACAATATGCATATTATTATTACTATTGGATAGAAAACACTCTCAAGTTTCTAAAACTGTTTGAATTATATCTGTGAGTAAAACAGAACTAATTTTGCAGCAAACTTCCAGACAGGAAGTGAAAAATCTGAAAACGAGGCTCTGTTTCAGGCCCTGCCTATTCAATTGCCTTATATTTATCGATATGCATGCACTTCATACGCCTTCCACTAGATGTCAACAGGCAGTGGGAGGTGGAATGGGGTGTCTAGCTTGATCTGAGGTCGAACAAGAGCTTTTGGAGTGGCAGGTCAGGAATTTCCTTTGTCTACCAAGGCGCGCAAAGTACGTCGATATTGTCTTCTGATAAGCGTTCGGTTTACACGGCGAATATCTCCGGCTCTGATTTTATTTGATACATGTGATAATAACATCGTAAAGTAGGTTTTTTCAACCGAGTTTTATCAGTTTATTCAACGTTTATTGGGACTTTTGGAGTTTTCCGTTCTTTGCGTCGAGAGAAGATGGGAACGTTATCAAGCTTGGCTAGCATTGTGGCGCGAATTCAACAGAAGAAAAGGACATTCTAAAACCAAACAACGATTTATTCTGGACCAAGGACTCCTTGTACAAGATTCTGATGGAAGCTCAGCAAAAGTAAGAACAATTTATGATGTTATTTCGTATTTCTGTGGAAAATGTTGATTCCTATTCTCCGCCGTTTTGGCGAGCGCTGTCTCGCAATAACGCAAGCTGTTTGTTATGGTAAAGTTATTTTTAAAAATCTAACACGGCGGTTGCATTAAGAACCAGTGTATCTTTCATTTGCCATACAACAAGTATTTTTATGTAAAGTTTATGATGAGTTCTTTGGTCAGATTAGGTGAGTGTCCAAAATAGCTCCGGACATTCTGGGGAAATGTTGCTACATATTCACAATGTATAACCACGGTTTGCAGTTCTAAATATGCACATTTTCGAACAAAACATAAGTGTATAACCTGATGTTATAAGACTGTCATCTGATGAAGTTGTTCAAGGTTAGTGATTAATTTGATCTCTATTCTGTCGGTTTTGTGCAAGCTATTTTGGCGGGGAGTAAATTGCGTTGTGTGTTTGGCTACTGTAGTGAGCTAATAGAAATATATATTGTGTTTTCGCTGTAAAACACTTAAAAAATCGGAAATATTGGCTGGATTCACAAGATGTTTATCTTTCATTTGCTGTACACCATGTATTTTTCATAAATGTTTTATGATGAGTATTTATGTATTTCACGTTGCTCTCTGTAATTATTCTGGCTGCTTCGGTGATATTTGTGATGGTAGCTGCAATGTAAAACTATGATTTATACCTCAAATATGCACATTTTTCGAACAAAACATAAATGTATTGTATAACATGTTATAAGACTGTCATCTGATGAAGTTGTTTCTTGGTTAGTGACTAATTATATCTCTATTTGGTCGGTTTTGTGATAGCTACCTATGCGGTAGAAACATGGTAAAAATATGCGGTCTTTGGCTATTGTGGTTAGCTAATAGAAATACATATTGTGTTTTCGCTGTAAAACATTTAAAAAATCGGAAATGATGGCTGGATTCACAAGATGTTTATCTTTCATTTGCTGTATTGGACTTGTGATTTCATGAAAATTATATTATATGATATCCCTGTCCCGTTAGGCTAGGCTATGCTAGTCAGCTTTTTTGATGAGGACGATCCCGGATCCGGGAGGGTGACTCGTTAGAGGATAACCTCTTGACGCTAGGGGTCAGATTATTATATATTTTTAAAAAAATAACATTCCCAAGGTAAACGGACTATTTCTCAGGTCCAGATCGTAGAATATGCATATAATTTACAGATTAGGATAGAAAACACTCCAAAGTTTCCAAAACTGTCAAAATATTGTCTGTGAGTATAACAAAACTGATTCTGCAGGCGAAAACCTGAGAAAATCTAACCCGGAAGTGATTTATTAGATTTTTTAATCTGTGTTTCCTGGCCCGTCTTTCTTCCATTTAAAGGGGTATCAACCAGATTCCTTTTCCAATGGCTTCCTCAGGCTGTGACCAGGCTTTAGACATAGTTTCACGCTTTTATTTTGAAAAATTAGCGAGATTTTTCAAAACTAGTCAGGTGTCCTCTGATTAGTTCCTGCGTGCGAGAGGTAGCTCTCCATTTTCTTTTTCTCTCTTATTGAATAGGTTACGGTCCGGTTTAAATATTATCGATTATGTTTGTTAAAAACAACCTGAGGATTGATTATAAAAAACATTTGACATGTTTCTACGACCATTACGGATACTTTTTGGAATTTTCGTTGAACGGAACGAGGCTTTGGTTTTCTGAACATAACGCGCAACCCAAATGGCGTTTTTTTGTTATAAAAGTAATATTTATCGAACAAAAAGAACATTTGTTGTGTAACTGGGAGTCTCGTGAGTGCAAACATCCGAAGATTATCAAAGGTAAGCGATTAATTTTATTGCTTTTCTGACTTTCGTGACCAAGCTAACCAAGCTAATATAAGGCTAACTGTTCTAGCATTGATTGATACACTCACAAAAGCTTGGATTGCTTTGGATCGCTGCAAAGCATATTTTCAAAATCTGACACGATAGGTGGATTAACAACAAGCTAAACTGTGTTTTGGTATATTTCACTTGTGATTGCATGATTATAAATATTTGTAGTAATATTTTTGAATCTGATACGTTTGGGAATTTTCTTCTGCCCTTCAGGACCGGAACGAGGCTGTAGTTTTCTGAACATAACGCGCAACCCAAATGGCGTTTTTTTGTTATAAAAGTAATATTTATCGAACAAAAATAACATTTATTGTGTAACTGGGAGTCTCGTGAGTGCAAACATCCGAAGATTATCAAAGGTAAGCGATTAATTGTATTGCTTTTCTGACTTTCGTGACCATGCTAATTTGGGGCTAGCTGTTCTAGCATTGATTGATACACTCACAAAAGCTTGGATTTCTTTCGCTGTAAAGCATATTTTCAAAATCTGGCACGATAGGTGGATTAACAACAAGCTAAGCTGTGTTTTGGTATATTTCACTTGTGATTGCATGATTATAAATATTTTTAGTAATATTCTGCACCCTGCAATTCAGCGGTTGTTTAGGAAAATGATCCCGTAAAAGGGATCCGTAGCGCAGAGAATTTAAGGGAGGAGGAGCGGTTTATTACCCCATCACTTTGTCTTCCTGTCGAACCATAAAAGATGTAAGGGTTGGAGAGAAGGGGAAGTGCATCTAAATTGGAGTATATATACTTGTGTTGGTGGAAACATGTTTTGTCTGATGCAGCTGTATTGACCCCCCTCTGGGAAGAATAAACTTGGTTAAGATTTCATAGTGTCCGTTGAGTTTTTTACTCTGAGAATTAGAACCTAACAAAACACAAAAGGCAGTTATTCAAGTTATATTCTTGCTCTCAATAATTTCCACTCTAGAGTTGCTGAGATAACATTATAGTACTAGCCAATCTTGATAGGCTTCCAGTTTCACCATCACATAGGAAATCACCTTGATATAGTTATAATGAAAACAGGCATGAACACAGTAGTTAATCAGTTCATCTTTACCTGTCCAGGTAAATCTCTCTACTCACCCGTATGTGTGACTGGCTGTTCTCTCTGCTCTTTCTTTTTGTAGACTCAATTAAAAAAACTCAGTAATGTTTGACTTGTTAAGTGGTTGTAGTTATACACGTGCCACGTTCAACCAGTTAGCAAGTTTGACATTCCGGGGTTTCCTAGTTCAGAGTAGCACGTGAACGCGGCATGAACCCTTTGCACGGCTGAACTCGCTCTGACAAGCTAGTTTACTGTGCAGATGGATTCTTCTTACCTATTAATTTGATTCACTTCCTACATGTTAAAAGGCAATTTCATTTAATTACCTTCTGTAAACTAGACTAGTATACCTGCTGAGGTTACAGAGTTATATAACTACTCCCCCCAGCAACTTTGAGGCTCATGCTGCGTTCGTAACCAGGTGGGAGGTGAGAATTTACCAGTTGTGAAGTTGTAAATACCAGTTGGATGCGTTCACATGGTTTGAACTTGTTGAGAAATGCTGGTTGGCTAACGGCCAACAAGCTGAGTAAACCATCAACTAAAAGTACAGCTGTTATGCTTGTAATCAAATTATAGTGTTCAAAAACAAAATTCATAGATTGCTTTTTATAAATCTTTTTTTTAATAACGCTTCATTTTAAGGGGTCCTTATTACAGTGTAATTGCATATGTAATTACACTGTAATAAGTATTGTAATTAATTGTAATAATTTATAGTTATACTGTACTAACAAAATGTAACTGGTCATAATTGCAGTCTGTAATTACACAGGTGTAACAACGAATGCTTGCTACCATGCTTGTTACAAATGTTCATGTTTCCAATAGCATCCAATGCACTATTTTTCAGCCTGCACAAACCACAGTTATAAGTGTTAATCAATTTAAAACCAACCACCTCATTGAAACAACTCTGCTATAAAGGGCTCTGGAGTCTGATGCCCATGCCCAGATCAAGCTTTCGTTTGAAACAAATGGAATTAAATTAAAATATTAAATTATAAGCACTATGGCAAAAATGGGGTTTTACATCATTTAAAACAACAAAAACATGGTTTTATCATTTAATGGTGCATTTGATCTGGATAGCAACAGTAGCTACTTACTTTACTAACCATCAAACATTGTTAACACATTAATAAATACATTGTGAGATAGTCATTCAGTGCTTGCCAAATTGAAGATTGGTTTATAAATGCACTGGTTTAAGAACATTCTCACTTTTGGATGGGATGCACTGCTGCACTTATTTATCCCAGGAATTAAGGCATCATGTAAAGATCTGCCCATCTGCGTAACATGCTCGAAATAACGACGACCTTGAATGTACCCACAATTTGTATTGACACTGTTGTCATGGTGACAGTGCGCAAACAACCGACATCGAGAATAAAGTTGTGTGCAAAATCCAGACATAAGAGATTGTTTCCTCTACGCAGTGTTGTAGAGGAAACAAAAACTTCCATACAGAAGTAGGAAGGTAGGTTTTGCATCCAATTCGTTTAGCTTTTTGGATACAGTCTAGTGGTTAGGATTCAGCCGCGGCCCGGGTTCAATTACCTGTCAGGGAACTACTCTTTGTACTCCCGAGTGGCACAGTGGTCTAAGGCAATGCATCTCAGTGCTTGAGGCATCACTACAGAACCTGGTTCGATTCCAGGCTGTATCACAACTGGCTGTGATTGGGAGTCCCATAGAGCGGCGCACAATTGGCCCAGTGTCGGTAGGGTTTGGCAGTCATTGTAAATAAGTATTTGTTCTTAACTGACTTGCCTAGTTAAATAAATGAATACAGAAATTGTGCTGGCTGATTTAACATAATGTTAGCCATAGGGTGTTAGATAGCTAGCTAACTAGCAGGCAAATGCTAGCTAGCTAGCTAGCCAACTACCTAAATTATCCAGCAAATGCTAGCTGACATTTTTATAGGCCTAGCTAACAAACGTTTGCTGCTGTTTTTGGTAGGCCTACCAACAAGGCTAACTAGCTAGCTTACTCAATATCTACAGAATATACTTTCCAGGCAATTTTTTGAGTTTCTTTGGATTAGCACATAATCACATTGGCATGCAAACAGTCAAGGAATTTTCTGCAGTAATATATACTCTTCCCTAACCGAGTGACAACTGAAGAATAACATTCTAAATTCAATACATTTACAAGTTAGATAAGGTGGAAACAAAAATAAGAAAAATACAAAAAAGAGGAAAATGTACTTTTATTCAACAATATGTATTGGGTCTTATCTGATAATTGTGCATGCGACTGAATAATCCAATAAAGCATTTTTGAAAGCTACAACTCAGTCTGTCTGACTGACAGGAGAGATGAGAGGGGCGGAGTTTTCACCACCATTATTAAGACCAGGGCTGATGTATGGATAGGGTTTCTTAGTGAAGGTACAACCAGTGAAAGAATAGATATGAGACTTGGCCTCAACATCATGAGACTCATCATAATCCACAAACAACCCCACTGTCTGGGGCTTCTCTCTCATGAGGAGGGGGACAGATTGTCCAGTTAAAGCCCAGCACTCATTCGCATGCAATGTGCCAGTGGAAGAGCGGGCACATGAGATGTGGCTTCAGTTCATGTCAGGAGAGAGTTGACAATGGTAGTGGAGTGGAGTAGTCATCACCTCTTAAATCAGGGAACAGGAGGGGACTTAGCTGTAAATACAAATACAGCTGTGCCATCGTAGGTTTGGACAACGAGTTTCTCAATGAAGTTAAAACCTGTTCGGGACAGGGGGCAGCATTTTCACTTTGGACGAATTGCGTGCCCAAACTGAATTTCCTCCTACTCTGTCCCAGAAGGGAATACATGCATATTATTATTACTATTGTATAGAAAACACTCTGAAGTTTCTAAAACTGTTTGAATTATGTCTGTAAGTATAACAGAACTCATATGGCAGACAAAAACCTGAGAAGAAATCCAAACAGGAAGTGAGAAGTCGATTTTCAAAACAGTGCCAAATGATACCCCTTTTAGTTATGGATGAGCAAACACTTCCTAGGGCTTCCACTAGATGTCACCGTCTTTAGATTCTGGTTATATGATTCTACTATAAAGGAGGGGCTCATAGGAGCTATTTTACTGAGTGGTCTGCAGATATTCTCAGTCTCATTGTGCGCGCTCACGAGAGAGAGTGCTCTCGTTCCAATGCTCTTTCTTCAGACAATGAAATTCTCCGGTTGGATCCTTATTGATGATTAATGTTAAAAACATCCTAAATATGGATTGCATACATCATTTGACTTGTTTCTACGACCTGTAACGGAACTTTTTGAGTTTTTGTCTGGAGGGATTGCTCGTGCGTCATGAAAATGGATTACTGGGCTGAACATGCTAACAACAAGTGGCTAAATGATGGGCTTTATGGAACAAATCAGTCATTTATTGTCGAACTGGGAATCCTGGGAGTGCCTTCTGATGAAGTTATTCGAAGGTAAGTGAATATTTATAGTTTTTGTAGCTTCTATTGACGCCAAAATGGCGGCTATTTCTTTGGCTGGATTGTGCTCTGAGCGCCGTTCTCAGATTATTCTTTTTCCGTAAAGTTTTTTTTGAAATCTGACACAGCGGTTGCATAGAGGATACGTTTATATTTAATTCTGTGAATAACACTTGCATCTTTTATCAATGTTTATTATGAGTATTTCTGCAAAATCACCGGATGTTTTGGAATCAAAACATTACTGCACGTAACGCGCCAATGTAAACTGAGATTTGTTTTAAGGAGAGGTATATCTATAAACGGTCTCCCGGGTGGCGCAGTGGTCTAGGGCACTGCATCGCAGTGCTAGCTGCGCCACCAGAGTCTCTGGGTTCGCGCCCAGGCTGGGCTGGGTTCGCGCCCAGGCTCTGTCGCAGCCGGCCGCAACCGGGAGGTCCGTGGGGCGACGCACAATTGGCATAGCGTTGTCCGGGTTAGGGAGGGTTTGGCCGGTAGGGATATCCTTGTCTCAGTATGTAAAATGTAATAAAAATGTATGCACTCTACTGTAAGTCGCTCTGGGTAAGAGCGTCTGCTAAATTACTAAAATGTAATGTAAATGTATAATTCCATGTGTATAACTTGATACTATCATCTATATTTATGAGTATTTCTGTTGAAACGATGTGGCTATGCAAAGTCACTTGATGTTTTTGCCACTAGTGAATCTAGTCGCCTCAATGTAAACTCAGATTTTTTTATATAAATATGAATTTAATCAAACAAAACATGCATGTATTGTGTAACATGAAGTTCTATGAGTGTCATCTGATGAAAATAATCGAAGGATAGTGATTAATTTTATCTCTATTCTGGTTTTTGTGAAGCTATCTTTAGCTGGAAAAAATGGCTGTGATTATTGTGGTTTTGTGGTGACCTAACTTAAGAACTAGTGTATCTTTCATTTGCTGTCCAACATGTATTTTTTAGTAAAGTTTATGATGAGTTCTTTGATTAGATTAGGTGACTGTCCAAAATATCTCCGGAGATTCTGGTGAATCGATGCTACATATTCACAATGTATAACCACGGTTTGCAGCTCAAAATATGCACATTTTCGAACAAAACATAAGTGTATTGTATAACCTGATGTTATAGGGCTGTCATCTGATGAAGTTGGTCAAGGTTAGTGATTAATTTTATATCTTTTGCTGTTTTTTTGCGATCGCTACATTTGCGGTGAATGAATGCGGTTGTGTGTTTGGCTATTGTGGTAAGCTAATATAATGCTATAGTGTGTTTTCGCTGTATAACACTTAAAAAATCGGAAATATTGGCTGGATTCACAAGATGTTTATCTTTCATTTGCTGTACACCATGTATTTTTCATAAATGTTTTATGATGAGTATTTATGTATTTCACGTTGCTCTCTGTAATTATTCTGCCTGCTTTGGTGATATTTTTGATGGTAGCTGCAATGTAAAACTATGATTTATACCTCAAATATGCACATTTTCGAACAAAACATAGATTTATTGTATAACATGTTATAAGACTGTCATCTGATGAAGTTGTTTCTTGGTTAGTGACTAATTATATCTCTATTTGGTCGGTTTTGTGATAGCTACATATACGGTAGAAAAATGGTGAAAATATGCGGTTGAGTCTTTTGCTATTGTGGTTAGCTAATAGAAATACATATTGTGTTTTCGCTGTAAAACATTTAAAAAATCGGAAATGATGGCTGGATTCACAAGATGTTTATCTTTCATTTGCTGTATTGGACTTGTGATTTCATGAAAATTATGTTATATGATATCCCTGTGGCGTTAGGCTAGGCTATGCTAGTCAGCTTTTTTGATGGGGGGGATCCCGGATCCGGGAGAGAGAGGCGGTAGAGGTTAAGGCCATTCCGGTTGGCACAGGAAGCTAAAAGTAAACACATATCCTCATTGGGGTAGGCTTTTACAGAATCCTGAGTTTAAAGTCTTTACGTTAACTTCTTATGGCTGCAGGCGCAGTATTGAATAGCTTGGATGAAAGGTGCACAGAGGTGCCCAGAGTAAACGGCCTGCTCCTCAGTCATAGTTGCTAATATATGCATATTATTATTAGTATTGGATAGAAAACACTCTGAAGTTTCTAAAACTGTTTGAATTATGTCTGTGAGTATAACAGAACTCATATGGCAGGCAAAAACCTGAGAAAAAATCCAAACAGGAAGTGGGAAATTCTGAAGCTGGTCGATTTTCAACCAAGATCCTATTGAAATCACAGCGAGATATGGATGTGTTTGCACTTCCTACGGCTTCCACTAGATGTCAACAGTCTGTAGAACGTTATCTGATGCCTCTACTGTGAAGGGGGGCCGAATGAGAGGGGAATTAGTCAGGTCTGCCATGAGGTGACCATTCTTTGACCATGCGCGTTCACATAAGAGGGAGCTCTGTTCCATCGCTCATCTGAAGTCAATGTAATTCTCCGGTTGGAACATTATTCAAGATTTATGTTAAAAACATTCTAAAGATTGATTCAATACATCGTTTGACATGTTTCTGCTGACTGTTACGGAACTTTTGGACATTTCGTCAGCTTTTACTGAACGCGCTTCCTGACGTTGGATTTGTTTTCCAAACACGCGAACAAAAATAGCTATTTGGACATAAATGATGGACATTACCGAACAAAACAAACATTTCTTGTGGGAGTCCTGGGAGTGCATTCCGATGAAGATCAACAAAGGTAAGTGAAGATTTATAATGCTTTTTATGAGTTTTGTTGACTGCACAATTTGGCGGGTAACTGTATGGCTTGCTTTTGTGGTTGAACGCTGTTTTCAGATTATTGAATATTGTGTTTTGCCGTAAAGCTTTTTGAAATCTGACACAGCGGTTGCATTAAGAACAAGTGTATCTTTAATTCTATGTAAAACATGTATCTTTCATCAAAGTTTATGATGAGTATTTATGTTATTTGACGTGGCTCTCTGCAATTTCTCCGGATATTTTGGAGGCATTTCTGAACATGGCGCCAATGTAAACTGAGGTTTTTGGATATACATATGAACTTAATCGAACAAGACATATATGTATTGTGTAACATGAAGTCCTATGATTGTCATCGGATGAAGATCATCAAAGGTTAGTGATTAATTTTATCTCTATTTGTGCTTTTTGTGACTCCTCTCTTTGGCTGGAAAAATGGCAGAATTTTTCTGTGAGTTGGTGGTGACATAACATAATCGTTTGTGGTGCTTTCGCTGAAAAGCCTATTTGAAATCGGACACTTTGGTGGGATTGTAACGTCAGGAGAATGATGGGTGTAGAGTCAGGCGCAGAGAGCAGAAGTTTCACGGGAACAAACGCTTTAATGTCCACAGTCAACAGGAACAGGTACAAAAGGGGTGACGCCAAAACACAGGCGCAAACACAACCCAAAGACCACTGTTAAATAAACTGGACAGCGAAAACCCAAAATCAATAATCCACCTCCGACGTACAAATGACAACCAATAAGCCCGCACAAACACTAGCGGGCGAAACGAAACTAAATAGTACACCTCCCAAAACCCCAACAAGGAACAGGTGAAAACAATTAGACAGACATAAACGAAAAGGAAAAAGGGATCGGTGGCAGCTAGTAGACCGGCGACGACGACCGCCGAGCGCCACCCGAACGGGAAGGGGAGCCACCTTCGGTAGTATTCGTGACAGGGATTAACAACAAGATTACCTTTAAAATGGTATAACATACATGTACGTTTAAGGAATTTTAACTATGAGATTTCTGTTGTTTGAATTTGTCGCCCTGCACTTTCACTGGCTGTTGTCATATCATCCCGTTAACGGGATTGCAGCCATAAGAAGTTTTAAGCCTCGCACTGTGTCACTCCATCCTTGCTGTGTGTGTGTGTATGTGAGAGTTTTTTCTTTGACATCTGTTGGGAGAAATTACTGATTTACAGTTCATGAAGGTTGCCTAATCACACATATGAAGTTTTGGAAAGATTTGACCTTTTTAACCCTTCGAAACAGCCCCTATGACCCCAATTTAAGGCACTACCAGATGACACAGGAAGCTGAAAGTGAACACATATCCTCCTTGGGGTATGCTCTTACAGAATTTTGAGTTTTAAGTCTTTACGTTTAAGAACTGACTTATTTACAGAGGGTTGAATGAGTGTGTGTTATTTCAGAAAATCACAGAAATTACGTAGAGCTCCGAATTCCACCTTAACGGATTCATCTGAACATGCCGCAACTGGATCTGTAACTTGTTTGAAAAAAAACACACATTTCTTTGAACATCACCTATCGTACATTGTACAATTTCTCGTAAATTACGATAGATAAATGACTGGTTCTTTTTTTCCTGACACCATAGGCTCATGTATTTTGACGTGAAGCGGTCAAATTAGCGCTCTATTTTCGTTTTTGACCTATAATCCCAGAAAAATGGCCTTAACTCAAAAAGTGTTGAGGCCTCAACGCCATCTTGTTTCTGGGCTAACAGCCCATTATGCCAAACCTATGCTCACCAAGTTTCGTCTTCGAAGTCTTTTCCGTTTAGGTGAAATGGCCATGTTATGATTGGTGATGTTTTGTACATTTGCAATAAGAATCGATTCGCCATCTGGTGGAATTTACCGGGACAGCGGAAAAATGACAAAAATTTGAAAATGTTATAAAACGGAAACCGAATGTCCGAGAGACTTTGTTCGATGACTTCCCGGAGGATCTGGCTCTGGTGCATGGCCCGCCGCTGTCCGCAAATTTTAAAAACATTCACGGACGTCTAGTAAGGGACCGTACATTTGCAATATGGAGATTCTCATCAATCATACAGCAAATGCCGAAAAGGGCCCTTCATGTATGCAACGTCCTTGTAGTTTCCCTTGTTGGCGGAACTTTCCCTCTTGTCGTGTCCTCTAAATGCAAGTTCTTGCATGCCCAAAAATGCAGTGGTGATGATAAGCCGCTTGAGAACATCCCTGTTTCTTCTTACTTTCTCGCTGTGTTGCGCAATTTAAATACGCAGACCTTCATAATCGATACAGCTTTTTTTCCCAGAAGCGTGAATCTGATGTGGGCATTTAGCTGAACAATCAATGTTCTTCAGGTCACTGTACCCACCTTTCGACCAATGGCTCAGACTTTCCAAAAAACATGCAAGGCCAGCAATACAGGCAGCTTGATGAAAGGCTCCCTGTTAACCTCTAACGCCTCCCTAACCCGGATCCGGGATCCCCCCCCAACACAAAAGCTGACTAGCATAGCCTAGCCTAAAGTTACAGGGATATCATAAAATAAAATGTTCATGAAATCACAAGTCCAAGACACCAAATGAAAGATACAGATCTTGTGATTCAAGCCATCATCTCTGATTTGTAAAATGTTTTACAGGGAAGACACAATATGTAAATCTATTAGCTAACCACTGTTAGCAAAAGACAACAATTTTCTTACTCCACCATTTTCTTACTGCATCAGTAGCTATCACCAATTCGGCCAAATAAAGATATTGATAGCCACTAACCAAGAAAAAACCTCATCAGATGACAGTCTGATAACATATTTATTGTATAGGATAGGTTTTGTTAGAAAAATGTGCATATTTCAGGTATAAATCATAGTTTACAATTGCACCCACCATCACAACTCGACTAGAAAAAATACAGAGAGCAACGTGTATTACCTAATTACTAATCATAAAACATTTCTTAAAAATACACAGCGTACACTAATTGAAAGACACAGATCCTGTGAATCCAGACAATATTTCAGATTTTCTAAGTGTCTTACAGCGAAAACACAATAAATCGTTATATTACCATAGCACATGTGCAAACATTACCCCAGCATTGATTCACGGCAAAAAGAGCGATAGCATTATCACCACCAAAATGTATTAATTTTTTCACTAACCTTCTCAGAATTCTTCAGATGACACTCCTGTAACATCATATTACAACATACATATAGAGTTTGTTCGAAAATGTGCATATTTAGCCACCAAAATCATGGTTAGACAATGAGAAAAGTAGCCAAGCTGGTCAGAAAATGTCGGGCGCCATATTAGACAGTGATCTAGTCTTATACATAAATACTCATAAACTTGACTAAAAAATACAGGGTGGACAGCGATTGATAGACAATTTAATTCTTAATGCAATCGCTGAATTACATTTTTTAAATTATCCTTACTTTTCAATACAGGTTGCGCCAAGCGAAGCTACACCAAACAAAATGGCGGCATAAGCGTTTAACATTTTTCGACAGAAACACGATTTATCATCATAAATAGTTCTTACTATGAGCTGTTCTTCCATCAGAATCTTGGGCAATGAATCCTTTCTCCGGTCTAATCGTCTTTTGGTCGAAAGATGTCCTCTTGTCCCGTCGAAATGGCCAATTACGTTCACCATGCACTCGAAAAGTGCCCAGCTCCTCAAAGTGCATCACACAGAAATGCCATAAAATCACCCTAAACGGATATAAATTGCTATAAAACGGTTCAAATTAACTACCTTATGATGTTTTTAACACCTATAACGAGTAAAAACATGACCGGAGAAATATTACTGGCTAAACAACAGCTTGGAAGGAGGCAAGTCCGATGTCCATCGTGCGTCAGGCGCAGGCAGGAAAAGAAAGCTACTTCCGGTCTTTGGTGTTTTATAGAGGCCCTGATTGCGCAATCGACTCCATTCAAAGCGTCACCACGTACTGACATCCAGAGGAAGACGTAGGCAGTGTTTGTTTCTCCATAGCATTTACAGGGACTTTACAACCGACCTGGGAACAGGGGCCAAGATTTCTGAAATCTCACTCCCTGTCATGAAAAGTGCTGTAGAAGGAGTTCTGTTTCACTCAGAGACAAAATTCCAACGGCTATAGAAACTAGAGAGTGTTTTCTATCCAATAATAATAATAATATGCATATTGTACGAGCAAGAATTGAGTAGGAAGCCGTTTAATCTGAAGACCGATTTATGCTAAGTCGAAACAGCACCCCCTATATTCGCAAGAAGTTAACCAGCTATACTTTTAATACCAGTTGGTATTAAACACCCTCACCTTTTCATCCTTCTTCATGAAACTGATCTCAGGCAGAGGTCGACCCTCGCTTTAAATTCGCACCCTTTTCCATGTACCTGAGAGAATGAAAGGGGTTCTTCAACAATAAGTCCACAGCATTTTCAGCAGCGTTGGCCATTCTACAATTCTGGCAGAAAAAACTGCACACTCGCGCGGGTAGCTAGCTAACTACTGAAGTTAGCAAAGCAAATATAAATAATTTACACTGATTTCACACAAAAATTAAGTTCTAAAACCAAGAAAACTATTTATAATAACCCTATTCCATCTCCTGTAATTTGAAAAAACTAATTTGAATTGAATTAACCTGTTTGGGCTGCAAGCCCGACGTCGGTACACTTATGACAACATCCAGCTCAAGTGCAGGGCGCGAAATTCAAAATATATATTTTTAAAATATTTAACTTTCACACATTAACAAGTCCAATACAGCATTTGAAAGATAAACATCTTGTGAATCCAGCCAACATGTCCGATTTTTAAAATGTTTTACAGCGAAAACACCACGTATATTTATGTTAGTTCACCACCAAATACAAAAGAGGACAGACATTTTTCACAGCACAGGTAGCATGCAGGTAGCATGCACAAAGCCAACCTAACTAACCTAGAACCAACCAAACTAACCTAGAAACAACTTCCTCAGATGACAGTCCTATAACATGTTACACAATAAATCTATGTTTTGTTCGAAAAATGTGCATATTTGAGCTATAAATCAGTTTTACATTACTGCTACCATCACAGCTACAGTCAGAAATAACACGGGAGTAGCCAGAGTAAATACAGACACCAACGTCAACTACCTAATTACTCATCATAAAACATTTCAGAAAAATATATGGTGTCTAGCAAATGAAAGACAAAGATCTTGTGAATACAGCCAATATTTCCGATTTTTTAAGTGTTTTACAGCGAAAACACAATATAGCGTTATATTAGCTTACTGCAATAGCTAACACACAACAGCATTGATTCCAGGTAATCGGTAGCGATAGCACAGTTCGACAGATATATGAAATAGCATCCCAAATTGGGTCCTACCTTTGTTGATCTTCCATCAGAATGTTGTACAAGGGGTCCTCTGTCCAGAACCGTCTTTGTTTGGATCCAGAACGAACTCTTTCCCTCTTGAATTAGCAAGCACACTGGCCATGCGGCGCTAACCTCTCCTTCGTGAACAAAGTCATACAACGCAACACGCCTAAAGTCCCGAATAAATTTCAATAATATAATAAAACTATATTGAAAAAACATACTTTAGGATGATATTGTGACATGTATCAAATAAAATCTAAGCCGGAGATGGTATTCGCCCATAACGACGGCTTTCCAGAAGGCGAGTCCAGGTTCAACTTCGCGCTTTCGAAAAAAAAAAAATGGCGGACCCTTCATTCCAAGATGATGTATTCAATCTCAGAACAAGATAATCAACTCATTTCTGCTCTCACTTCCTCTTGACACCCAGGGGAAGGTGTATGACGTGTATGTATAGTCCTAAGCGACATGCCCATTTATAGACAAGCTCTTGAACAGAGACCTCGCTTTCAGAAATCTCACTTCCGGATAGGAAGTGGGCTGCAGAAGGAGTTCTGTTTCACTTAGAGAAATAATTCAAACGGTTTTAGAAACTAGAGAGTGCTTTCTATCCAATAGTAATAATAATATGCATATTGTACGAGCAAGAATTGAGTACGAGGCCGTTTGAAATGGGCACATTTTTCCAGGTTACTCAATACTGCCCCTTGCAGCCATAACAGGTTAATATCCCAAAAATGCTCAACTGTCACTCTTCATCTCTATCCAACAATGTCACCAAGCTTCTCAACATATATAACCCCCATAATGCTCTGTGGCACAATCCCAATACAACACACTAGGTTCATTCTCTGATCCTAATTCTATGATTGGATCAACAACATGTCAGTTTATACTGCAAAAGCTTTGATTGGTTGGAGGATGTAATAAATACCATTTAAAATAACACAAGCATATTGCTATTACATTGTTATAACTAACTTCTTTCTAAGCAGGGTTTCTCACACACCCAAAGATAGATGGCTGGCACAGACCTTTCATAAACACTGATAAGGAAAGGCCTTGATCAAAAGAGTGCTTGGGTCCGCATTTCACGAAATAATGAGACACACACATAACCAAGGACAGAGGGCTGACTACGCACACACAAAATCTCCTGCTTAGCTGAACATTTGATAACAAAGAACTTTTGCTATAAGACTCAGAAGGATGACGCCCAGCTCATCAGGACCAATCTGAGAAGACAACAACCTGTCCAGAACCAACCAAAAGACCAGAACTTCCAGACTCAACCTACTTTCTGTGTTGTATAAAATGTCTATGCATTTCTGTTATCTGGGCTTTTTCTGGAGGTTCTCTATGAGCCGAAGGAACGAGACCGTATACGCTTGTACCAGATATCTTTACTCATAATTAAACTGTCGCTTGTCATACAATTTATCACCTTGTCTGAATCGATCCTTGACCGGCTCACCCTTCTCCATATCCAATTATCAACAAGGACGTCCCCTGGAAGTGGTCATAATTACCATGTACCGTATGTCTATGGAAGTTGGTGAGGCCTACGAACTTCCAGGTTTTGTATTGAAGTCAATGTAGCCAGAGGAGGATGGAATCTTGCTGTCCTCCGGCTAAACCATGGTGCTACCACAGACAGCGCTGTTGAAGTTACTATAGGCCATTGCAAAACAGTGTATTTTAATAAATTATTTGGTGACATATGAGTATATTTAGTATAGTTTTATCTAAAAAGAACAACTTTAATGTTTCACTATTTTTATGAAATTTCATTGAGGATGGTCTTCCCCTTCCTCTTCTGAGGAGCCTCCATTGCTCCAGTTCTCACTTGCTCCCTGTCCTCAGACAGGATGAAAATTAGGATGTGCTGTGTTAGGGTCCAGAGTCACATCCACTGCATACCGCTGAATCCTTTTCATTTCAGGATCATACATCAACTTCTTCACTTCACTCCAGAGTGTCTCCTCCATCTAAAACACAGCAATGCTCAGGTTCCCTACACCCAGCCTGCGGTAAACACTTATCTCAGACCGGTCCTTTTGGGAGGAAGGCTGCAGAGGGATGGAGAGTTCTGGAGGAGGTGGAGGTGGTCCTCAGTGTTTGAGAGCTGTTCCAGCTCAGTGCTTCTCCTCTGTAGCTCAGTGATTTCCTGCTCCAGCTCTTTGATGAGCCCTTCAGGCTACTTCTCTGCTGATTTCTGCTTCTCTTCAACTACCTCAAAGACCTCAGTCTGGCTTGTCACAATGGAGCGCAATAGAGCAGTGAAGACCTGCACACTGTCTAATTCTTCTGGCGCCATACCCAAAATGTGTCCGGAAGAAATGGCAACAGTTTTATGGGCGCCCAACCACTTGTGCTATTATGTGTTTTTTTTCGCATTATTTGTAACTTATTTTGTACATAATCTTTCTGCAACCGTATCTTACTGCAAAAAAGAGCTTCTGGATATCAGGACAGAGATCACTCAACTCGGATTAGACAAAGATTTTTTCTACAACAAGGAGGGGCCGACATCCCCGTTATTTGCAAGAGGAAGCGATGCAGGTACAGAGGACAAAGGCCTTGTCAGGACCCGGAGAAGGCGAGTGGGAAAGCTGCCGTTACCGTCAATACTACTCACCAACGTGCAATCATTGGACAATAAATTAGACGAGGTACAATCACGAATATCCTACCAACGGGACATCAAAAACTGTAATATCCTATGTTTCACGGAATCGTGGCTGAATGACGACATGGATATTTAGCTAGCGGGATATACGCTGCACCGGCAAGATAGAATAGCACACTCCGGTAAGATGAAGGGGGGCGGTCTGTGCATATTTGTAAACAACAGCTGGTGCACGAAATCTAAGGAAGTCTCTAGATTTTACTTGCCTGAAGTAGAGTATATTGTGATAAATTGCAGGCCACACTACTTGCCTAGAGAGTTTTCAGCTATACTTTTCGTGGCTGTTTATTTACCACCACAGACAGATGCTGGCACTAAGACCGCACTCAGTCAGCTGTATAAGGAAATTAACAAACAGGAAACCCCTCACCCAGAGGCAGCGCTCCTAGTGGCCGAAGAATTTATTGCAGGGTAACTAAAATCAGTTCTACCAAATGTCTATCAACATGTTAAATGTGCAACCAGAGGGAAAAACATTCTAGATCACCTGTACTCCACACACAGAGACGCGTACAAAGCTCTCCCTCGCCCTCCATTTGGTAAATCTGACCACAACTCTATCCTCCTGATTCCTGCTTAGAAGCAAAAATTAAAGCAGGAAGCACCAGTGACTCTGTCTATAAAAAAGTGATCAGAAGAAGCAGATGCTAAACTACAGGACTGTTTTTCTATCACAGACTGGAACATGTTCCGGGATTCTTCCGATGGCATTGAGGAGTACACCACATCAGTCACTGGCTTTATCAATAAGTGCATCGAGGACGTCGTCCCCACAGTGACTGTATGTACATACCCCAACCAGAAGCCATAGATTACAGGAAACATTCGCACTGAGCTAAAGGGTAGAGCAGCCGCTTTCAAGGTGCGGGACTCTAACCCGGAAGCTTACAAGAATTCCTGCTATTCACTGCGACGAACCATCAAACAGGCAAAGCGTCAATACAGGGCTAAGATTGAATCATACTACACTGGCTCCGACGCTCGTCTTATGTGGCAGGGCTTGCAAACTATTACAGACTACAAAGGGAAGCACAGCTGCGAGCTGCCCAGTGACATGAGCCGTCCAGACGAGCTAAATCACTTCTATGCTCGCTTCGAGGCAAGCAACACTAAAATATGCATGAGAGCATCAGCTGTTCTGTATGACTGTGTGATCACGCTCTCCGTAGCCGACGTGAGTAAGACCTTTAAACAGGTCAACATACACAAGGCTGCGGGGCCAGACGGATTACCAGGACGTGTGCTCCGGGCATGTGCTGACCAACTGGCAGGTGTCTTCACTGACATTTTCAACATGTCCCTGATTGAGTCTGTAATACCAACATGTTTCAAGCAGACCACCATAGTCCCTGTGCCCAAGAACACAAAGGCAACCTGCCTAAATGACTACAGACCCGTAGCACTTACGTCCGTAGCCATGAAGTGCTTTGAAAGGTTGGTAATGGCTCACATCAACACCATTATCCCAGAAACCCTAGACCCACTCCAATTTGTATACCGCCCAAACAGATCCACAGATGATGCAATGTCTATTGCACTCCATACTGCCCTTTCCCACCTGGACAAAAGGAACACGTATGTGAAAATGCCATTCATTGACTACAGCTCAATGTTCAACACCACAGTACCCTCAAAGCTCATCACTAAGCTAAGGATCCTGGGACTAAACACCTCCCTCTGCAGCTGGATCCTGGACTTCCTGATGGGCCGCCCCCAGGTGGTGAGAGTAGTTAGCAACACATCTGCCACGCTGATCCTCAACACTGGAGCTCCCCAGGGGTGCGTGCTCAGTCCCCTCCTGTACTCCCTTTTCACCCACGACTGCATGGCCAAGCACGACTTCAACACCATCATTAAGTTTGCAGACGACACAGCAGTGGTAGGCCTGATCACCGACAACGACGAGACAGCCTATAGGGAGGAGGTCAGAGACCTGGCCGGGTGGTGCCAGAATAACAACCTCTCCCTCAACGTGATCAAGACTAAGGAGATGATTGTGGACTACAGGAAAAGGAGGACCGAGCACGCCCCCATTTTCATCGACGGGGCTGTAGTGGAGCAGGTTGAGAGCTTCAAGTTCCTTGGTGTCCACATAAACAACAAACTAGAATGGTCCAAACACACCAAGACAGTCGTAAAGAGGGCATGACAAAGCCTATTCCCCCTCAGGTAACTAAAAAGATTTGGCATGGGTCCTGAGATCCTCAAAAGGTTCTACAGCTGCAACATCGAGAGCATCCTGACTGGTTGTATCACATCCTGGTATGGCAACTGCTCGACCTCTGACCGCAAGGCACTACAGAGGGTAGTGCGTACGGCCCAGTACATCACTGGGGCTAAGCTGCCTGCCATCCAGGACCTCTACACCAGGCGGTGTCAGACGAAGGCCCTAAAAATTGTCAAAGACCCCAGCCACCCCAGTCATAGACTGTTCTCTCTACTACCGCATGGCAAGCGGTACATACTACCTCAATTGGGCCGACCAACCTGTGCTCCCGCACATTGGCTAACCCGGCTATCTGCATTGTGTCCCGCCACCCACCACCCGCCAACCCCTCTTTTACGCTACTCTCTGTTCATCATATATGCATAGTCACTTTAACCATATCTACATGTACATACTACCTCAATCAGCCTGACTAACCGGTGTCTGTATGTAGCCTCGCTACTTTTATAGCCTCACTACTGTATATAGCCTGTATTTTTACTGTTTAATTTCTTTACTTACCTATTGTTCACCTAATACCTTTTTTGCACTATTGGTTAGCGCCTATATGTAAGCATTTCACTGTAAGGTCTACACCTGTTGTATTTGATGCACGTGACAAATAAACTTTGATTTGATTTGATCTCTCTATCTGCGTCTCTCTTGCTGAGCTCTACTGAGTGTTTGATATCCTGAACCTTCTTCAGGATCATCTGCTGTACTTCTGCCTCTGTCTTCCCCAGTTTAACATTTTTCTTTCCATACTTTAGTGATTTGTTTTCATGGACAAGACACAAACACACGTCTGGTCAGTCCGCCAGAACAGTTCCAGAGAGTTTGTCATGTTCCTTACACATCCTGTCTTCAAGGTTCTCTACAGGGTCATTCAGCTTGTGTCTGACGCTCTGATGAGACTGCAGGTGAGACACAGAATGAAATCAGACACTCCAGGCAGGACTTCAGGGCCTTGAGCTTTTTCCCAGTGTAGACATCACAGGCCACTTCTGCAGGTTTGGCAGGACATTGGTCTGGACTGCTGGTGTCTTTAACTGACTTACTGAACTGAGCAGCCATCTCAGAAATAAAAGTATTTACGTGAAGATCAAGTCTTCTGTAGAATTTCTCCTTACACATTGGACACTGGCACAGGTCAGTGGTATCCCAGTACCAGCTAATACATGTGGCATGATGGCATTTAAATAGATCTGGGAACAGGCTATTGCTCTCAATAGTTTCCACTCTAGAGTTGTTGAGATAGCATTATAATACTAGCCAATGTTGCTTACAGTTTCACCATCACATAGGAAATCACCTTGATACAGTCATCATGAAAACAGACATGAACACAGTAGTTAATCAGTTAATCTTTACCTGTCCAGGTAAATCTCTCTACTGACCTGTATGAGTGTGACTGACTGTTTTCACTGATCTTTCTATTTGTAGTATCACATGAGGCCCAGCAACTCTGTATGTAATTGTTTGAGAAAGATTGCTGAACAGTCGTAGGAACTCTGTTTTTGTGCAGACTATACTACCTGTCTGTCTCTCCACTTGAGTTTCACTTCAGCAGTGACATTAACATGCTCCTCCCTACCCTGTTCTTCCTGGTAGAGATAACCATTTACATGGCTGAACTCACTCTGACAGGATATTTTACTGTAGAGATGGAATGTTCTTACCTATTATCCTATTCATTTGACTCACTTCTAACAGCTTTCCTCATGTTAAAAGGCAATTTAATTCAAAAGTTAAAATGTGAGGTTTCGTTTTTGATTACCTTCTGTTAACTAGAACAGTAAACCTGATGACGTCACAGGGTTATAACCACTCCACATAGCAACATTGGGGTTTATTGCATGCTTTCACTCAGACAATGAACACCCCTTCAAATTAGTGGATTCGGCTATTTCAGCCACACCCGTTGCTGACAGGTGTATAAAATCAAGCACACAGCCATGCAATCTCCATAGACAAACATTGGCAGTAGAATGGCCTTACTGAAGAGCTCACCGACTTTCAACATTTCCAACAAGTCAGTTCGGCCGAGCAGCCACACACAAGCCTAAGATCGCCATGCGTAATGTCAAGCGTCGACTGGAGTGGTGTAAATCTCGCCGCCATTAAACTCTGGAGCAGTGGAAACACGTTCTCTGGAGTGATTAATCACGCTTTAACCATCTGACAGTCCGACGGACTAATCTGGGTTTGACGGATGCCGGGGGAAACACTACCTGCCTGAATGCATAGTGCCATATATATATATATATATATATATATATATATATATATATATATATATACACGCATTCGGAAAGTATTCAGACCCCTTAACCTTTTAAACATTTTATTCTAAAATGGATTAAACCGTTTTACCCCTCATCAATCTACACACAATACTCCATAATGACAAAGAAAAAACAGTTTTTTAGAAATGTTTGCTAAATTATTAAAAATAAAAAACTGAAATAGCACATTTACATAAGTATTCAGACTCTTTACTCAGTACTTTGTTGAAGCACCTTTGGCAGCGATTGCGGCCTCGAGGCTTCTTGGGTATGATGCTACAAGCTTGGCACACCTGTATTTTCTTTATTTTTACTATTTTCTTAGTTCACTGAATTCTTTATGAGAGGATTACAGAAGCACACACACTCATGTTAGTCCCTCTGACAGGCAAGTGCTGATTTATGAGTCCAATTCCCTCAAACAGACACAGCCAGCAGTCACTACAGTGAGTGTGTGATTGAGTGAGTGAGTGAGTGAGTGTGTTGTACTCCCCTAGTGATTGATTATCCTGTCCGTCTTGTCTGTGATATTTTTTAAATGCAATCTCTCTCAACATGAAGAATGTGAGGCTCTAGAGAAAACAAACCCCTTGGTTCGTTTGTGTGCAACCAACTGTGTTTGAACCCAGGTTGTCTGCACACCACAATACTGTGTTGGCTCACTGAGCTAAAGCTCTGGGAGCTAACAGAAGTTTTCAGGTCTCAGGCAAGGTTACTCATCATGCAAACTGTGTTCAACAACCTACCTGCCTCTTCGTATCCCAACTCTGCCTGTCGGTGTCCTGTCCTACTAGAACAGAACAGCCTCATTCATCATCAGGATTCATAAACAGTCAGAGGCGTCATGCACATAGGGGGTACAGGGGCACGTGCCCCCTCAGATATGTCCTGTTATTTTTTTAAAATAATAATATTAATAATACATAAAAAAAAATTCTCTGTAATACTACTAGCCATCTAGCAATTTGGCTTTTGCTAGCTGTCACGTCCTGACAATAGAAAGCCTGTATTTTCTATGGTAGAGTAGGTCAGGGCGTGACTAAGGGTGTTTAGTCTAGTTTATTATTTCTATGTGGGGTTCTAGGTTTATTTTTCTATGTTGGTGTTTGTGTATGATTCCCAATTAGAGGCAGCTGGTAATCGTTGTCTCTAATTGGGGATCATACTTAAGTTGCATTTTATCCACCTGTGGGTTATGGGATATTGTTTTAGTTGCCTGTTTGCACTACATTGTCATCACGGTTAGTTTATTCTTTATTTTGTTTTGTATTAGCTTAAGTTTCACTTTCATTAAAATATGTGGAACTCGAAGTACGCTGCGCCTTGGTCCGACCATCATTATTACGAACGACGTGACAGAATATCCCATCTACAAAGGACCAAGCAGCGTGCCCGGGAGGTAATGGCATCCTGGTCTTTGGAGGAGATTAGGGAGAGAACATGAACACAGTAGTTAATCAGTTAATCTTTACCTGTCCAGGTAAATCTCTCTACTGACCTGTATGAGTGTGACTGACTGTTTTCACTGATCTTTCTATTTGTAGTATCACATGAGGCCCAGCAACTCTGTATGTAATTGTTTGAGAAAGATTGCTGAACAGTCGTAGGAACTCTGTTTTTGTGCAGACTATACTACCTGTCTGTCTCTCCACTTGAGTTTCACTTCAGCAGTGACATTAACATGCTCCTCCCTACCCTGTTCTTCCTGGTAGAGATAACCATTTACATGGCTGAACTCACTCTGACAGGATATTTTACTGTAGAGATGGAATGTTCTTACCTATTATCCTATTCATTTGACTCACTTCTAACAGCTTTCCTCATGTTAAAAGGCAATTTAATTCAAAAGTTAAAATGTGAGGTTTCGTTTTTGATTACCTTCTGTTAACTAGAACAGTAAACCTGATGACGTCACAGGGTTATAACCACTCCACATAGCAACATTGGGGTTTATTGCATGCTTTCACTCAGACAATGAACACCCCTTCAAATTAGTGGATTCGGCTATTTCAGCCACACCCGTTGCTGACAGGTGTATAAAATCAAGCACACAGCCATGCAATCTCCATAGACAAACATTGGCAGTAGAATGGCCTTACTGAAGAGCTCACCGACTTTCAACATTTCCAACAAGTCAGTTCGGCCGAGCAGCCACACACAAGCCTAAGATCGCCATGCGTAATGTCAAGCGTCGACTGGAGTGGTGTAAATCTCGCCGCCATTAAACTCTGGAGCAGTGGAAACACGTTCTCTGGAGTGATTAATCACGCTTTAACCATCTGACAGTCCGACGGACTAATCTGGGTTTGACGGATGCCGGGGGAAACACTACCTGCCTGAATGCATAGTGCCATATATATATATATATATATATATATATATATATATATATATACACGCATTCGGAAAGTATTCAGACCCCTTAACCTTTTAAACATTTTATTCTAAAATGGATTAAACCGTTTTACCCCTCATCAATCTACACACAATACTCCATAATGACAAAGAAAAAACAGTTTTTTAGAAATGTTTGCTAAATTATTAAAAATAAAAAACTGAAATAGCACATTTACATAAGTATTCAGACTCTTTACTCAGTACTTTGTTGAAGCACCTTTGGCAGCGATTGCGGCCTCGAGGCTTCTTGGGTATGATGCTACAAGCTTGGCACACCTGTATTTTCTTTATTTTTACTATTTTCTTAGTTCACTGAATTCTTTATGAGAGGATTACAGAAGCACACACACTCATGTTAGTCCCTCTGACAGGCAAGTGCTGATTTATGAGTCCAATTCCCTCAAACAGACACAGCCAGCAGTCACTACAGTGAGTGTGTGATTGAGTGAGTGAGTGAGTGAGTGTGTTGTACTCCCCTAGTGATTGATTATCCTGTCCGTCTTGTCTGTGATATTTTTTAAATGCAATCTCTCTCAACATGAAGAATGTGAGGCTCTAGAGAAAACAAACCCCTTGGTTCGTTTGTGTGCAACCAACTGTGTTTGAACCCAGGTTGTCTGCACACCACAATACTGTGTTGGCTCACTGAGCTAAAGCTCTGGGAGCTAACAGAAGTTTTCAGGTCTCAGGCAAGGTTACTCATCATGCAAACTGTGTTCAACAACCTACCTGCCTCTTCGTATCCCAACTCTGCCTGTCGGTGTCCTGTCCTACTAGAACAGAACAGCCTCATTCATCATCAGGATTCATAAACAGTCAGAGGCGTCATGCACATAGGGGGTACAGGGGCACGTGCCCCCTCAGATATGTCCTGTTATTTTTTTTAAATAATAATATTAATAATACATAAAAAAAAATTCTCTGTAATACTACTAGCCATCTAGCAATTTGGCTTTTGCTAGCTGTCACGTCCTGACAATAGAAAGCCTGTATTTTCTATGGTAGAGTAGGTCAGGGCGTGACTAAGGGTGTTTAGTCTAGTTTATTATTTCTATGTGGGGTTCTAGGTTTATTTTTCTATGTTGGTGTTTGTGTATGATTCCCAATTAGAGGCAGCTGGTAATCGTTGTCTCTAATTGGGGATCATACTTAAGTTGCATTTTATCCACCTGTGGGTTATGGGATATTGTTTTAGTTGCCTGTTTGCACTACATTGTCATCACGGTTAGTTTATTCTTTATTTTGTTTTGTATTAGCTTAAGTTTCACTTTCATTAAAATATGTGGAACTCGAAGTACGCTGCGCCTTGGTCCGACCATCATTATTACGAACGACGTGACAGAATATCCCATCTACAAAGGACCAAGCAGCGTGCCCGGGAGGTAATGGCATCCTGGTCTTTGGAGGAGATTAGGGAGAGAACATCCTGGACTTGGGACGACATAATGGCAGGAGAGAAGAGCCTGTCATGGAAGCAGGCGGAAGCAGTGAAGGAGGAACAGCGACGAAGTCGGGGAGGAAGGCCACAGAAACCCCAATAACTTTTTTTGGGGGGGGGGGGCACATGGAGCAGTCGAAGGAGCCGAGGAGTGAACCAGAGCCAGTCTGGGAGAAGAAGGAGAATTTGGAGGAGAGAGAAATGGGAGCGTTGTTGAGTTGGTGGAGGATGCACAGATTTGGACTAAAGGAACGTGTTGTCAGTTTGATGCCACCTGAGTCAGCTCCCCGTACTCGTCCTGAAAAGTGTGTTAAAACTTCTTGTCAATAAGGGGGCGCTATTTTCACTTTGGAAAAAATCGTGCCCAAATTAAACTGCCTCGTACTCTATTTTAGATCATACAATATGCATATTATTATTACTACTGGATAGAAAACACTCTCAAGTTTCTAAAACTGTTTGAATTATATCTGTGAGTAAAACAGAACTCATTTGGCAGCAAACTTCCATACAGGAAGTGAAAAATCTGAAAACGAGGCTCTGTTCCAGGGCCTGCCTATTCAACTGGCTTATATTTATCGATATGCATGCACTTCATACGCCTTCCACTAGATGTCAACAGGCAGTGGAAGGTGGAATGGGGTGTCTAGCTTGATCTGAGGTTGAACAAGAGCTTTTGGAGCAGCAGGTCAGGAATTTCCTTTCTCTACCTAGGCGCGCGAAGCACCTCCATATTGTCTTCTGATAAGCGTTCGGTATACACTGCTAATATCTCCGGCTCTGATTTTATTTGATACATGTGATAATAACATCGTAAAGTATGTTTTTTCAACCGAGTTTTATCAGATTATTCAACGTTTGTTGGGACTTTTGGAGTTTTCCGTTCTTTGCGTCGAGAGAAACTGGGAACGTCATCAAGCTTGGCTAGCATTGTGGTGCAAATTCGACAGGAGAAAAGGACATTCTAAAACCAAACAACGATTTATTCTGGAAATAGGACTCCTTGTACAAGATTCTGATGGAAGCTCAGCAAAAGTAAGAACAATTTATGATGTTATTTCGTATTTCTGTGGAAAATGTTATTTCTATTCTCCGCCGTTTTGGCGGGCGCTGTCTCGCAATAACGCAAGCTGTTTGTTATGGTAAAGTTATTTAAAAAAATCTAACACGGCGGTTGCATTAACCTTTACCGCTTCTCTCTCCCGGATCCGGGATCCTCCTCATCAAAAAAGCTGACTAGCATAGCCTAGCCTAACGGGACAGGGATATCATATAATATAATTTTCATGAAATCACAAGTCCAATACAGCAAATGAAAGATAAACATCTTGTGAATCCAGCCATCATTTCCGATTTTTAAAATGTTTTACAGCGAAAACACTATGTATTTCTATTAGCTAACCACAATAGCAAAAGACTCAACCGCATATTTTCACCATTTTTCTACCGCATAGGTAGCTATCACAAAACCGACCAAATAGAGATATAATTAGTCACTAACCAAGAAACAACTTCATCAGATGACAGTCTTATAACATGTTATACAATACATTTATGTTTTGTTCGAAAATGTGCATATTTGAGGTATAAATCATAGTTTTACATTGCAGCTACCATCAAAAATATCACCAAAGCAGCCAGAATAATTACAGAGAGCAACGTGAAATACCTAAATACTCATCATAAAACATTTATGAAAAATACATGGTGTACAGCAAATGAAAGATAAACATCTTGTGAATCCAGCCAATATTTCCGATTTTTTAAGTGTTTTACAGCGAAAACACACTATAGCATTATATTAGCTTACCACAATAGCCAAACACACAAATGCATTTATCAGCAGCAAAAGGTAGCGATCGCAAAAACCAGCAAAAGATATAAAATTAATCACTAACCTTGACCAACTTCATCAGATGACAGTCCTATAACATCAGGTTATACAATACACTTATGTTTTGTTCGAAAATGTGCATATTTTGAGCCGCAAACCGTGGTTATACATTGTGAATATGTAGCATCGATTCACCAAATTGTCCGGAGATATTTTGGACACTCACCTAATCTGACCAAAGAACTCATCATAAACTTTACTAAAAAATACATGTTGGACATCAAATGACACCTACAGCACCCGATGTCACAGGAAGGCTGAAAAGATCATCAAGGACATCAACCACACGAGCCACTGCCTGTTCACACCGCTACCATCCGGAAGGCGATGTCAGTACAGGTGCATCAAAGCTGGGACTGAAAAACAACTTCAATCTCAAGGCCATCAGACTGCTAAACAGCCATCACTAACTCAGAGAGGTTGTTTCCCACACTGAGACCCAATCACTGGCCACTTTAATAAATGGATCACTAGTCAATTTATACAATGCACTCTAAATAATGCCACTTTTATAATGTTCACGTATCCTACATTACTCATATCACATGTATATACTGTATTTTATACCATCTATTGCACCTTGCCTATGCCGCTCGGCCATTGCTCATCCATATACTTACATGTACATATTCTCATTCACCCCTTTAGATGTGTGTATTAGGTAGTTGTTGGAGAATTGTTATATTACTTGTTAGATATTACTGGAACTAGAAGCACAAGCATTTCACTACACTCGCATTAACATCTGCTAACCATGTGTATGTGACAAATAAAATGTGATTTGATTTGATTTGAGTTGAAATGTATTCAATTTTGAGTTTGCATCCCAATATTAGACTTTATACACATCACAGAAGACTGAAATATAACAAAAGTGTTTGACATAGAAACATATAATATATATATATACAGTACCAGTCAAAAGTTTAGACACACCTGCTCATTCAAGGATTTTTCTTTATTTTGACTATTTTCTACATTGTAGAATAATAGTGAAGACATCAAAACTATCAAATAACACATATGGAATCATGTAGTAACCAAAAAAGTGTTAAACAAATCAAAATATATTTTATATAAGTAGCCACCTTTCGCCTTGATGACAGATTTGCAGACCCTTGGCATTCTCTCTACCAGCTTAACCTGGAATGCTTTTCCAACAGTCTTGAAGGAGTTTCCACATAAACTGAGCATTTGTTGCCTGCTTTTCCTTCACTCTGCGGTCCAACTCATCCTAAACCATCTCTATTGGGTTGAGGTCGGGTGATTATGGAGGCCAGATCATCTGATGCAGCACTCCATCACTCTCCTTCTTGGTCAAATCGCCCTTACACAACATGGACGTGTGTTGGGTCATTTTCCTGTAAAAAAAACAAATGATAGTCCCATTAAGTCCCACTCTGTCCCACTGGTAACTCTAATGAACTTATCCTTTGCAGCAGAGGTAACTCTGGGTCTTCTTGTGGCGGTCCTCATGAGAGCCAGTTTCATCATAGCGCTTGATGGTTTTTGCGACTGCACTTGAAGAAACTTTAAAAGTTCTTGAAATGTTCCGTATTGACTGATCTTCATGTCTTAAAGTAATGATGGACTGTCATTTCTCATTGCTTATTTGAGCTGTTCTTGCCATAATATGTACTTGGTATTTTACCAAACAGGGCTATCTCCTGTATACCACCCCTACCTTGTCACAACACTGATTGGCTCAAATGCATTAAGAGGGAAAGAAATTCCACAAGTTAACTTTTCACAAGGTACAGCTGTTAATTGAAATGCCTTCCAGGTGAATAGCTCCTGAAGCTGGTTGAGAGAATGCCAAGAGTGTGCAAATCTGTCACCAATGCAAAGGGTTGCTACTTGATTCCATATGTGTTATTTCATAGTTTTGATGTCTTCACTATTATTCTACAATGTAGAAAATAGTAAAATAAAATAAAAACTTGAATGAGTAGGTGTGTTCAAACTTTTGACTGGTACTGTATATTTTGTTATTAATTATGAAAATATAAAAAATATTAACAACATTCCACCCATAACGCCCAAGAGGGCGCTTTTGGTCATTGACTGAAGGAAAGGGCTACACTCTCAGGGCCTTTATAGCATGTGCACACACATGTACGCACCCATGTAGACATGCACACAGACACACACATACACACACCATTTCCCTGTTTTTCAGTGCTTTTATAGGAAAATCCCTATTCACAATTTGCTAGCTGCCATAAAAGTTGTGTTCCAGGTAGTGGTTGTGGGTTCAACACCACGACAACCCCACCAACATCCTGCTTTATGGCATATTGTAAAGTTGTTGGCACGACGACAGGGACAGTTACTTTTTATCCAGTTGCTAATTTAAGGATGGGAATTAAAGTTGTGAGTTAGATGGATAGCTGGGGACTGGGCCAAAGTGCCTAATGGAGAAAACACAGAGACCGTAAGAGGCATGCCAGGACTAGCACAGAAAAACATGACTGCAGTTGGCACTTCTGGTATTGAAAGTGAGGCAGATTTGTGTTGATGTGGATGGAGGATTTAGGACATTGCATGGTCTTATGTGTAACTCAGAAGCACTGTTGGACTGGACTCAGTTGTTTAGACATAGCCAACCCTCCTCCTGGGGGAGCAGGATTTTGTTCCAGCCCTCCTGTGTCAGGTGTGTAAGTGTGGGGCTAGAGCAAAAAAAAAGCCTGCACATAGGGTTGGCCATCCCTGGTGTAAGAAATATACTGAGTGGTTTGCTCTGTGTAATTAAACAACTCAGGGGGACAGAGAGTTGTCAGTGTGTGTGTGTGTGTGTGTGTGTGTGTTTCAACCCCCTGGCCCCATCCCTATCCCCCTACACACACCCTGACAAGCACTTTCCAAACAAAACGAAGTAGGCAGGTTTATTAATAGGGTAATCCAGTCCTGATTAATGACCCTATAATCAGAGCTAACCTGCAGTAAATCAGCCTGAGATCAATACACACTTCCCCGCTCCGCCCTGCCCCACTCTGCTCTGTCATGTCCTGCTTTGCTCTGCTTCGCCCTATCCTGTTCTGCTTTGCCCTGTTCTGCTCTGTTCTTCTCTACCCTGCTCTGTCCTGTTATTCTCTGCCCTGCTCTGTCCTGTTCTGCTCTGCCATGATCTGTTCTTCTCTGCCCTGCTCTGCCCTTCTATGTTCTGCTCTGTTCTGCTCAGTCTACTCTACACTGCTCTGCTCTGCTCTACTATACTATACTCTGCTCTGCTCTGCTCTACTCTACCCTGCTCTGCTCTGCTTTGCTCTGCCCTGCTGCCACGGCCACCCCTTCTCTTCTCTCTGATTGATGGTCTAGTGCAGTCTGAAGAGATGGAGAGGGCCGGGGTGGTGATAATTGAGATCTATTGATTTAGACACCATTCAAAAGTATGATCTAATACATCCTGTTTAATAATGATATGTATGACTTGGTACAGTAGGCTATATGTTTGAATAAACAGTACATGGAACCTGAAATGAAGGTGCATGAACATTTGGCTTTGAGGTCTCTGTATCTTCTCCCTTTAATAACTGCCTCCTCCTATTGCTAAAGGACTCTTTAAGTGCCTTATATGCAGTTGTAATGAGGGTACAATGGTGTATGGGAAGGGGTGGGGAGTTTATGCTGTATCTGTTTTACAGCTGGGATTACAAGTTTAGCTGTTCTCACAGTTAATCAAAAACCGACCATGAAACCTTTCCTCAGAACATTCTGACCATTTCGCTGCAGTAATAGCTTGTGTGTGTGTGTGTGTGTGTGTGTGTGTGTGTGTGTGTGTGTGTGTGTGTGTGTGTGTGTGTGTGTGTGTGTGTGTGTGTGTGTGCGAGTGAAAGAGAGAGATGAGATGAGAGAGCACGAGAGAGAGAGAGAGAGAGAGAGATAGAGAGAGAGCGAGAATGTTTGTGTCCTCATGTTTAATAGTGACAAATGGGGATATTTGCCTCTTGCTGTGTTTGGGTGGTGTCCACCTCTGTCTCAGCACTGTCTTTCCCCTCATCCCCCTTTCCTCCCCCTTCCTCTACTTTCTTCCTAATTTCCTGTCCTCTACTCCTCTTTTCTCCACTTGTTCGAAGTCATTTTGACGTCTCTTGAGGCTCAGTCTATTCTCTCTACTTACACCCTTCCTTCTCTCTCCTTTTTCTTCTCTCCTCCCACAACCATCTCCCTCTCTCTTCATTAATCTTTTATTTTTTCCGCTGCTGGTTGCTCTTTCTCCCTCTTTCTCTCTCTTTCTCTCTCGCTCCCCTGAAATTCCGCTGATGAAGATGCAAACCTGACTGCACTTTCCAAACTGAATCTATTTCAAATTGAATAACAGTGAAATCAAACCAGGATTAAATCAAAACTGGCTCCTGTGCTGCTAGGAGGATGAGAAACGTCCCAAACGGCTCTCGGCAGAACCGGACAATCTGTAGTCAACTACATTAGAGGTGAAACCTGACCACCAGGAGCTGACTAAAGAGAACCGGGATGTGGGATGTGGGGGCAGGATGTCTTTTGACTGAACAAAAAGGATGCCTTTATTTGTGTTAATGGTCTAGCATAAGGTTTTCATACTAAAAGTGTTTCAGCCTGAATTTAAAATGGATTAAATTGCATTTTATTTGTCGCTGGCCTGCAAATTAATAAAAAAAATGTATAGCTGGAATGTCCTGAGGCAATAAGTATTCAAACCCTTTATTATGGCAAGCCTAAATAAGTTCAGGAGTAAACATTTGCTTAATTGTAATGATGTGCGCTGAGAGTCGGGAAGCAAGTTCAGGGAGTGAGTCTTTTAATAAAAAATCACAACATAATACAAAATAAGAAACACGAACAACACACAGACATGACACAGAAACAATGACGCCTGTGGAAGGAACCAAAGGGAGTGACATATATAGGGAAGGTACGTAACGGTACCCCTCCCCGGCGCGTTCGACTCGGCACGTTCGACTCCAGCCGCAGGACGCCAACCAAAGGGACGATCCCGGGGATCAGGAGCAGACCGGTCACCCCTGCTGATACGCAGGAACCTGTCGCTGGCTGGGGCGCGGGAACCTGACAGACTGGCTGAGGCAGGGGAGCCTGGCGATCCGGCTGAGGCATGAGAGCCTGGCGAGCCGGTGGAAGCAGGGGAGCCTGGCAATCCGGTGAATGCATGAAAGCCCGACGAGCTGGCTGAAGCAAGGGAGCCTGGCGATCCGGCTGAGTCATGAGAGCCTGATGAACCGGTGGAGGCAGGGGAGCATGGCGATCTGTCTAAGGCTTGAGAGCCTGTAGCGGCTCCCGGACCCGACATCATTCCCACCGAAAAAACAAACAAACTCCCTGATGCATCCCTTAGGAGAGGCGTCATTCTGTAATGATGGGCGCTGAGAGTCAGGAAGCAAGTTCAGGGAGTGAGTGTTTTAATAAATAAACACAACATAATACAAAAATAAGAAACACGAACAACACACAGACATGACACAGAAACTGAAACAATGACGCCTGGGGAAGGAACCAAAGGGAGTAACATATTTAGGGAAGGTAATCAGTGAAGTGATGGAGTCCAGGTGAGTCTGAGGTATGCCTAACGTAGGTATGCGTAATGCTGGTGACAGGAGTGCGCCATAACAAGCAGCCTGGTGACCTAGAAATCACATAATTAGTTGCATGGACTCACTCTATGTGCAATAATAGTGTTTACATGATTTTTTTAATGACTACCTCATCTCTGTACCCCACACTTACAATTATCTGTAATGTCCCTCAGTCGAGCATTGAATTTCAAACACAAATTCAACCAAAAAGACCAGGGAGGTTTTCCAATTCCTCGCAAAGAAGAGCACCTATTGATAGATTAGTAAAAAAAACACACAGACATTGAATATCCCTTTGAACATGGTGAATCAATCAATCAAATGTATTTATAAATCCCATTTTACATCATCATCTGCACATCTATCAATCCAGTGTTATTTTGCTAAATTGAAATTACTTCGCTACTATGGCCTATTTATTGCTTTACCTCCTCACGCCATTTGCACACACTGTATATAGACCTTTTCTATTGTGTTATTGACTGTACGTTTGTTTATTCCATGTGTAACTCTGTGTTGTTTGTGTCGCACTGCTTTGCTTTATCTTGGCCAGGTCGCAGTTGTGAATGAGAACTTGTTCTCAACTGGCCTACCTGGTTAAATAACATATGATGTCACAAAGTGCTATACAGAAACCCAGCGTTAAACCCCAAACAGCAAGCAATGCAGATGTAGAAGCACGGTGGCTAGGAAAAACTCCCTAGAAAGGCAGGAACCTGGGAAGAAACCTAGAGAGGAACCAGGCTCTGAGGGGTGGCCAGTCCTCTTCTGGCTGTGCCGGGTGGAGATTATAACAGTATATGGCCAAGATGTTCAAACGTTCATAGATGACCAGCAGGGTCAAATAATAATAATCAGAGTGGTTGTAGAGGGTGCAACCTCAGGTGTAAATGTCAGTTGGCTTTTCATAGCCGATCATTCAGAGTTAGAGACAGCAGGTGCGGTAGGGAGAGAGAATCGAAAACAGCAGGTTCGGGACAAGGTAGCACGTCTGGTGAACAGGTCAGGGTTCCATTGCCGTGTAAAAGAGTGTGTGTGTGTGTGGGGAGCAATGCAAACAGTCTGGGTAGACATTTGATTTGATGTTCAGGAGTCTTATGGCTTGGGGGTAGAAGCTGTTTAGAATCCTCTTGGACCTAGACTTGGCACTCCGGAACCGCTTGCCCCCACAATTTTTAGGGCCTTCCTCTGACATCGCCTGGTATAGAGGTCCTGGATGGCAGGAAGCTTGGCCCTAGTGATATACTGGGCATTACACACTACCCTCAGTAGTGCCTTGCGGTTGGAGGCTGGGCTGTTGCCATTCCAGGCAGTGATGCAACCAGTCAGGATGCTCTTGATGGTGCAGCTGTAGAACATTTTGAGGTTCTGAGGACCCATGCCAAATCTTTTCAGTCTCCTGAGGGGGAATAGGTTTTGTCGTGCCCTCTTCACGACTGTCTTGGTGTGCTTGGACTATGTTAGTTTGTTGTTGATGTGGACGCCAAGGAACTTGAAGCTCTCAACCTGTTCCACTACAGCCCCGTTGATGAGAATGGGGTGTGCTCAGTCCTCCTTTTTCTGTAGTCCACAATCATCTCCTTTGTCTTGATCACGTTGAGGGAGAGGTTGTTGTCCTTGAACCACACAGTCAGATCTCTGACCTCCTCTCTACAGGCTGTCTCGTCGTTGTCGGTGATCAGGCCTACCACTGCTGTGTCATCGGCAAACTTAATGATGGTGTTGGAGTCATGCCTGGCCGTGCAGTCATGAGTGAACAGGGAGTACAGCAGGGGACTGAGCATGCACGCATGAGGGGCCCCGTGTTGAGGATTAGTGTGGCGGATGTGTTGTTCCCTACCCTTACCACCTGGGGGTGGCCCGTCAGGAAGTCCAGGATCCAGTTGTAGAGGGAGGTGTTTAGTCCCAGGGTCCTTAGTGTAACAGATGTATATGTACTCTCCATGCGTTGTGTTTTCTCAAAATAAATCACTTCGGCCAGTGGTCCCAGTTGAGCATCATTTATTTCTGTTGTTAAATAGGAAACAGCACGTTAGTTGTGCAGGGCTTAACGATGTTGATGACTGTCGATGGCAAAATCCCTTGCATCACATTTTCCTACTGGGCGAACAAAATACAAAACTACAATACAAAATATAACATGTGTAAATACCTGTTGTTAAATAGGAAACAGCACGTTAGTTGTGCAGGGCTTAACGATGTTGATGGCTGTCGATGGTAAAATCTGTAGCATGAAGACAACTGTGTTAGCAGTGGCTTATGTGACCATGACATCGGTGTATGCTAGCTAACACACTTATTTACAGCAATCATATGCCAAAACACATCCCAGAAAGCCCCTCAATCCCTAACAGGTACCATATACCCACACATGTATAAATCAGTAACGTACAGCAAACTTGTACACATTGTAAAATAGAAAATAGAAAACAGTATTCAGAACGTGACCTACCCCTTGCATCACATTTTCCTACTGGGAAGACCTGACGTTCGCAATCTCCCCCTATCTGCAAGCGGGGCCAATCACAACACACCTTATTGTCATCAGAATTGAACTAACCAATAAGAATGCTTGAACATTAAATACACATTTCTTTAGAGGCAAGTGGAAACATAACCAACCCTGTTACATTAGCTTAGTGATGAGCTTTGAGAGCACTATGGTGTTGAACGCTGAGCTGTAGTCAACGAATAGCATTCTCACATAGGTGTTCCTTTTGTTCAGGTGGGAAAGGGCAGTGTGGAGTGCAAAAGAGATTGCATCATCTGTGGATCTGTTAGGCCGGTATACAAATTAGATGGGGCTAGGGTTTCTGGGATAATGGTGTTGATGTGAGCCATGACCAGCCTTTCAAAGCACTTCATGGCTACAGACGTGAGTGCTACGGGTTTACAGTTAGGCAAGTTAGTGTTCTAGGCACAGGGACTATGGTCGTCTGCTTGAAACATGTTGGTATTATTACAGACAGGGAGAGGTTGAAAATGTCAGTGAAGACACCTGCCAGTTGGTCAGCGCTTGCTCGGAGTACACGTCTTGGTAATCCATCTGGCCCTGCGGCCTTGTGAATGTTGACCTGTTAAAAGGTCTTTCACATCAGCTGCTGAGAGCGTGATCACACAGTCTTCCAGAACTGCTGATGCTCTCATGCATGTTTCAGTGTTACTTGCCTCAAAGCGAGCATAGAAGTAATTTAGCTTGTCTGGTAGGCTCGTGTCAGTGGGCAGCTTTTGGCTGTGCTTCCCTTTGTAGTCTGGAATACTTTGCAAGCGCTGCTACGTCCGATGAGCGTCGGAGCCGGTGTAGTACGATTCGATCTTAGTCCTGTATTGATGCTTTGCCTGTTTGATGGTTCGTCTGAGGGCGTAGTGGGATTTCTCATAAGCTTCCGGGTTAGAGTCCCATCCTTGAAAGCAGCATTTTTACCCTTTAGCTCAGTGCGGATGTTGCCTGTAATCCATGTTTTCTGGTTGGGGTATGTACGTACAGTCACTGTGGGGACGACATCATCAATGTACTTTTTGATGAAGCCAGTAACTGATTTGGTGTACTCCTCAATGTCATTGGAAGAATCCCGGAACATATTCCAGTCTGTGCTTGCAAAACAGTCCTACAGTAGCTTAGCATCTGCTTCATCTGACCTCTTTTGTATTGACTGAGTCACTGGTGCCTTCTGCTATAATATTTGCTTGTAAGCAGGAATCAGGAGGATAGAATTAGGGTAAGATTTGCCAAATGGAGGGCGAGGGAGAGCTTTGTACACCTCTCTGTGTGTGGAGTAAAGGTGGTCTCGAGTTTTTTTCTCTCTGGTTGCACATTTAACATGCTGGTGGAAATTTGGTAAAACGGATTTAAGTTTCCCTGTATTAAAGTTCCCGGCCACTAGGAGCATTGCATCTGGATGAGTGTTTTCCTGTTTGCCTATGGCTGTCACGATCGTCAAAGGGACTGAGAGAGGACCAAGGCGCAGCGCGTGGAAAGTACATCTTCTTTTTTATTTAAAGAAGGAAAAAAACAAAACAACAAACAGAACAGACGACCGTGAAGCTATACTAACATCAGTGCTGACACAAAACACTCCGACATAGACAATTCCCCACAAACAGCTAAAGCCTATGGTTGCCTTAAATATGGCTCCCAATCAGAGACAACAATAACCAGCTGTCTCTAATTGAGACCCAATTCAGGCAACCATAGACTTTCCTAGAAACCTACACTCAACCATAGACACAGCTAGACTACTATACTAAACATAAACCCAACTACTCTAATAAACCCCCTAAACCTTACAACCACCCTAGACACTACAAAAAACACATACATTCCCCATGTCACACCCTGACCTAACTAAAATAATTAAGAAAACAAAGAATATTAAGGCCAGGGCGTGACAATGGCGGTATACAGCTCATTGAGTGCGGTCTTAGTACTAGCATCAGTCTGTGGTGGTATGTCGACAGTTACGAAATATACAGATGACAACTCTCTTTGTAGATAGTGTGGTCTACAGCTTATCATAAGATACTCTACCTCAGGTGAGCAAAACCTCAAGACTTCCTTAGATATCGTGCACCAGCTGTTGTTGACAAATATACAGACCTTCACCCCTTCTCTTACCAGAGGCTGCTGTTCTATCCTGCCGATACAGTGTAAAACCTGCCAGCTGTATGTTGTTCATGTCGTCGTTCAGCCACGACTCAGTGAAAAATAAGATATTACAGTTTTTAATGTCCTGTTGGTAGTTTAAACTTGCTCGTAGGTCATCGATTTTATTTTCCAATGATTGCATGTTTGCCAATAGAACGGATGCCAGTGGGGGTTTACTCGCTTGCCTATGAATTCTCAGAAGGCTGCCCGGCCTCCGACCCCTTTTTCTCTGTCTTCTCTTCACGCAAATGACTGGGATTTGGGCCTGTTCCCGGGAAATACAGTATTTCCTTCACGTCGGACTCATCAGACTCGTTAAAGGAAAAAGCTTCTACCAGTTCGTGGTGAGTAATCACTGTTCTGATGTCCAAAAGTTATTTTCGGTCATAAGAGATGGTAGCAGCAACATTATGTACAAAATAAGTTTTAAAAAAAAGTTAGAAACAATGCAAAACAAAACAAACAAAATAACACAGTTGGTTAGGAGAACGTAAAACGTCAGCCATCCTTTCCGACGCCATTCCACTGGCGCCATTCTACTGACCACTCTATGGATAGGGGAGATTCTCACGAAAACAATGGTGTTCTATGACCTCCACAAATGTCACAAAACTCGTCTGAGGGTAACCGGTACCAGTTAAAAGAAAACATATATATATATAGAAGATAGCCCTATTTGGTAAAAGACCAAGTACATATTATGGTAAGAACAGCTCAAATAAGCAAAGAGAAACGACAGTCCATCATTACTTTAAGACATGAAGGTCAGTCAATGCGGAACATTTCAAGAACTTTGAAAGTTTCTTCAAGTGCAGTCGCAAAAACCATCAAGCGCTATGATGAAACTGGCTCCCATGAGGCCCGCCACAGGAAAGGAAGACCCAGAGTTACCTCTGATGCAGAGGATAAGTTCATTAGAGTTACCATTCTCAGAAATTGTAGCCCAAATAAAGGCTTCACAGAGTTCAAGTAACAGACACATCTCAACATCAACTGTTCAGAGGAGACTGCGTGAATCAGGCCTTCATGGTCAATTGCTGCAAAATAAACCACTACTAAAGGACACCAATAAGAAGAGACTTGCTTGGGCAAAGAAATACGAGCAATGGACATTAGACCGGTGGAAATCTGTCCTTTGGTCTTGTTGTGGAAGTCTTACACAAGGAAACTTGAAGTCAATCTTAAATGAATCATTGTTTATTTGTTAGCGTGCTGGAGAGGTTCCAACCAACTCAATGCACCATAGTACACATGTCAATCAGGAGCTCTGCCTGGGCAGTCCTAGCAGTTGTGTTATATACTGCTATACACAGACAAATTATATTTGCATGATTTAGCATCACTAATTAATCATTACCGTTTTGTTTCATTCATCCAAGATGGCGTAGCAGTCAGACGTCTTTGTCTTTTGTCCTGTCGTGTCCCTTGTATATATCTTTTTACATCTTTTTCTTCGCATATCTATTTAAAATATTTTCCTAAACCTCAACTTTTAAAAATCTCCTGCAACCCGCCTCACCCAATGTGGCGTGGATCTGTTTTTTTCTAAAGTATTTCTATTTACTTCGGATCTGGAATCCCTCAACTGAAGCTAGCCAGCTAACTACCTACCGGCTATCAGTTAGCAAACCATTGCTAGCGGTCATCAGCTAACCTTTAGCTCGGAAAGCTCTTACCAGTTCGAACAACGTGACTCAAACCAGAGCATAACGGACCTATTTCTCTCCATATCCCCGGATTCCTACCGCAAACTCTGAACATTTTCATCTGGATCTTCGCAACTAGCTAACCGCAATCCCGGGTGACCACTCCTGGCTAGCGTTTCCATCCTGGAGCAAGCACCAATTAGCCTGAAGCTAGCCCGGCCAGGGCTCCTGTGCTACCACCGAAGCCCACTCCTGGGCTACAATATCCGGACCCCTTCTACTGCCGGTATGGGGCACGGAACCCCGCCGATCCTCTACGACTGGAATACCGAAATAATCTGCTCGAGGATTCCAACAGGCCCCTCAGGTGCGATGCCCGTTGAAGGCCCATTCTGCTAACCTGCTAGGCCTGCTAGCTACCTAGAGCTACTTGGAACCCTACTAACTCCACGACTGGGCTATCGACGTCACCGCACGAAGAGGAAAAAACAGACTTACCCCCATCGCGACATCCCCCAAAGGCTAACTTGCTAGCCCCGGTCTACTAATTGCTAGCTTGCCTGCCCCGGTCTGCTAACTGCTAGCCACTGCTAACTGCTTGCTTGCTAACGTGGTCTGCTAACTGCTAGCTTGCCAGCCCCGGTCTGCTAACTGTTAGCTTGTTTAGCCTCGGCCTACTAACTGTTAGCGTGTTAGCATCGGCCTGCTAACTGTCTGAATCGCCGTGTTCCCAGTCAGCCCAACCACTCACTGGACCCATATGTTCACTTGGCTACGCATGCCTCTCTCTAATATCAATATGCCTCATCCATTACTGTCCTGGTTAGTGATTACTGTCTTATTTCACTGTAGAGGCTCTAGCCCTGCCCAATATGCCTTAACCAACCATGTTGTTCCACCTCCTACATATGCGATGACATCACCTGGTTTAAACGTCTCTAGAGACTATATCTCTCTCATCATTACTCAATGCCTAGGTTTACCTCCAATGTACTCACATCCTACCTTACCTTTGTCTGTACACTATGCCTTGAATCTATGCTATCGTGCCCAGAAACCTGCTCCTTTTACCGAACGTGCTAGACGGCCAGTTCGTATAGCATTTAGCCGTACCCTTATCCTACTTCTCCTCTGTTCCTCTGGTGATGTAGAGGTTAATCCAGGTCCTGCAGTGCCTAGCTCCACTCCCCAGGTGCTCTCATTTGTTGACTTCTGTAACCGTAAAAGCCTTGGTTTCATGCATGTTAACATTAGAAGCCTACTCCCTAAGTTTGCTTTAGCACACTCTGCCAACCCGGATGTCTTAGTCGTGTCTGAATCGTGGCTTAGGAAAACCACCAAAAACCTTGAAATCTCCATCGCTAACTACAACATTTTCCGCCAAGATAGAACTGCCAAAGGGGGCGGTGTTGCAATCTACTGCAAAGATAGCCTGCAGAGTTCTGTATTACTATCCAAGTCTGTACACTACTTCTAAAAATTCACCTTTCCAGAAACAAGTCTCTCACTGTTGCCGCTTGCTATAGACCTCCCTCTGCCCCCAGCTATGCCCTCGATACCATATGTGAATTGATTGCCCCCCATCTATCTTCTGAGCTCGTGCTACTAGGTGATCTAAACTGGGACATGCTTAACACCCCGGCCATCCTACAATCCAAGCTTGATGCCCTCAATCTCACACAAAATCAATTAACCTACCAGGTACAACTCCAAATCCGTAAACACGGGCACCCTCGTAGATGTCATCCTAACTAACTCGCCCTCCAAATACACCTCTGCTGTTTTCAATCAAGATCTCAGCGATCACTGCCTCATTGCCTGCATCCGTAATGGGTCTGCGACCAAACGACCACCCCTCATCACTGTCAAATGCTCCCTAAAACACTTCTGCGAGCAGGCCTTTCTAATTGACCTGGCTGGGGTATCCTGGAATGACATTGACCTCATCCCGTCAGAAGATGATGCCTGGCTATTCTTTAAAAGTGCCTTCCTCACCATCTTAAATAAGCATCCCCCATTCCAAAAAATTCGAACTAGGAATAGATATAGTCCTTGGTTCACTCCAGATCTGTCTGCCCTTGACCAGCACAAAAACATCCTGTGGCGTTCTGCATTAGCATTGAATAGCCCCCGTGATATGCAACTTTTCAGGGAAGTTAGGAACAAATATACACAGGCAGTTCGGAAAGCTAAGGCTAGCTTCTTCGAACAGAAATTTGTACCCTGTAGTACTAACTCAAAAAAGTTCTGGGACACTGTAAAGTCCATGGAGAATAAGAGCACCTCCTCCCAGCTGCCCACTGCTCTGAGGCTAGGAAACACTGATAAATCCACTATAATTGAGAATTTCAATAAGCATTTCTCTACGGCTGGCCATGCTTTCCACCTGGCTACCCCTACCCCGGTCAACTGCCCGGCACCCTCCACAGCAACCCGCCAAAGCCCCCACCATTTCTCCTTTACCCAAATCCAGATAGCTGATGTTCTGAAAGAGCTGCAAAATCTGGACCAGTACAAATCAGCTGGGCTAGACAATCTGGACCCTCTCTTTCTAAAATTATCTGCCGAAATTGTTGCAACCCCAATTACTAGCCTGTTCAACCTCTCTTTCGTATCGTCTGAGATTCCCAAAGATTGGAAAGCTGCCGCGGTCATCCCCCTCTTCAAAGGGGGTGACACTCTAGACCCAAACTGCTACAGACCTATATCTATCCTACCCTGTCTTTCTAAGGTCTTCGAAAGCCAAGTTAACAAACAGATTACCGACCATTTCGAATCCCACCGTACCTTCTCCGCTATGCAATCTGGTTTCAGAGCTGGTCATAGGTGCACCTCAGCCTTGCTCAAGGTCCTAAACGACATCATAATCGTCATCGATAAGAGACATTACTGTGCAGCCGTATTCATCAACCTGGCCAAGGCTTTCGACTCTGTCAATCACCACATTCTTATTGGCAGACACGACAACCTTGGTTTCTCAAATGATTGCCTCGCCTGGTTTACCAACTACTTTTCTGATAGAGTTCAGTGTGCAAATCGGAGGGCCTGTTGTCCGGACCTCTGGCAGTCTCTATGGGGATGCCACAGGGTTCAATCCTCGGGCCGACTCTCTTCTCTGTATACATCAATGATGTTGCTCTTGCTGCTGGTGATTCTCTGGTACACCTCTACGCAGACGACACCATTCTGTATACCTCTGGCCCCTCTTTGGACACGGTGTTAACTAACCTCCAGACGAGCTTCAATGCCATACAACTCTCCTTCCGTGGCCTCCAACTGCTCTTAAACGCAAGTAAAACTAAATGCATGCTATTCAACCGATCACTGCCCGCACCTGCTCGCCCGTCCAGCATCACTACTCTGGACGGCTCTGACTTAGAATACGTGGACAACTACAAATACCTAGGTGTCTGGTTAGACTGTAAACTCTCCTTCCAGACTCACATTAACCATCTCCAATCCAAAATGAAATTTAGAATCGGCTTCCTATTTCGCAACAAAGCATCCTTCACTCATGCTGCCAAACATACCCTCGTAAAACTGACCATCCTACCGATCCTCGACTTCGGTGATGTCATCTATAAAGTAGCCTCCAACACTCTACTCAACAAACTGGATGCAGTCTATCACAGTGCCATCCGTTTTGTCACCAAAGCCACAAAAACTACCCACCATTGCGACCTGTATGCTCTCGTTGGTTGGCCCTCGCTTCATACTCGTCGCCAAACCTACTGGCTACAGGTTATCTACAAGTCTCTGCTAGGTAAAGCCCCGCCTTATCTCAGCTCACTGGTTACCATAACAGCACCCACTCGTAGCACACGCGCCAGCACGCTCCAGCAGGTATATCTCACTGGTCACCCCCAAAGCCAATTGCTCCTTTGGTCGTCTTTCCTTCCAGTTCTCTGCTGCCAATGACTGGAACGAAATGCAAAAATCTCTGAAGCTGGAGACTCATATCTCCCTCACTAGCTTTAAGCACCAGCTGTCAGAGCACCTCACAGATCACTGCACCTGTACATAGCCCATCTGTAAACAGCCCATCTATCTACCTACCTCATCCCCATACAGTATATATTTATTTGTCTTGCTCCTTTGCACCCCAGTATCTCTACTTGCACATTCATCTTCTGCACATCTACCATTCCAGTGTTTAATTGCTATATTGTAATTACTTCACCACCATGGCCTATTTATTGCCTTAACTCCCTTATCTTACCTCATTTGCACTCACTGTATATAGATTTTTTGTTTTCTTTTGTACTACTGTATTATTGACTATGTTTTGTTTATTCCATGTGTAACTCTGTGTTGTTGTACGTGTCAAACTGCTTTGCTTTATCTTGGCCAGGTCGCAGTTGCAAATGAGAACTTGTTCTCAACTAGCCTACCTGGTTAAATAAAGGTGAAATAAAAAAATTAAATTAAATGTGACCGACCAATACTGGTTCATAACATGTGACAGACCAATACCTCACGAGGCTTCTTCTTTCTAAGCTGAGACCTTGAAATTGACATATCTTTTGTTCGTTCTCAAAACAAGGTCTGGGCATACTGCCAACTTGCAGCTACTGAGAGTGAGGATTTGTTCAGTCAGCCACTTGCATGAACACAGAAATTGGTTTATAGAACAGCACATAAATAGAACACAGAAATTAGTTATAAGAAAAGCATAAACATTAAAATTCCATTACAGTCTGATGAGACCAATTTTGAGATTTTTGGTTCCAACCACTGTGTCTTTGTGAGACGCAGAGTAGGTGAATGAATGATCTCTGCAAAATAAATATATATGGTGACAGAGGGCAACCTTATTTAACTTCATAGGGCTAGGCCCCTTTTTTCTCCACTTCCTGCCTGAATGACGTGCCCAAAGTAAACTGCCTGTAGCTCAGGCCTTGTAGCCAGGATATGCATATAATTGGTACCATTGGAAAGAAAACACTTTGAAGTTTGTATAAATGCTAAGATAATGTAGGAGAATATAGCACAATAGATATGGTAGGAGAAAATCCAAAGAAAAACCAACTATAATCTTTTGTTTGAGAGACCATCCTCTTAGAAAGGCAAGAGAAAGGTCATATTGAAAATTAGCTCCCTGGATGCAATTTCTATGGCTTCCACAGGGTGTCAGCAGTCTATGTTCAAGGTTTCAGGCTTGTAACTTCAAAAACTAATAAGAAATAACAGTTTAAGTAGATTGACACAGTCTTGGAAATTCGTGTTTGCATGCGCCATGAAGACATTACGCACTTGCTAAAATCAATTTCCTATTGAACATACTTCTTTCCGAAATACATATTATAGTTTAATTACATTAGAGGGTATCTGTGGAGTAAATAGAAACGTATTTTGACTTGTTGAAACAAAGTTTAGGGGTAGATTTTTGGATTCCTTTCTCTGCAAGTTGAATGAGTGGATTACTCAAATCGATGGCGCCAACTAAATAGACTTTTGGGGATATAAAGAAGGATTTTATCTAACAAAACGACACTACATGTTATAGCTGGGACCCTTGGATGACAAATCAGAGGAAGACTTTCAAAAAGTAAGTGAATATTTAATCATTATATGTGAATGTATGAAACCTGTGCTGGTGGAAAAATACTTTGATGTGGGGTGCCGTCCTCAAACAATCGCATGTCATGTTTTCGCTGTAATAGCTACTGTAAATCAGACAGTGCAGTTAGATTAAGAATTTAAGCTTTCAGCCGGTATAAGACACTTATTTGTACATAAATGTTTAAAATCCATAATATTTATGATTATTTATTTGAATTGCGCGACCTCCAGTTTCACCGGAGCTTGTCCCGCTAGCGGGACCCCTCCTCTTGACAATTCTCAGAGAAGAAAACGTGATTTATTATTTGATATAAAGGATTGTTGGACAGGACTTTCTTTTAACCATCTTATGAGAGATTCTCCAAAGTTTAAAAAATCCAGGCATTTACGCTGAAAAAATATATAAATGCAACATGCAACAATTTCAAAGATTTTACAGAGTTACAGTTCATATGCGGAAATCAGTCAATTGAAATAAATTCATTAGGCCCTAATCTATGGATTTCACATGACTGGGAATACAGATATGCATCTGTTGGTCACAGATACCTTAAAAAAAGGTAGGGTAGTGGATCAGAAAACCAGTCAATATCTGATGTGACCAGCATTTGCCTCATGCAGCGCGAAACATCTCCTTTGCATAAAGTTGATCAGGCTTTTGATTGTGGCCTGTGGAATGTTGTCCCACTCCTCTTCAATGGCTGTGTGACATTGCTGGATATTGATGAGATCTTGAACACGCTGTCGTACACGTCATTCCAGAGTATCTCAAACATGCTCAATGGGTGACCTGTCTGGTGTGTATGCAGGCCATGGAAAAACTAGTGCATTTTCAGCTTCCGGGAATTGTGTACAGATTCTTGCTACATGGGGCCGTGCATTATCATGCTGAAACATGAGGCGATGGTGGCGGATGAATGGCACAGCAATGGGCCTCAGGATTTCGACATGGTATCTCTGTGCATTCAAATTGCCATTGATAAAATGCAATGGTGTTCGTTGTCCGTAAGTTATGCCTGCCCATACCATAATCCCACCGCCACCATGGGGCACACTGTTCACAACGTTGACATCAGCAAACTGCTCGCCCACACAACGCCATTCACGCTATCTGCTATCTGCCCGGTACAGTTGAAGCCGGGATTAATCCATGAAGAGCACACTTCACCAGCATGCCAGTGGCCATCAAAGGTGCGCCTTTGCCCACTGAAGTCGGTTACAACGCCGAACTGGTCAAGAACGCAGATGAGCTTCCCTCAGACGGTTTCTGTCAGTTTGTGCAGAGATGTTTCGGTTGTGCAAACCCACAGTTTCATCAGCTGTCTGGGTGGCTAGACTCAGACGATCCCTCAGGTGGTCTGTGGTTGTGAGGCTGGTTGGACATACTGCCAAATTTGCAAAAATGACATCGGAGGCAGCTTATGATAGAGAAATGAACATTCAATTCTCAGGTAACAGCTCTGGTGGACATTCCTGCAGTCAGCATTCCAATTGCACGCTCCCTCAAAACTTGAGGAATCTGTGATATTGTGTTGTGTGACAAAACTGCACATTTTAGAGTGGCCTTTTATTGTCCCCAATACAAGGTGCACCTGTGTAATGATCATGCTGTTTAATCAGCCTCTTGATATGCTACACCTGTCAGGTGGATAAATTATCATGGCAAAGGAAAAAGCTCACTAACATGTAAACTAATTTGTGCAAAACATTTTAGAGAAATAATGTTTTTGTGCGTATGGAACATTTCTGAGATCTTTTGTTTTAGGTCATGAAACATGGGACAAACACTTACATGTTGTGTTTATATTTTTGTTCAATGTATAAACAGACGATAGACGTACTGTATCAAACACTTTCTCAAAAACTGCTATAAAGATTATACCTTGTTTCCCTGCATTGTCATAGTTTTCCATTATTTCTAGTAGTTGTCTAATCTTGTCCCCAATATGTCTTCCTTTTAAAGAATCCTGTCCAAATGTGATGAATAATGTCCAGAAGGACCTTTTTTATTCTATGAGCAATACATTTTGCCAATATTTTAGCATCCCAACCGATACCGTTTTAGTTTTTTGGGATGAAAATGGAATTGAATGACCTCTAAAAGCACACAGATAAGTGGGTCCGCTGAAAATGTATTGTGCAAGAATAAGTCTGTTATGAATTGTGTTTTTGTTGAGAAACTAGTGTGGTAGATGGGTTAAAAAAAGGGGGGGAAAAGTAGTGTCAGTCAATAAACCCTGGTTAAATTTCCAATACCCCGCCCTCGTGGAAAGTCTGTCATAGTTACATTGAGGGCTATAAGCTGATGGTCTGATTGTATTGTATTTAGAATTTGATTATTATGAATGTTTTAAAAGAAGTTTGGATCGTCATTATTTGGTCCATATCATCAAGTAGTATATTCAAGCCAATTCATCTTCCTTGAGGATCTATTTTAACAGATTGTGCCTCAAGATTCAAATTGCTTTTGAATAGGATCATAACACCTTTTGAATTTCTTAACCGATGACTGAAATAGATTTTACCATCGCATTCTTTTCCCCAGATATTTAATGAGTTTCCTGAAGACAGCAAATATGTGAATCCTTTAGCCATGTAAAAACTGCTCGTCTTTTCTTATTATCAGCCAAACAATTGGAAATATAGCTAGCTATACTTAATTCACTGATTACCATGATGTGTTACATTTTATTTAAACATGGTCTCTTTTTTGCTTTCTTGAGTAAGGCAGCTCCAAAATGCAGGTGTTTCAGCCTAGCTCGGTGCTTTCTGTGGTGATGTGGCAGTCAGCGTAAAATACAGAGTGTAGGGGTTGGTAATGTTCTCTAGTTGCGCCGTGATTGGCTCAGTGTTCTGTCCCTCATGGGGACACTGCGTCACCGCAAAATCAACGGGGCGAGCTCCAAAATTCAACCCCTTGGTTGTTGCCATAGGTTTACATTAGAAGTGCCCATCCAAGACGGCTCAAGGTCATTGGCCACAGATGAAATTATGTAAAATCACATTACATCTACCCTAGCTTTGATTGGTCAAAATCATACTTTCAAAATCTTAGCTAGCAAGCTAGTCAAGTAATCATCATCATGAATCAAGATGACAATCTACTGGCAAATACTTTTCAATCCTTGTCATATAAAACGTATCGGTACTCATCGGCCATTGGACATAAAAATAAAAGTTGGAAATCGCAAATTCAACAATGAATGGTTTGGAAGCAATCAGTGCCTAACTGCAAGCATGGCAAATCGATCACTAGCCTGCTATTCAGTGGAGTGTGGTCCAAGTCTGGGTTTAAGGGTCTCTTTTATAATTTTAAAAGGATAAACATTCAGATGCAACACCATGGGCCAGAAAAGGTTGAATACATTGGCCATGCTGTCAATTCAGCATGACTTCTGCTGCGATCAAAACAACTGGAAACTCGTAACTGGGAAATCTCAGACTTCAGTGAGTTCAAGACAACTGGGAACTTGGAAAAAAATGTACTGGGAAAATACGTTTTTAATTGTCATCCAACTCGAAATTCCAAGTCGGGAACTCTGGCCTCTTTCTAAAGCTCTGACCTAAAGATCACTGAAGTCATGATTCAACCTTATTTTTCTGACTTCCCAGTTGGCTTGAAAGCACCATAAATCCAGAGAATGCCAGACTTTGATGACAAAGTTTGATGACAAAATTTGCCCACAAGAAGGCCCGACACGCCACCTTCCTGTTCAAGTGAGCACAGCACAACAAGGTGAGTTGAAAAATGTATTGTATGCTGCTGCATAAATGATTTAATATGCCAGGGAGATTTGGTCCATTTCCACCTCATAACTAAGCCTACTGTTCTAACTTGGTGGTGGACATGTAGGCTATAGCCTGTTTTAGAGAAATGTAATCTTTGAATATTGTAAGAGCTTTCATTGTCTGCTTATATGCCCCCTTTATCTATCCTAAGGTTCAGACTTGGTGTACAGAGAGAATACTGTAAGAACGACCCATGTTCTGAACTCTGTCACTGTACATTTCAAAAGTGCTGCGGCCGTCTTAGCTCTCTCATTAATGTCTTAATCAAAATTACGGATTGGTTCTTATCCGCTCATTGTTCCCTTATGCCATAGTTTGTACATCTTAATTGTCAGTAGAAACTACATTTGTTCAAGCAAGTCAGCCATATCAGCTATGTTTTTTAAAAAGGCAGTAAATGAGGCTGAATGAACTATTTCCCTGACAGACGAGGCTCCGCTGATAGCCATGTGTAACGGTGACAAGGATTCACTCCATGGTGTTGAAAAGAAAGCTCTACTGTTGGGACAACTTTATGTAGGCCCTAACAGTTTGTGGGCACCTTTTGTCACCGTTATAGTGCAATTCATGTATTGTTTAGTGTTATGTTGTGTTGTGTAGTGCCTTTGCTGGCAGGCATCCCCCCCAAAATTGGGGAGTTTGCCCCACCAGTATTTACATGCTAAAATCCCCACTGAACACACTACATGATGTTTTCCACAAATGTCATGTTCGTATAACGTTATGATATTCATAGGATGTTCAGGACATCCAGTTGATAATGGAGGCACTTTTCATGTAATGTAAAAGATAGAGAATGTGAAAATAAGATAGAACGGGAGGAAAGAGACCGAGGAGGGACAAGAAGGGAAGAACAGGAAGAAAGGGTAGAGCAGAGAGGATAGAGAGAGAGAGAGAGAGAGAGAGAGAGAGAGAGAGAGAGAGAGAGAGAGAGAGAGAGAGAGAGAGAGAGAGAGAGAGAGAGAGAGAGAGAGAGAGAGAGAGAGAGAGAGAGAGAGAGAGAGAGAGAGAGAGAGAGAGAGAGAGAGAGAGAGAGAGAGAGAGAGAGAGAGAGAGAGAGAGAGAGAGAGAGAGAGAGAGAGGTGGGTGGGGAGGTTCAGGCTGGGTTGACAGTAGGCCATTCATCCTCCATGCTAGAACAGACAAACTGTTGGCAGAGGGAGACAGCTCCCATTAATCACCCAGCACGCACACACACACACACAGAGAGCTTATTACATTGTAAATGAGCCGGTCTCTGTCACAGCCACACACTCGTCTTCATCTGTTATCCTTCTCTCCTCTCTTTCGGTCTCTTTTTTCTGTCTGACCAACTGGGTATCTGTCCCTCACTCTCTCAATCACTCACTTACACTTTCTTCTCTCTGAGTTCTCTCACTTTTTCTCTCTCTCTCTCTTTCCTGCACTCTATCTCACTTTCGTTCTCTCTCCTTTTGTCCATCTTTTCCCCACTCCATTAACCTTGTTCTTGCTTTATTTTCTCTGTCTCTATTTTATTTCTTCTCTCCTCTTGACCATACTGGTGAGTGAACGTGTTTACCAAGCTGACTTTGTCTAGAGAGCCCTGTTATGATTCACACACAGGTTCAATGATTCAGTCTGAAATCCCCATGTGTCAGACAAAAACAATGTAAATATTCATTTAAAGGTCCAATGCAGCCGTTTTTATTTAAAAATTAAATCATTTCTGGGTAACAATTAAGTACCTTACTGTGATTGTTTTAATGGTCAGAAATAAACAAAAATAGCTTCTTAGAAAAGAGCAAGGGGAGGGGAAGACTAAAGACTGAAAACTAGCTGTTATTGGCGGAGAGTTTTGGAACTCTCTTTCTCATTGGTCTATTAACTCATTTACCACCTAACTAATGATGTCACCGTGCAGGCTAAAACTTAATCCTGCCAAAACAGGCTGGAATTTCAGGCGGCCTTTTCAAACAGCTCTTACACAAAAATGGCACCATCATAATTTTCACAATTTCACAGTATTATTCCAACCACATAGTGTGGAAATACATATAAAACACAGGAAAATATAGTTTTTGACTGCACTGGGCCATTTTCCGCTAGCATTAGAGTAATACTTAGCTGATGGTTTCGGGGCCAGGGCATTTTTTCACAGCTTTGTGTGTGTGTGTGTGTGTATCTGCATGTGCATGTGAGTGTGTGTTTGTTTCTGTGAGTGAGTGAGTGAGTGAGTGAGTGAGTGAGTGAGTGAGTGAGTGAGTGAGTGAGTGAGTGAGTGAGTGAGTGAGTGAGTGAGTGAGTGAGTGAGTGAGTGAGTGAGTGAGTGAGTGTGTGTGTGTGTGTGTGTGTGTGTGTGTGTGTGTGTGTGTGTGTGTGTGTGTGTGTGTGTGTGTGCTGAGTCCAGGCTGTTTTTTTCACATCTGAAATCTGGCTGAACCAGTCTGTTATCTTTGAGTGATTGAGTATTTGTTACTCTGTACTGAAGGTTCTGTCATCCCTCCTTCCTCACCTCTTCCTCCCCTTTCACCCCCCCCCCCCCCTCCCCTGGTCCAGGTGTGTGTGAGTGTCAGTTCCTCTTCACATGTCCATGACCCGCACACACACACACACACACACACACACACACACACACACACACACACACACACACACACACACACACACACACACACACACACACACACTGCTTTGTACGTGTCGCATCAAGCCCTTTTTTGGACAGTGGCCACAGTTGCAGGGCATTTTTGGAAATTGCCGTCCTCGTGTTTTCATTGGCTGCTCACTGCTCACTGCTGCTCTTGTTATTGTTGTCTCACTCGCCTATTCTGCAGCACTAGGTGTGCGCGTGTGTGTGTATGTGTGTGTGTGTGTGTCTAAATTTGTGTGTGTGTGTGTGTGTTTGTGTTTCAAATTAATGTTGAGGAATTTTCCTTTTGACAGGAAACCCACCATATCAATCAGCTAACATGGCCCACCAGCCCCATGCAGGCAAGCAGACAAACAGACATCTGGTTTTAACCTGTTGGCTTCATGTCAATAGCAGCTCATCACCAGATGTTTGAAGAGCCACTTATAATCCTTAATTCTTCTCACTCATTTTATAGTGACTCTGGCCCCACTGAAGCCCAAATATATCTTTAAAAATACATATGTAAAAAGAGAGAGGGGAGCATGGGGAAAACTCAAGGACAAGACTTCGGAACGAGAAAAGAAAAATGCTCATTAATGCTACCCGGGTTAATATATTTTCATTATTTATTCCTCTCGGCCCTATCTTCCCTCCTCTCCTATCCTTCTCCCTCCTCTCCCTCTATTCTCTCTCTTGCAAACTTGTCGAACTCAGAACTCCCTGTCCTGGCTTCTGAAAGGGCTGCAGGAGTGTGTGTGTGTATGCTTTAATATATATGTGTGTGTGTGTGTGTGTGTGTGTGTGTGTGTATAAGATATGCGACGGTCTGTCATAACAGTCATCAGTAATTGTCGCAGTGGTGCACTGAGCTTAATTAACCCACTCACTCATTAGCATGCCTTCATCTCATCAGCCAATCGGAGACAAGAGAACACCCTGATTATCTAGTTCAGTCTCAGCCAATTACGCGGGCCAAATGGAGGTGCATTAATCAAATCTTTTGTATGGCGGCAAACTGGCTCATATCAGATTGAAGGAGGATGCAGAACTAATATGTCACTGTCAACAGCCCGGCGCAGCAGGCATTTAGGGGATTGCATTACAACTGCATAGCTTCCTTATACACACATGCACACACACACAAATACACACACACACACACACACACACACACACACACACACACACACACACACACACACACACACACACACACACACACACACACACACACACACACACACACACACACACACACAGTATGGCTCCAGCTGAATACTGAACTATAGGCTAATGTGGAACATGGGCCCTCTGGAAACTATTATCTTGACATGGCGGGGGGCAGAGGAGTGGAGGAATGGAGGGATATGGAGGGATGGAGAGGAGGAAGAGAACAGTTAGCTTGCCTTTACTCCCCCACTCCTCATTTTTTATCTCTCTTTCATTCTTTCCTTTCCTTTTTTCCTCTTCTTGGCTTTTTTTTGTTTTGTTGAACTGGGATGAAGGGGGATGAAGGGAGAGAGGAATAAAGGTGGGAGTGAAGAGGAGAGGAGAGGGGTGTTGTGGAAATTCTTACACAGGGACACTCAACGTCAATCTTAAATTAATATTTTTTTAAAACTGGAGAGGTTACAAAAACCTTGATGCACCATAGTGAACGTCTGTCAGGAGCTCTAACGGGGCAGTCCCGTTTAGTTCCCTTATATACTGGTTACAGACACGTTACATAGGCATAGTTCATAGGGTTGGTTCCGGCATGTGTCTGGCACCATCTCCTATTTTAACTTAACCTTTCTCGCCTCGGGGTTCCGCTAGCGGAACACCCACAACATTCCGCAGCAAATGAAAGATAAACATCTTGTGAATCCAGCCAACATTTTAAAATGTTTTACAGCGAAAACACAATATATATTTATGTTAGCTCACCACAATAGCCAAACACACAACACCATGTTTTCACCGCAAACATAGCTTTCACAAAACCCACAAATAGAGATAAAATTAATCACTAACCTTTGAACAACTTCATCAGATGACAGTCTTATAACATCATGTTATACAATACATTTATGTTTTGTTCGAAAAATTGCATATTTATAGGTATAAATCGTAGTTTTACATTGCAGCCACCGTCACAAATAGCACCAAAACAGACAGAATAATTACAGAGAGCAAAGTGAAATACATAAATACTCATCATAAAACATTTATGAAAAATACATGTTGTACAGCAAATGAAAGATAAACATCTTGTGAATCCAGCCAATATTTCCGATTTTAAGTGTTTTACTGCGAAAACACAATATATATTTATGTTAGCTCACCACAATAGCCAAACACACAACGCCATTTATTCACCGCTAACATAGCTTTCACAAAACCCACAAATAGAGATAAAATTAATCACTAACCTTTGAACAACTTCATCAGATGACAGTCTTATTGTCACGCCCTGGCCTTAGTTATCTTTGTTTTCTTTATTATTTTAGTTAGGTCAGGGTGTGACATGGGGGAAGTATGTGTTTTGTATTGTCTAGGGTTTTTTGTATGTTTATGGGGCAGTGTTTAGTCTAGGTGTATGTATGTCTATGGTTGCCTAGATTGGTTCTCAATTAGAGACAGCTGTCTATCGTTGTCTATCGCTGAGCCATATTTAGGCAACTATAGTCATTAGGTAGTTTGTGGGTGATTGTCTATGTCTATGTTGCATGTTAGCACTTAGTTTGTATAGCTTCACGTTCGTCGGTTAATTTTTTTGATTTGTTTGTATAGTGTTCTTCGTTTTCGTCTTTATTAAAGTAAAGATGTATTGCTATCACGCTGCGCCTTGGTCCTCCTCTCTTTCACTTTACGACGATCGTGACAGAATCACCCACCAAAATTGGACCAAGCAGCGTGAAAGGAGGGAACAGCGCTTTGTGGAGGAATGGACCAGGGAAAAGGATGAGTGGAGAACAACCTGGGAAGAGATAGACAGGTGGGCGATCGATCCAGAGAAAGTGCCGGAGCCCGCCTGGGATTCGCTGGAGCAGTGCGAGGAGGGTTACAGGATAATGGAGTTGGAGAAAGGAGCACGACGGCGCGGTAGGATGCCCTCGAGGAAACGCCAAAAGTTTCTTGGGGAGGGGCACATGGGGAGTGTGGCGAGTTCAGATAGGAGACCTGCGTCAACTTCCCGTGCTTACCGTGAGGAGCCGAAGAAGGAACCAGAGCCAGTCGGGCTGATATTGGAGGTGAGCAATGGGAATGATACAGAGACTGTAAAGGATTTAATGGGGAGTTTGGAGGAGAGTGAAATGAGGGAGCTGCTGTGTTGGTGCTTGAGGCACAACATCCACCCGACAGAGCTTGTGCGGGATGTGATGTTACCTGAGTCAGCTCTCCATACTCGTCCTGAGGTGCGTGCTAACCGTCTGGGAATGACAGTGCCAGTCCCACGAACCAGGCCTCCTGTGCGCCTCCCTAGTCCTGCACCTCCTGTAGCAGCCCCACGTACTAGCTCTCCTGTGGCAGCCCCTCGTAACAGTCCTACAGTTCCGGCACCACGCACCAAGCCTCCTGTGCGTCTCCAGAGCCCTGTGCGCCCTGTTCCTGCTCTCCGCACTAGCCTTGAGGTGCGTGTCCCCAGCCCGGTACCACCAGTTCCGGCACCACGTACCAGGCCTATAGTGTGCCTCGGCAGTCCAGCACGCCCTGTTCCTCTTCCCCGCACTCGCCCTGAGGTGCGTGTCCTCGGCCCAGTACCACCAGTGCCAACACCACGCACCAAGCTTCCTGTGCGTCTCCAGGGTCCAGTATGCCCTGTTCCTACTCCCCGCACTAGCCTTGATGTGCGTTTCCTTAGTCCGGTACCACCAGTTCCGGCACCACGCACCAGGCCTACTGTGCGCATCAGCCGGCCAGAGTCGCCAGTCAGCCAGGACCTGCCAGAGTCGCCAGTCAGCCAGGACCAGCCAGAGTTGCCAGTCAGCCAGGACCTGCCAGAGTCGCCAGTCAGCCAGGACCTGCCAGAGTCGTCAGTCAGCCAGGACCTGCCAGAGTCGTCAGTCAGCCAGGACCTGCCAGAGTCGTCAGTCAACCAGGACCTGCCAGAGTCGTCAGTCAGCCAGGACCTGCCAGAGTCGTCAGTCAGCCAGGACCTGCCAGAGTCGTCAGTCAGCCAGGACCTGCCAGAGTCGTCAGTCAGCCAGGACCTGCCAGAGTCGTCAGTCAGCCAGGACCTGCCAGAGTCATCAGTCAGCCAGGACCTGCCAGAGTCGTCAGTCAGCCAGGACCTGCCAGAGTCGTCAGTCAGCCAGGACCTGCCAGAGTCGTCAGTCAGCCAGGACCTGCCAGAGTCGTCAGTCAGCCAGGAGCTGCCAGAGCCGCCATCCAGTCAGGAGCTGCCAGAGCCGCCCGCCAGTCATGAGCTGCCCGACAGTCATGAGCTGCCTTCCAGTCCGGAGCTGCCTCTCAGTCCGGAGCTGCCCCTCAGTCCGGAGCTGCCCCTCAGTCCGGAGTTGCCCCTCAGTCCGGAGCTGCCCCTCAGTCCGGAGCTGCCCCTCAGTCCGGAGCTGCCCCTCAGTCCGGAGCTGCCCCTCAGTCCGGAGCTGCCCCTCAGTCCGGAGCTGCCCCTCCGTCCAATGGCGCCCTCTAGGATGGTCTTCAGTCCGGGACTCGCTGTAAGGGTCCTTGCTCCAGAGGCGCCACCAAAGCGGGTATTGACTATGGTGGAGTGGGGGCCACGTCCCGCACCCGAGCCGCCGCCGTAAGAAGGCCCACCCGGACCCTCCCCTTCTATGTCAGGTTTTGCGGCCGGAGTCCGCACCTTTGGGGGGGGGGGGGGGGGGGTGGGGGGGGGGTACTGTCACACCCTGGCCTTAGTTATCTTTGTTTTCTTTATTATTTTAGTTAGGTCAGGGTGTGACATGGGGGAAGTATGTGTTTTGTATTGTCTAGGGTTTTTTGTATGTTTATGGGGCAGTGTTTAGTCTAGGTGTATGTATGTCTATGGTTGCCTAGATTGGTTCTCAATTAGAGACAGCTGTCTCTGATTGGGAGCCATATTTAGGCAACCATAGTCATTAGGTAGTTTGTGGGTGATTGTCTATGTCTATGTTGCATGTTAGCACTTAGTTTGTATAGCTTCACGTTCGTCGGTTTATTGTTTTGATTTGTTTGTATAGTGTTCTTCGTTTTCGTCTTTATTAAAGTAAAGATGTATTGCTGCGCCTTGGTCCTCCTCTCTTTCACTTTACGACGATCGTGACACTTATAACATCATGTTATACAATACGTTTATGTTTTGTTCGAAAATGTGCATATTTATAGCTACAAATCCTGGTTTTACATTGTGAATACGGCGCCATAATGCACCAAATTGTCCGGAGATATTTTGGACAGTCACGTAATCTAACCAAAAAACTCATCATAAACTTTGCTAAAAAATACATGTTGTACAGCAAATGAAAGATACACTGGTTCTTAATGCAACCGCTGTGTTAGATTAAAAAAAAATACTTTAGTACAAAGTACAGCATGCAATATTCTGAGAGAGCGCCCAGCCATTCTCAGCCATGTTGGAGCCAACATATTCCACAAAAATACGAAATAACATCATAAATATTCTCTTACCTTTGATGATCTTCCATCAGAATGTAGTGCAAGGAGTCCTAGTTCCACAATAAATGGTTGTTTTGTTTTAGAATGTCCATTTCTTCTGTCGAATTAGCAACTTTGGCTAGCATTGTGGAGGGCACATGTCCATCAACTCTTGGCGCATGAAACGAAAAATTCCAAAAGTCACAATAAACGTCGAATAAACTGGTCAAACTCAGTTGAAAATCCATCTTTATGATGTTTTTCTCATATGTATCCAATAACGTCGAAGACGGAGCATTTCGGCGTGTATACCTAACGCATTGCAGAAAACAATGTAGTGTTCCCTGGTGCGCAGCTGAATACTGCCAATAGGGCGGACCTGTCACTCCAAAAGCTCTCATTCGGTCTCACATCAAGCTAGACACCCCATTCAACATTCTACTGCCTGTTGACATCTAGTGGAAGGCGTATGAAGTGCATACAGATCCATAAATAAAAGGCAATTGAATAGGCAAGGCCTTACACAGAGCCCCATTTTCAGAATTTTCACTTCCTGTTTGGAAGTTTGCTGCCAAATGAGTTCTGTTTTACTCACAGATATAATTCAAACAGTTTTAGAAACTTCAGAGTGTTTTCTATCCAATAATAATAATAATATGCATATCGTATGATCTAAAACAGAGTACGAGGCCGTTTAATTTGGGCACGATTTTTTTCCCAAAGTGAAAACAGCGCCCCCTATTCACTAAGAGGTTAAAGAACATATTCTGGGCATTCTGCCAAATAGTCATGATGCTCCCCCCCCCATATCTTTACCAGGCACAGGCAGGAACCAAAGCCAAGATACACAAAGTACAATTTCCTTTACATTCCACCCTTTTATCACTTGTCTGATAATAAATCATTACATTTTAAGGTAAGCATTGTTTAACTTCTATATAATATTTATATTGAAGTTAGGGAAATCAACACATAAAACTAGACACTTCATCATTTCAAGCCCTTGATTCTGGGTTGTACAATCCAATTAGTATGGTAATGCTATCTTCACAATAAAGGTTATAATTCTATTAATGCAACTGAATTTATCAAAAATACACACACATACAGAGCATGGTAAATAACACAATTTAGCCAAAAAAAATAATAAACACGCTGCAGCCCATTTCGCAATTTGGGATCTCCACCTTCCAAACAGGGATTCCAACCAAGTTGCAGGCGTCCACTCCGGTTTTGGGGAATTATTCTTAGCAACAGTGGCAATGTATTCAGTGTGATCAGTCATATTAGAAGAGTGATCTAGGACAAAAGTACAACATTCATCGCCAATGATTGCACAAGTGCCCCCTTGACCTGCCAAAAGATAGTCAAGAGCAACTCTGTTTTGCAGAACCAATTTACGCAATTCTTTTAGCATTGACAATTTCCTCTACGTCTCTAGAGATCTTCCGAATTTGGTCTAGGGCACATATTGACTTTCACAGGAAAGAGAGAGAACACATTGTTATAACAGTTTCACACCAAACTTGATAAGAATGAGATCGGCTCTCGTCACAATTTAGGGGCATAGCATCTCTAGAAGCCTCGCCTTTCCAAATCATAATTATAACTATTGATAAATTATAAAAAACACATTTAGAATGACAGTCCTTAGTGCTTTACGTTGGTTCTATCACTTTAATTTAAGACACTTAGCACACACCGATACTGGCATAATGCACATTTACATTGAACTTACTTTTCTATCATTAACTTTTCTCATCACGGCCCCCATTTGTGGTAATGACAGATTGGTATCTCAATGCAATCTTATTCTAAATTACTATACATTTTGCAGTGTGCAGACCTCCACAATCAACCTGATACCCCAAATAAACGATTTGGATAAGCCTAAATCATTTACGGGCACGATTGGCTACCCCCCTCCCTCCCGGCACTCATCCTTCTGGTGTTTCTTCATGTTTTTCTTCAGATAGTGTTTCAGTTCATCCTCCCAATGGCACACATTCAAAGTGGATGGCCCTTGATAATGTCTCTCACCTGAGCCTCCACTGTTCTTTACAGTCCAGTATGTCTTGTCCATTTTCCTACCAGTACATCAGCAAGTTTGGACGGAATCTCTCTCCATGCTCACTCCACGTGGACTCATGTCGCAATCCTGAGAGAAAAGGCATGAGAGAAAAACTTCAATCCATTTGGAGTAACTCTCAACCATTACCAACATACAGTGCCTTCGGAAAGTATTCTGACCCCTTGACTTTTTCCACGTTTTGTTAGATTACCACATTTTTCTAAAATTTATTATATATATTTTTTTACTTCATTAATCTACACACAATACTCCATAATGACAAAGCAAAAACATTTGTTTATATTTTTCACTAATATACCAAAAAATATCAAATTTACATAAGTATTCGACCCTTTACTCAGTACTTTGTTGAAGCACCTTTGGCAGCGATTACAGTCTTGATTCTTCATGGGTGTTGTTTCTTTAGTATCATTAAATGTGAAGACCTGCTATTTTATTAAATCAATTCTCTGTAATTATCATTACCTCATTAAACTAATCATGTAAATGTAATTAACTAGGAATGGAAGTCAGGAAACCACGGAATACTTTGTTTATATAGAGCGGCTATCTCCCGAATCCACTATTAAAGATCAATAGCAGTTAATCAGTCATTAATTATTCTTTACCTTCCGTCAGTCTCCACTGAACGTCGTAAAATTGTTGGTTATCTGCACGAACCCAGCCTTTACTATAAATCATCCATACACCAACTGGCTCAATTATTTATTTACTAACTAACTAACTTGGTTACTAACAATGATAGAAAGGTCCCTAGTGGGCTAAGCCGATATGACAGCTTGGTAGACAAAAGGAAAGGGGGTGTGACTGTGAAAGAGCTGGAAAGAAAAAATGGATTCATTATACACAGTCTATAATTATATACATTGAAATGCTAATCCTTCGCACATGAACGGCCGCTCATTCAAGAATAATTGCAAGTATATATTTACGCCTGTATATCATTGTTGTCTTCTCTGTTGGAATCCGGTCCGTCTGCTGGAGAGTTCATCAGAGTCTGTCTGGTTGAGTTTCCCTGAATATCAAAGTATTTTGTGGTTAGAATGGTTACCATTCAGAAATGTTCTCATAAAATAGATGTTTCGGCGGTTGTCTGTATTCTCGTCCTCGGTTTACGTAATGTCTATGGTTTGCTCTTATTCTGTAGGGATTGATAGTCCCAGCTGTGTAGCCAATGCTCCACGTGGAATAGTCTTGTCTTTTGGTAGAGTTGTAGTTCGAACCACTTCACACACCAGCGTCACCCGGCATGTTTTGGTCTCAGAAATTCAACCATTTGCAACCACAGCTCACGCTGGGGTTTGCTTAGTACTAACTATTCGCAACCACAGCTCATGCTGGGGTTTGCTTAGTCTGAAGTGAATTTCACCAGGAGTGGGTTTTATGTGTTTCAATAGAAAAGGACAGTTCCATGACGCCGACGTAATGTCTATGCTCACGTGGGCGTGGCCACTGACTAGTCAATCTTTATATGAAAAACCCATACTCTCATTTAGAAGGTTAACAGTTATGGGACAGTTATGTTGAGTGTGTTTCATTTGGTGATCTCATGAAAGACAGGAAACACACATAACGGTATCTCTTAAAGTGTGCAATTCCCAGCTGTCAGGTTTACATCTAAATATTGTGAAACATATGTGATTAAACATTAAACTATTTGTGAAAAGATGTAATGTGATGTTAAATTTCCACGGACCACTCCCACACTCTCAAAAGTAGACATATTGTTTAATTCTCACATTTTGGGGAGTTTGGCCATGTGAAGTCTCCCCCTGCATGACCAGGGGGAGAGAGTCTCTGCCAGGAATTTACGACCTGAGACTATAAAACCTGGGTTTAGGAGAGAGAGTGAGAGAGAGGGGGAAGCCACGATCTACACCCAGAAAGGGCCATGTCATGACAAGGGTATGACGCTACAAGCTTGGCACACCTGTATTTATGGAGTTTCTCCCATTCTTCTCTGCAGATCCTCTCAAGATCATCCAGGTTGGATATGGAGCATTGCTGCACAGCTATTTCAGGTCTCTCCAGAGATGTTAGATCGGGTTCAAGTCCGGGCTCTGGCTGGGCCACTCAAGGACATTCAGAGAAGTGTCCCGAAGCCACTCCTGCATTGCCTTGGCTGTGTGCTTAGGGTCGTTGTCCTGTTGGAAGGTGAACCTTCGCCCCAGTCTGAGGTCCTGAGCGCTCTGGAGCAGGCTTTCATCAAGGATCTCTCTGTACTTTGCTTCGTTCATCTTTGCCTCGAACCTGACTAGTCTACCTCTGAAAAACATCCCCACAGCATGATGCTGCCACCACCATGCTTCACCGTAAGGATGTTGCCAGGTTTCCTCCAGACGTGACGCTTGGCATTCAGGCCAAAGAGTTCAATCTTGGTTTCATCAGCCCAGAGAATGTTTCTCATGGTCTGAGAGTCTTTAGGTGCCTTTTGGCAAACTCCAAGCGGGCTGTCATGTGGCTTCCATATGGTCACTCTACCATAAAGGCCTGATTGGTGGAGTGCTGCAGATGTGGTTGTCCTTCTAGAAGGTTCTCCCATCTCCACAGAGAAACTCTAGAGCTCTGTTTAAGTGACCAGGTTCTTGGTTCTCCCTGACCAAGACCCTTCTCCCCCGATTGCTTAGTTTTCCCAGGCGGCCAGCTCTAGGAAGAGTCTTGGTGGTTTCAAACTTCTTCTATTTAAGAATGATGGAGGCTACCGTGTTCTTGGGGACCTTCAATGTTGTAGAAATGTTTTGCTTCCCCAGATCTGTGCCTTGACACAATCCTGTCTCGGAGCTCTACGGACAATTCCTTCGACCTCATGGTTTGGTTTTTGCTCTGACATGTACTGTCTACTGTGGAACCTTATATAGATAGGTGTGTGCCTTTCAAAATCAATCATGTCCAATAAATTGAATTTACCACAGGTGGATTCCAATCAAGTTGTAGAAACATCTCATGATCAATGGAAACAGGATGCACCTGAGCTCAATTTCGAGTCTCATAGCAAAGGGTCTGAATACTTATGTAAATGAAGCATTTCTGTTTTTTATTGTTAACTTCTTCTGGCTGCAAGCCCTAAGTTGGGATCAATATGACAACAGCCACTTCAAGTGCAGGGCGCGAAATTCAAAATATATGTTTTAGAAATATTTAACTTTCACACATTAAGTCCAATACAGCAAATGAAAGGTACACATCTTGTGAATCCAGCCAACATGTCCGATTTTTAAAATGTTTTACAGCGAAAACAGCACGTATATTTATGTTAGCTCACCACCAAATACAAAAAAGCACTAACATTTTTCACAGCAAAGGTAGCATGCACAAAGCCAACCTAACTAACCAAGAACCAACCAAACTAACCAACAAACAACTTCATCAGATGACAGTCTTATAACATGTTATTCAATAAATCTATGTTTTGTTCGAAAACTGTGCATATTTCAGGTATAAATCATAGTTTACATTGCAGCTACAATCAGAAATTGCACCGAAAGCTGCCAGAATAATTACAGACACCAACGTCAAATACCTAAATACTCATCATAAAACATTTCTGAAAAATCGATGGTGTACAGCAAATTAAAGACAAACATATTGTGAATCCAGCCAATATTTCCGATTTTTTAAGTGTTTTACAGCGAAAACACAATATAGCATTATATTAGCTTACTACAATAGCCTACCACACTACCGCATTCATTCATCAAGGCACGTTAGCGATAGCAATAGGCACGTTAGCGATAGCGAATAAACCAGCAAGATATATAATTTTTGACTAACCTTGATAAGCTTCATCAGATGACAGTCCTATAACATCAGGTTATACATACACTTATGTTTTGTTCGAAAATGTGCATATTTAGAGCTGAAATCAGTGGTTATACATTGTGCTAACGTTGTGCTAACGTAGCATCTTTTTCCCACAACGTCCGGATATTTTTCTGACACTTTTTCTGACACACATATTCTGACCAAATTACTATTCATAAACATAACTAAAAAATACATGTTGTATAGGAAATGATAGATACACTAGTTCTTAAAAGCTTAACTTCTTGTAAATCTAGCCGCTTCGTCAGATTTCAAAAAGGCTTTACGGCGAAAGCACACCATGCGATTATCTGAGGACAACGCCCCGCACACAAAAGCATTACATACATTTCCAACCAAGCAGAGGCGTCACGAAAGTCAGAAATAGCGATATAATAAATCACTTACCTTTGAAGATCTTCATCTGGTTGCAATCACAAGGGTCCCAGCTACATAACAAATGGTCCTTTTGATCGATAAAGTCCTTCTTTATATCCCAAAAAAGTCAGTTTCATTGGCGAGCTTGACTCAGTAATCCACCTGTTTCCCTCGTTCAAAATGCATACAAATGAATCCCGTAAGTTACCAATACACTTCTTCCAAACATATCAAACAACATTCCTAAGCAACCCTCAGGTACCCTAATATGTAAATAAACGATCAAATTTAAGACAGAGAATACCAGAGACCATTACCGGAGCTAAATAACGAAGTGCGCGCCCTCACCGGAACGCGCAAAAAACACTACAACCAAAATGGAAGCCACTTCGAAAAACGACAAATTCTAGCTCATTTTTCAAAAAACAAGCCTGAAACTCTTTCTAAAGACTGTTGACATCTAGTGGAAGCCCTAGGAACTCCAATCTGGGAGGTATTCCTTTTATATTCCGATTCCCAGCCATTGTAATCAGTGATGAGCTGAAAAAAACAATCTGGATGGATTGCCCTCAGGTTTTTGCCTGCCATATCAGTTCTGTTATACTCACAGACATTATTTTAACAGTTTTGGAAACTGTAGAGTGTTTTCTATCCAATACTACCAATTATGCATATCCTAGCTTCTGGGCCTGAGTAACAGGCAGTTTACTTTGGGCACCTCATTCATCCAAACTTCCGAATACTGCCCCCTAGCCCGAAGAAGTTAACAGCCGGATCTGGGAACCTTTAAGCTCTCCCAAGGCACTTGCCTTAGGAAGCCTTTCAAAGGGAGAGATACAGAATCATTGATAAACATGAAAAAAACCTTGGTAGTGTGGCGGACATTCTATCAGTCGTATATATAATTATACTTTAGACACATCAGATGATACAGTGTCCCATCAAGCTGAATAGTTACCTACCAAAGTAAACAATCCCAGAGCCCCTCTCTTGTAATCATTGTCATTTTGACCTGTTGCATTGACATACAATTCTGTACAAACTGTACCTGGGACATAAACTTGTCAAAATAACAAAACTGTTATTTAACATATCTGCTAGGACCCCCAAAAAGTTGGTGCTGGCTTATCAGCTCAATATTTGGTCCTAAAAACATTTACTTGGATCTACTACAATTCTGGAAACAGTTCCACGTAATGGAAACAGGTTATTGTTTTAGATGACATTATTACTTAAATCACTGGTGCTATCCAAACTATAGAATTGATAAATAAATAGTAAAAAGCTTGTCTTATTCAATTATTCATACATCTGTCCCAAATTTTCCCATTGTCTCTCTTACAGCCTGTTTGAGTTCAGTGTGTACTGGCGGCTATCTATTGTTCCACAGGAAGCTTATCTGTAACCCAAACAACAGACGACTTAAACACGAGAGCAGTAAACCAGGCCTTGAAGAATGAGTGGCCTCTAATTTAAAATCAGTCCCAAAAATCAATCACTCTGTTCGTCATGTGACCTTAAGTTGAAACATTTACTTCTTCAAATTACTAAGACATAGCATTATTAGAATGCTATCTGATAGACAATTAACATTCACTTTGTTACTTTCACTAGTCTCCATATCTGTTTCCTTCAACTAGGACTCCCTTCTTCCCAACAGGGGTTTTAATATTCACTCTAGTATTCTATTTAACAGCATATTCGGGAATAGTACGTTCTCCTTTCATATCTCCACATACATAATAACGCTATACCATCAAACTCCATGGATGAGTCATGTTATCCTCATGTAATCTAAATTAATGTTACCCTCAGAGACATGTTATCCTCATTACTAATGAGACGTGTAATCATGTTATCCTCTAATGAGACATGTTATCATGCTATCCTCGTTACTAATCGAGACATGTTATTTTCTGAGACATGTTACTCGTATGAGATTTTTGAGACATGTTATCCTCTACCTGTAGATCCAACGGGTGGGGGTGGACAGAATTCTAGATAACGTTACGGATCGGAAAACTCAACTTAAACAGAACTGTTTGGTGTATTCATTCATCTCTTTCACATGTGAGCTAGTCCCCCGACAGCTCTCATTCACTCAGTAATTTATAGCAAAAATTAAATCTCTTACTATCCCATTTTCAATCAGCTTATTATCCATATTTCCAAATTTCAATCTTAATAATAATAATTTCAATCCATTTATTATCCACATTTCAATCATCTTAACACATCCTTCCACACTCACACAACCATACACAACTTTCACATCCACATTCACTCAGTACTATTCCCAAACACACTCAGTAATCTCCCTTATTACCTATGTGCATCTTCAACGATTCTCTTGTCAATACTTGCTCTGCACCATATGTATCTCCTGTACATATTTAATAACACCACATATTCAAAAACACTGTGTGTTATTTGTAGTGGCTGTAGATCACATAGACATTTCTTATAGATGTCTACAGATGGCTGTCAGCGGGGCTTTCCATGGTACCGTTATGCCCTCGATCTAGTCTTCTCATAAAACTAGTGAATAGCCTTTACTCTATAAGACTATGGGTACATTTTTATGCATTACTTGCCTTGATTTTATTTTGATCATTTATGTGTATCTTTATACAGATTCATTTAAATTGACTTGAAATTCAGTTGCCGTCCCTCAATTGTTCGCGGATTATGTGTCTTGTCCTGGGCAGCTCACAGTAAGGATGTGTTCTGGGCCGGTCTCGTCATCTTTTGATCAGATGGGAATTTCCCTCACGCTTCATAAAATGCGCCACCGGTTTTCCTTGCAGACCCCACTGGAAAGCTCCGCAGGCAGAATCAATCATCCTGTCCATTGACATCAAATTGTTATGGAAATTCTTACATAGGGACACTCAAAATCAATCTTAAATGAATCATTGCTTCTTATCAGTTAACTGGAGAGGTTCCAACAAACTTGATACTCCATAGTGAATGTCTGTCAGGAGCTCTAACGGGGCAGTCCTGTTTAGTTTCGTCATAGACTGGTTACAGACAACTTACATAGGCATAGTTCATAGGGTTGGTTCCGGCATGTGTCTGGCACCATCTCCTATCTTAACTTTAACATATTCTGGGCATTCTGCCAAATAGTCTAAAGGAGGAGGTCATGATGGCCCTTCCTCATATCTTTACCAGGCACAGGCAGGAACCAAGGATTGTTTATGACACCAAAGACAAGATGCACAAAGTAAAATTTCCTTCACAAGGGTTAAGGGGGTGATAGATTAACCCTTTCATGCGTGAGTTCCAAATATCTCTAACGGTCGCCCCAGCGTGAGTTGTTTTATGCACGTGATGTTAAAACGTTCTCTCCAATTCCAGAATGTGATTGTTATGTAACAGTACATTTAATCTGCTTTGCCCTCAAACCAAAGCACGCCGCCTGTTTTATTTGTCAATTTTAAATTATTTTCTAAACAGTTTTTTATTTTATAATAACAGTTTGAAATGAGGTGTGTTCCGCCTCATTCATTCACATAAAAGTAGTCATTTTTACTTTTGCGGACCAATTAATTTTTTTTACATTTCTGACCCGGACAAAATTCCCCAAACACTTCTCAATTGTTTGTGCAGTTCAAGTCTGCAGACATTTACTCATCTGCCGTCCTGCATACACGTGTTCATATTTTCCACCTGTCGCCTGCATCGCAATCAAAGTTGTTTTCGTTACCAATAATAACTTTGGAAATGAGTGCGTTTCTATCAAAGTGCCTTATTACGTAATAATAGTTTCTGCATGTCGTGTTATGTCGTTTCTACTGTAGCATCATGTTTTTGTGTATATTCCTTATAACAGCGGACACGCGATGTAACGTTACTCATTTCATAACATGTATGGTGTTATACTCAATGCTTAGGTATCTAGCTACAGTCTTATTAGCTCTGGAAAACAATGCTAATTGCGTCACGGATGTATTAGCATGTGTTGTATGTTGAAGCTACCCTGGCCTTTTGACTCCCAAGTGGCACAGCGTCTCAGTGCTAGAGGCGTCACTACAGACACCCATCTTCAAATCCAGACTGCGTTTCTATCAAAGTAAGTGCCTAATTACGTTATAATAGTTTCTGTGTCGTGTTATACCTTTTCTACTGTAGCTCACTGTGTGTATGGAGCATAATATATTTGTGTATATTCCTTATAACCGCGGACACGCTAGGTAACGTTACTCATGTTACTCACCTTTTATGGTGTTATATTCAATCGTGCTTATGTAACTAGTTACATTATTCTATTAGCTCTGTAAAACAATGCTAAATGCGTCAGAAGTATTGGCATGTTGTATTTTGACGCTACCCTGGAAAAATATCTTATACCACTTGGTCGTTTTCTGAGTTAATTCCACAAAGCTGTTTATCATGTCGGCCTTATCCACTGCCCCCATTTTGAGGTAATAGTCAAGCACGCAGTCTGGTTTGATGTTTCTCTGTCTGGTTTGTTTCTCTCTCCCGTCAGGTGGTTCACCTTCCCTGTGGCCGACATGGTTGCTGTATGGACAGTGGAGAGGACATGGACGTCTCGTTTGTCATGGCACTTTACTGCCAGCTGTTGACATCTCTTGTTTTGTATAACGGGTCATTTAGGATGGCAGTAGCGTTGATGATGAAATGCAGTCATAGCAGCAGAACTAGAAAGCAGTCTTGGGAAAAGAGGGTGGCAAAGAACGGAGTTGCAAACATAGGATCTCTGTTCCAGTATTCTCTTAGGGAGTTCTTCTTTACTGTCACCAGGAATGTATACATTTCACTAATTGTGGTTGTCCCCCCACTCCTGGTGTAACAGTATAACTTTACGTCCGTCCCCTCGCCCATACCCGGGCGCGAACCAGTGACCCTCTGCACACATCAACAACAGTCACCCACGAAGCATCGTTACCCATCGCTCCACAAAAGCCGCGGCCCTTGCTGAGCAAGGGGAACCACTACTTCAAGGTTTCAGAGCAAGTGACGTAACTAATTGAAACGCTATTAGTGCGAACCCGCTAACTAGTTAGCCATTTCACATCCGTTACACTGGCTCTCTCTTATCCTGTAGCTCCAAGGCATAGCGATTGGTCTCTACTATGTCTCCCACCAGCTCCTCTGTCAGAAACAACTTGAAGCACTCTGCCTCAGATGGAAATGGCAAGGGGCGTTGCAATCCAGACTGGGACTCATCAACACAATCAGCAGGGCCAGGAGGGGTGAAATGGCTGGCAGCCTTCCAGCTACCACAGAACTCCTGTACTTCATCCACTGTCAGTCTGCCACCATCACCACCAGCATCTTCTAATGGAACTGGGACTTTGTCAGTGGACAAGGGGTCCTCAGATTCAGGGTTCTCAATGGCTACAAGGTTGGGGGGCAGCTCCTCACTGTCAGAATCTGATTCCTGACTTTCATACTCAGACTCAAAATCTCCAGAATTTCCACATTTGTGAGTTGTCTCCTTTTGAAAGTTATTGCTAATGCTACAGCTTAGCTCACTATCTACATACATAAACAACAACACTGAATGGTTTAGAGTGAGAGGGTACGTGGTTGACTGCCGGCACGCGCCACTTGTCTCAATAAATCACTATCAGAAAATGTTTTGTGTGGCAATTATTTGTGTATTTACTGTTTTATTCACATGTTTTCAATTCTAGGTGACAAATCATGCATTCCGATTCTTGCACAGATTGTAATGGGCACATATGTGTGTAAAATACTTTTTTGAAGGTTGTACTGATTATGATGAGCTAAGCTAATTCCAGCTGTGTAGCCATGTTTGTTGACATACAATGCATTCTGGGTTTCACGTTATCGTCTGTTTGACCAAAGATGTTATAACAAAATGAGGTGAGTAAGAGTTCACTCATTTTTTGAGGACTTCCGGAAATGAAGGGTGGGATGTGAACGACAGTGATTGACACACCCCTTCAACATGCATACTATAAACAGACCAAACTCATCTTGTCTTCTCTTATTATCTTCGGTTTCTGTGAGGAAGAAATGCATAGCTGCGCGCTGAAACTAATCGTCGGATTACTTTCGGGTTTCAAAAGTGTTTTACCTAATTATTTAGATCAATGGTGAGCTCACCCGTGATGTGATTAATTATACATAATAATTGCTATTAGCTAATTCATATTGTAGTTTATGTCAGCCGAGAGTTAGAAAATATTACTGCTTGTGTTGGGTCAATCTTTCCTCAGTTAGCGCTTGGACAAATGTAGCCTACATTTTTCCGGTTAGGATGATTGTGTTATGCTATATATACTTCTGTGAATATCTGAACATTGCATCCCAAAATAAACTGCTCACATTCTGGACATAACTTTGTAAGGACTGTGTTTGTGTAAAATAGTTTCTGAAAAAAGTGTGGCCAGCTCAAATGCTGATTGTTGCGTCATTTGAAACTGGCCGTTCTAAATGAGCGTTCTAAATGAGTGTTCTAATCACACGGGTGTGATCCTATGCTTCAGGGACCACTGTAGAACGATCACACCCGTGTGATGGTACGTGTGAAAGGGTTAAATTAAATGAAGACAGGCAGAGGGATGAAGTGAAAATGAAAGAAGCACCATGAGGAGAATGGGAGAGAATGGGCTGACGAATGAAAAGAAAAAGAAACATATGCAGAAAAAGGACAGGGATGGACTTGTAGGTACTGTACCACCATCAAAGCCAGAAATGCTCAGAGTTAAATTAATGTATGACTACATTACTCCTACTGTGTGGGGCGACAGGTAGCCTGGCGGCTAAGAGCATTGGGCCAGTAACCGAAAGGTCAGTGAAAAGATCTGGCAATGTGCACTTGAGGAAGGCACTTAACCCTAATTGCTCCTGTAAGTCGCTCTGGGTAAGAGCATCTGCTAAATGACAAAAATGTAGGTGTGTGGTCTTCATGGCTCATTTGGTTGGGGTTAGGTACAGGCAACATAGTGGTTGTGGGTTTGATTCCCATATGGATCACCCCTAGGTGGTTAAAGAGTTTTTCCCTGCCCATTTTGCTAAAAATCTAAGGGATGGGGCTGGAGAAATGTAACCACTCTCAAGTTGTGGATGCAAAGACTGACCATCCATGATATGAAATATATCATTTTAACAATGTTTTCAGGATATACAGTGTGTATTTGCATTTACGTTGTTTACAAAAAATTGCAGTTAAACAGGTTAATATTTTGGATTCTGATGGGGCAGTTTAACTAATCTCATCAGACATTTATAACTTAAAGTCTTCATAAATCACTGGGTATATACCATTAATTTAGAAGTCCAAATGTCACGACTTCCGCCGAAGTCGGTTCCTCTCCTTGTTTGAGCGGCGTTCGTTATAGACTGGTTTGCGACGGGTTATTTCAACCCATATTGTGTTGTTCTGGGTGCCGTCGGCTTTGCCTCATTAAACTGCTCCGGTTATTATCCAGTTCTGCTCTCCTGCGCCTGACTTCCCTGCAGCCAGTTACACACCTCTTACACCAAAAATGGATGTAGCAACTAAGGATTCTAGCTTTAATTGTTCCCTTTTATTTTGGCTTCAGTAATTATATGCTGTATTGTATTACAAACTAATACAGTAATGGGTAGAAGTAAATACTATCCACAGATCATTGTTATTGTATTTGTCATATTGTATTGTATAGATAGCTAAGATAGCTTTTCAAAGCAAACACCAGTTCAGCCAGTTAAAACACTGCGAGATAGAAATAGAGAGAGAATGAGAGAATGCGAAAGACTGAGGGGGAGTGAAGGTGAAGAAAGGGTTGAGTAAAAAGCTGTCTGGGTGATTTTAATGAGTTGTGACATTGTTATTATTAATTAGCAGTTTTCAACCAGCCAAATGAAATCAATATGTTGGAGTGAAACAAATTTCAGCAGGCCGTTGGAATCAATTGGGGGGAGTTTTCATTTACTTAACCTGTCTGGCTCCGGCGTTCCGCTAGCGGAACTCCTCCCACATTCCACTGAAAAGGCAGAGCGCGAAATTCAAAAGATATTTTTTAGAAATATTTAACTTTCACACATTAACAAGTCCAATACAGCAAATGAAAGATACACATCTTGTGAATCCAGTCAACATGTCCGATTTTTAAAATGTTTTACAGCGAAAACACCACATATATTTATGTTAGCTCACCACCAAATACAAAAAAGGACAGACATTTTTCACAGCACAGGTAGCATGCACAAAGCCAACCTAACTAACCAAGAACCAACCAAACTAACCAAGAAACAACTTCATCAGATGACAGTCTTATAACATGTTATACAATAAATCTATATTTTGTTCGAAAGATGTGCATATTTGAGGTATAAATCAGTTTTACATTGCAGCTACCATCACAGCTACCGTCAGAAATAGAACCGAAGCAGCCAGAGTAATTACAGACACCAACGTCAAATACCTAAATACTCATCATAAAACATTTCTGAAAAATCGATGGTGTACAGCAAATGAAAGACAAACATCTTGTGAATCCAGCCAATATTTCAGATTTTTTAAGTGTTTTACAGCGAAAACACAATATAGCATTATATTAGCTTACTACAATAGCCTACCACACTACCGCATTCATTCATCAAGGCACGTTAGCGATAGCAATAGGCACGTTAGCGATAGGGAATAAACCAGCAAAAGATATTAATTTTCACTAACCTTCATAAACCTTCATCAGATGACAGTCCTATAACATCAGGTTATACATACACTTATGTTTTGTTCGAAAATGTGCATATTTAGAGCTGAAATCAGTGGTTATACATTGTGCTAACGTAGCATCTTTTTCCCAGAAAGTGCGGATATTTTTATGACACTCAACTATTCTGTTCACTCTAACTATTCATAAACGTTACTAGAAAATACATGTTGTATAGGAAATTATAGATACACTAGTTCTTAATGCAATCGCCGCGTTAGAATTCTAAAAATAACTTAATTACGACATACAGCTTAGTTATAGCGAGAGAGTACCCAAAATCTGGGCGCAAACGACTATTTCACATGTTCGACAGATATATGAAATAGCATCATAAAATGGGTCCTACTTTTGATGATCTTTCATCAGAATGTTGTACAAGGGGTCCTTTGTCCAGAACAATCGTTGGTTTTAGAATGTCCTCTTCTCCAGTCAATTAGCACGGAAAGCTAGCAAAGTAGCGCAAAGCTCTCCTTCCTGAACAAAGGCACACAACGCAACACGCCTAACGTCCCGAATAAATTTCAATAATCTAATAAAACTATATTGAAAAAACATACTTTACGATGATATTGTCACATGTATCAAATAAAATCAAAGCCGGAGATATTAGTCGTCTATAACGATAGCTTATCAGAAGGCAAAACCAGGTCCCTTCACGCGCTTTCCAGAAAACAGGAAACTGGTGACACGTCATGCTGAGAGCTTTTATTCGACCCCAGATCAAGTTATTCACTCCATTTCTTCTCTCACTGCCTGTCGACATCTAGTGGAAGACGTATGAAGTGCATGTATTCTAATAAATATCAAGGACATTTATAGGCAGGCCCTAGAACAGAGCATCGATTTCAGATTTTCCACTTCCTGTCAGGAAGTTTGCTGCCAAATGAGTTCTGTTTTACTCGCAGATATAATTCAAACGGTTTTAGAAACTAGAGAGTGTTTTCTATCCAATAGTAATAATAATATGCATATTGTACGAGCAAGAATTGAGTACGAGGCCGTTTAAATTGGGCACGATTTTCCCTCAAAGTGAAAACAGCGCCCTCTGTCCTCAACAGGATAACTAACACTAAGCACCCAGATTGGTGGGGCTTTTAATTAAAGCGACATAAACCAAAAGGCCATTTTTCTTCTGCTGCTCACTTCTAATCTCATTTGCAATTTCTTCACTATTTTCTCTTTCTCTCACTTTCTTTTTTCTTGAGCAGAAAATACTCAAGTACATGTATGTGTGTTGTGTACACATATGCATACACACACACACACACTTTAATCCCTCCCTCTCACCTCTTAATCAGACAACCAGTAAAATGGGATTAGAAACCATCTGCTGATATTCCGAGTTTCCAAGCGGGAGATTTTTTCCTTGTTTACTAAGCTGTGGTTTTCCTCCTGGGAGAGAGACACAATCCCACAGTGATGAAAGTTTCAGATCAGGGAGAACATACATCTTAACTATACGTCTAGATCTCAAACCCCTCCTATGTGCTACTGTAATATGATTTAACCCCTCAAACTGTTGGAAGCACACAAAAAGTACATATCTTTCTCTTCATCTCTCTCTCTCTCTCTGTCTTTCTTTCTCTCACTTTAAACAACAAAGATCTGCTATAACTATATTTCCCTCCCTCCCTCCGAGGTACGTAGCGCAACAGTTAATCCCTGTCTAATTTATTACCCAGATGCCCTTGTTCTGAAGGCACATTAGCAACACACAGACACAGCACACTGGCCCATGTCCTCATTCATCCTTTTATCACACACTGTCACGTTCCTGACCTGTTTTCTCTTGTTTTGTATGTGTTTATTGGTCAGGGCGTGAGTTTTGGGTGGGCAGTCTATGTTTTCTATTTCTACGTTGGGATTTTGTGTTCGGCCTGGTATGATTCTCAATCAGAGACAGGTGTCTATCGTTGTCCCTGATTGAGAATCATACTAAGGCAGCCTGGGTTTCACTTGTGTTTTGTGGGTGTTTGTTCCTGTGTCAGCGTTTGGGCCACACAGGACTGTTTCGGGTTTGTCACGTTTGTTGTTTTGTATGTTGAAGTGCTTTGTTGTTTTGTCATTAAATAATGAACACTTATCCCTCCGCATCTTGGTCCGATCCATGCTCCTCCTCGTCCGAGGAGGAGAACGACATTGACAGCCGTTACAGAAACACCCACCAAACCAGGACCAAGCGGATTGGAGAAGGACGGCAAGAACAAAAGCAATGGAGAGAAGAGGAATGGACATGGGAGGAGATCCTAGACGGTAAAGGACCCTGGGCAGAGCCAGTGGAGTGTCGCCGCCCCAAAGCGGAGCTGGAGGCAGCGAAAGCGGAGAGGAGGTTGTATGAGGCTAAAGCAAGGCAGAGCGGCTGGAAGCCCGAGAGGCTCACCCAAAAATTTCTTGGGGGGGGGCTAAAGGGGAGTGTGGCGAAGCCGGGTTGGTTACCTGAGCCAACTCCCCGGGCTTACCGTGGAGTGAGAGGGCGTCGTACTGGTCAGACACCGTGTTATGCGGTAAAGCGCACGGTGTCCCCAGTACGCGTGCTTAGCCCAGTGCGGGCTATTCCACCTTGCCGCACTGGGAGGGCTAGGTTGGGCATCGAGCCGGATGTCATGAAGCCGGCCCAACGTATCTGGCCTCCAGTACGTCTCCTCGGGCCGGCGTACATGGCACCAGCCTTACAGGTGGTGTCCCCGGTTCGCCTGCATAGCCCAGTGAGGGCTATTCCACCTCGCCGCACTGGCAGGGCTACGGGGACCATTCAACCTGGTAAGGTTGGGGAGGCTCGGTGCTCAAGAGCGCGTGTCCTCCTTCACGGTCCGGTAGATCCGGCGCCACCTTCCCACCCCAGCCCAGTACCATCAGTGCCAACACCACGCACCAGGCTTCCAGTGCGTTTCCAGAGCCCTGTTCCTCCTCCACGCACTCTCCCTGTGGTGCGTGTCTCCAGCCCAGTGCCTCCAGTTCCGGCACCACGCACCAGGCCTCCTGTGCGCCTCAGCAGGTCAGAGTCGGCCGTCTGCCCAACGCCGCCTGCGCTTTCCCAGCGCTGTCTGAACTGCCTGCCTGCCCAGCGTGGTCTGAACTGTCTGCCTGCCCAGCGCTGCCCGTCTGTCCCGAGCCTTCAGAGCCGTCCAGCCAGGACCAGCCAGAGCCGTCCAGCCAGGACCAGCCAGAGCCGTCCAGCCAGGACCAGCCAGAGCCGTCCAGCCAGGACCAGCCAGAGCCGTCCAGCCAGGACCAGCCAGAGCCGTCCAGCCAGGAGCTGCCAGCCAGTCAGGAGCTGCCGGAGCCAGCCAGCCAGGATCCGCCAGAGCCTTCCGCCAGCCAGGATCCACCAGAGCCTTCCGCCAGCCAGGATCCGCCAGAGCCTTCCGCCAGCCAGGATCCGCCAGAGCCTTCCGCCAGCCAGGATCCGCCAGAGCCAGCCGCCAGCCAGGATCCGCCAGAGCCAGCCGCCAGCCAGGATCCGCCAGAGCCAGCCGCCAGCCAGGATCCGCTAGAGCCAGCCGCCAGCCAGGATCCGCCAGAGCCAGCCGCCAGCCAGGATCCGCCAGAGCCGTCCAGCCAGGACCTGCCAGAGTCCCTCAGCCAGGACCTGCCAGAGTCCCTCAGCCAGGACCTGCCAGAGTCCCTCAGCCAGGACCTGCCAGAGTCCCTCAGCCAGGACCTGCCAGAGTCCCTCAGCCAGGACCTGCCAGAGTCCCTCAGCCCGGAGCTGCCGTCCCTCAGCCCGGAGCTGCCGTCCCTCAGCCCGGAGCTGCCGCCCCTTATCCCGGTGCTGCCCCTTATCCCGATGCTGCCCCTTCATTTAGGTGGGTTTAGTTGGAGGGTGGTCATTGGGAGGGGGATACGGAAGCGGGGAGTGACTATGGTGGGGTGGGGACCTCGCCCAGAGCCTGAGCCACCACCGTGGTCAGATGCCCACCCAGACCCTCCCCTAGACTTTGTGCTGGTGCGCCCGGAGTTCGCACCTTAAGGGGGGGGTTATGTCACGTTCCTGACCTGTTTTCTCTTGTTTTGTATGTGTTTATTGGTCAGGGCGTGAGTTTTGGGTGGGCAGTCTATGTTTTCTATTTCTACGTTGGGATTTTGTGTTCGGCCTGGTATGATTCTCAATCAGAGACAGGTGTCTATCGTTGTCCCTGATTGAGAATCATACTAAGGCAGCCTGGGTTTCACTTGTGTTTTGTGGGTGTTTGTCTCCTGTGTCAGTGTTTGTCGCACCATACGGGACTGTTCGGTTTGTTTGTGAGTTCGGTCTTTTGTGTAGTCATTTTCCTGTTCGTGAGTTCTGCGTTTTATGTAAGTTCGCATGTCCAGGTTTGTCTACACATTCGTTTTGTTATTTTGTTAGTTAATTCAAGTCTAGTTCGTTTTCTGTCTTAGTTGTTTTGTCGTGTCTTTATTAAATCATGTCATTCCAAAACGCTGCGCCTTGGTTCAATCACTACTCCTCCTCTTCGGTTGAAGAGGAGGAGGACTACCGTTACACACACATACACAAACATACACACACACACACACACACACACACACTGGTCCATTAGCCATCTTATTACAGTACAGAACTACCAGAAATTAATTATCCATTAAAGCACCAGTGCCCACATGAAAACATGTCATAGTATACTATGGTATGAAGACTATGTGCTGTGTTTTTGGACTGCAGTATACTGTAGTATTTACTGTAGAGTTTTTGGACTGTAGAATACTGTAGTATTTACTGTAGAGTTTTTGGACTGTAGAATACTGTAGTATTTACTGTAGTGCTTTTGGACTGTAGAATACTGTAGTATTTACTGTAGTGCTTTTGGACTGTAGAATACTGTAGTATTTACTGTAGTGCTTTTGGACTGTAGTATACTGTAGTATTTACTGTAGAGTTTTTGTGGACATTACTGTAGTATACTGTAGTATTTAATGTTGGAGGCGTACTGGAAAGATGGAGGAGGGGAGAACAAAGTTGGAGGTGGGGATGAGAGGAGGGATCGGAGAGGAGAGGAGGGTTGGAGACAGGGGAAGATACGTTTGCAGACAGGTGTGGGGTAGAGGTGGGAGGAGGAGTGCGAGAGGGAGAGAAAAGTACAGTACTTTGGTATGATCTGAAGCGAGAGTATAAATAAAACAGGTAGTGACATACAGTATTGTGTCACAGCTGTGCTGGGTCTGACAGAGAAGCCTTAGAGAGAACATGTAGTGGACTATTCTATAGTGCCTCTGCTGTCTCTGCTGTCTCTGTTACAGTGATACTGCTGTCTTCGTCATTGTCTCTGTCAGACATGATGGGCTATGATGAACCTGAGAAACAACAGTGCTAGCTGAAGGCTACTCACATTCACAGCTTGCTGCTTCGCTCTGCTCGGAGCCTCTTAGCACACTGTAACTTACTGCCTTTCTCACCTGATACCCAAGAGGAAGAGGAATAATATCCCTCCACCACTGAAACACATGTCCTGTCTTCATGAAAAATGCTGTTTATGGTTTTGCCTTGTTGTTGTAGCAGAACGTGTCAAGGAATAAAGGCATGTAGATTTGTCACTGTCAGCCAAGTTACTTTTATATTCACCTCTCTCTTCTCCCTGTCAACAGTAACACTACAGGAAAGCGAAGAGGAGATGAACAACAGACTACATCTCTATTAAGGTGAATTTGCCCTTAGACGAAGAAGAAGAATAGAAGAGGAATTGCAGGATCAAAAAGAATAGAATAATACTTAAGACTTATAGAATAAGACTTGAACAGGATCAGTCCCACATATCCTGTATTGGACCTGTTGTACAGCTGTATTGTATTCTTCAAACAGAAACACTCAAACTGAATATTCTCCATCTGCAACTATCTCCATCATCACTATGATGGTTTGGTCTGAATGAGTACAGTACAGTAGAGTATGTCATCTGATCAATAGACTCAGACCTGCCAGCCCAGTCTGCTTCCTGGCCCGTGGCGCCGGCCTCCCATCAACGCTACAGCCTAATGTTAGCTACAGCACCTATCTATCATCTGAAGGAAATTATAGCTCATGTAAATAAATACATTTCTTTATGAAAGAAAAACAAGCATTAGTTTCCCCATTAAACCCACCTGTGACTGTCTGTGCAGTCTTTGTGAAGCGGTAGGTGGGCTTCACGCACACACGCACACACACGCACACACGCACACACAGACCCATGCACACACACGCACTGTTCTAAAGACTGAAACACTCTCTAGATATCCTGTATAGCCACACCCATACAGCACCAACCCTCCTCAATCAGACTGGCCCTTCAGCGATGTGGAGTGTTTTCCTACGTTGACAGGCAGAATGGATGGCTTCCATTACACTGTACAAGAAACACCTTCTGTGGGGAGGAAGGTAGTACATTTGTTTTTTTAATAGCTTTGGTACTATTTTCACAAGTATGTGGTACATTTTCACAACTCTTATTACAAAACTCTAGTCTGGTCACAGTATTTTATTTATAAACCTGTCATTGTGAATTAATTTGGATTGTAAACATCTCTCACCACACAACCATTGATTCAAACTATATGTTTATTGTGAAATGTAATGAGAACATTGGTTTAATCACCAAAACACAACAATGATATCTTTTCAATTTAGTCATTTTAACTACCAGTTAATCCAACAGCAAACAATTCAAGGTATGTGTTTCAAATCGCCCTTAGATGTGCTGAAAGTTATATGGTAGAGTTCTGTAAATTACACATTTTTCACATTAGGCAAAATTACACAACAACATTGACAGAAAATATCAATCCAATGTGTAATCAAAGGTGAATGTCAACAGTGAAGAGGAGACTTTGGGATGCTAGCCTTCCAGGCAGAGTTGCTAAGAAAAAGCCATATCTCAGACTGGCCAATAAAAATAAAAATAAAATAATAAAAATTAAGATGGGCAAAGAACACAGACACTGGACAGAGGAACTCTGCCTAGAAGGCCAGCATCCCGGAATCGCCTCTTCACTGTTGACGTTGAGACTGGTGTTTTGAAGCTGCCAGTTGAGGATTTGTGAGGCATCTGTTTCTCAAACTAGTAGACAACTCTAATGTACTTGTCCTCTTGCTCTGTTGTGCACCGGGGCCTCCCACTCCTCTTTCTATTCTGGTTGGAGCCAGTTTGCACTGTTCTGTAAAGGGAGTAGTACACAGCGTTGTATGAGATCTTCAGTTTCTTGGCAATTTCTCGCATTGAACAGCCTTCATTTCTCAGAACAAGAATAGACTGACGAGTTTCAGAAGAAAGTTCTTTGTTTCACAGGCCATTTTGAGCCTGTAGTCGAACCCACAAATGCTGATGCTCCAGATACTCAACTAGTCTAAAGAAGGACAGTTTTATTGCTTCTTTAATCAGAACAACAGTTTTCAGCTGTGCTAACATAATTGCAAAAGATCTAATGATCAAATAGCCTTTTAAAATGATAAACTTGGATTAGCTAACACAACGTGCCATTGGAACACAGGAGTGATGGTTGCTGATAATGGGCCTCTGTAGATGTAGATATTAGATATGTAGATATTTGTCAGAGTCTATCTAAAAGATAGCGAAGGAGTCAGGCGCAGGACACAGGTAAGAGTAACAATCACTGATTTACTCAATCCAAAACGTAACAAAATCCCGTTCAAAACAGGACTCAAAATACAACACACCGGAATACACGAAAGACAATCACGCACAAAACAGAAAGGGAAACCAGAGGGTTAAATAAGGAACATAATTATGAGATGGGAACCAGGTGTGTAAACAGACAAAAGAAAAAGAAAAAAATGAAACATGGATCGGTGGCGGCTAGAAAGCCGGTGACGTCGACCCCCGAACCCCCCCCGAACAAGGAGAGGGAACAACTTCGGTGGAAGTCGTGACAATATTCCATTAAAAATCTGCCATTTCCAGCTACAATAGTAATTTACAACATTAATGTCTACACTGTATTTCTGATCAATTTCATGTTATTTTAATGGACAAAAAATGTCTAACCTGTCTAGCCTCAGCGTTCCGCTAGCGGAACTCCTCCCACATTCCACTGAAAAGGCAGAGCGCGAAATTCAAAAAATATTTTTTAGAAATATTTAACTTTCACACATTAACAAGTCCAATACAGCAAATGAAAGATACACATCTTGTGAATCCAGTCAACATGTCCGATTTTTTAAATGTTTTACAGCGAAAACAGCACGTATATTTATGTTAGCTCACCACCAAATACAAAGAAGGACAGACATTTTTCACAGCACAGGTAGCATGCACAAAGCCAACCTAACTAACCAAGAACCAACCAAACTAACCAAGAAACAACTTCATCAGATGACAGTCTTATAACATGTTACACAATAAATCTATGTTTTGTTCGAAAAATGTGCATATTTGAGGTATAAATCAGTTTTACATTGCAGCTACCATCACAGCTACCGTCAAAAATAGCACCGAAGCAGCCAGAGTAAATATAGAGACCAACGTGGAATACCTAAATACTCATCATAAAACATTTCTGAAAAATGCATCGTGTACAGAAATGAAAGACAAGCATCTTGTGAATCCAGCCAATATTTCAGATTTTTTAAGTGTTTTACAGCGAAAACACAATATAGCATTATATTAGCTTACTACAATAGCCTACACACAACCGCATTCATTCATCAAGGCACGTTAGCGATAGCAATAGGCACGTTAGCGTTAGCGAATAAACCAGCAAAAGATATCAATTTTCACTAACCTTCATAAACCTTCCTCAGATGACAGTCCTATAACATCAGGTTATACATACACTTATGTTTTGTTCGAAAATGTGCATATTTAGAGCTGAAATCAGTGGTTATCCATTATGCTAACGTAGCTTCTATTTCCCAGAATGTGCGGATATTTCTATTAGACTCTCACCTATTCTGACCAAATAGCAATTCATAAACATTACAAAAAAATACATGTTGTATAGGAAATGATAGTAACACTAGTTCTTAATGCAATCGCAGTGTTAGAATTAAAAAAATATCTTCATTACGACATAAGGCTTATGTTATAGCAAGAGAGTGGCCAAAACCGGGGCGCAAAACTACTAGTATACAGTTCGACAGATATATGAAATAGCATCATAAAATGTTTCTTACTTTTGCTGATCTTCCATCAGAATGTTGGACAAGGGGTCCTTTGTCCAGAACAGTCGTTGTTTGGATTTAGAACATCGTTTTTCCCTCTTCAATTAGCCAGCACACTGGCCAAGTGGCTCGAAGCTCTCCTTTCTGAACAAAGGCACACAACGCAACACGCCTAACGTCCCGAATAAATTTCAAAAATCGAATAAAACTATATTGAAAAAACATACTTTACGATGATATGGTCACATGTATCAAATAAAATCAAAGCCGGAGATAGTAATCGGCTATAACGACAGCTATTCCGATGGCAAATCCAGAACCAACTTCGCGCCTTCCTGAAAACATAAAATGGGGGACACGTCATTCCAAGAGGACGTATTCCATCTCAGACCAAGATAATCACTCCATTTCTTCTCTCACTGCATCTTGACATCCTGGGGAAGGTGTATGACGTGCATGTATACTCATACGTGTCATGCCCATTTATAGGCAGGCCCTTGAACAGAGCATAATTTTCAGACTTTCCACTTCCTGGTCAGAAAGTGTGCTGCCAAATGAGTTCTGTTTTACTCACAGACAAAATTCAAACGGTTTTAGAAACTAGAGAGTGTTTTCTATCCAATAGTAATAATAATATGCATATTGTACGAGCAAGAATAGAGTACGAGGCCGTTTAAATTGGGCACGTTTTTTCCCCAAAGTGTAAATAGCGCCCTCTATCCTCATCAGGCTAAGTGACCCCAAACTTTTGAACGGTAGTGTATATATAATTGCAACATAGGTGTACTGTCTGTAATCAAATGTAAATGTAAATGAATGAAAATAAAACATAACGTTTAGCATGCATCAAGCCTGTCTAAGCATTTGACCATTATTTTTCATCCACATCACAGTGAATGTCCTCATTGTTCATGCACTGCGGGAAAAACCTTTTGGCATGGTGAATCCAAGCTTGACATTGGTCTGCATTGATGTCGTCACATGCCTCATCCATGGACAGAAGGAGAGTGGCACGCTCATGATCGTACACCTTCCACCAGCATGCCGAAAAATAGGGTTGAGGAAGGGTGGGAGCAGGTATAGGGTCACGAATGGGGGATGTGCCCGAAACCATGCCTGAACCACCTCTGCATGGTGGAACCTGACACTGTCCCACACAATGACATTGGTGACCTCTTCGCCTTGACAGGCCTGCTCAATTTAATTGGGAAACACAATGAGGTGTGCAGCGTTGTAGCTTCCAAGTAATGGCCTATGTCCTACCACACCATCTTCAGAGATAGCTGCGCACATGGAGATGTTTCCCCCATGTTGTCCAGGCAATTGGACGGTCACCCATTTGGTCAGGTTGAAGCCTGCTTCATCAACAAAGATACACTTGTGATGGTTCACAGCAGCATCAAGCACCACCACCCTCTAAAACATTATTTTGGTTAGTTATTTTGGTATCATGTGCATCAAATAGTAACAGTAATACAGTATATAGTGCTGTAAATGAACATACTTGGCTCACAGTTGTTTCACCCCGCAGTTGTTTCTCTCTAAAGGTACCAGGTAAATGTTTTTCATAGATACCTGCTGCTTCTCCAAAAGGCAGGTGATTGTTTGGTAAACTGATGGATGCCACATTGGCAAAGGTGTCATTGTTCTCCTCCATGGACTGCTTTATTTTAGACAGCCATATGTCATTCCTGGCCAACGCCATTTCCACCACTGCCCACTCCTGCTGGTCGGTCAGCACACGGCTACGGCCACCACCATGGGTTCTTCTGTCAATTCTGAGGGTAGAACGGAGTATACTACCAATAGATTATACTGTAAGAATACTGTAACATGCTTTGAATTTACAAACAGTTGAAGTTGGAAGTTTACATACACTTAGGTTGGAGTCATTAAAACTCGTTTTTCAACCACTCCACAAATTTCTTTTTAACAAACTATAGTTTTGGCAAGTCGGTTAGGACATCTACTTTGTGCATGACACAAGTCATTTTCCCAACAATTGTTTGTGGGCAGAACTGAAAAAGCTTGTGCGAGCAAGGAGGCCTACAAACCTGACTCAGTTACACCAGCTCTGTCAGGAGGAATGGGCCAAAATTCACCCAACTTATTGTCGGAAGCTTGTGGAAGGCTACCCAAAATGTTTGACCCAAGTTAAACAATTTAAAGGCAATGCTACCAAATACTAATTGAGTGTATGTAAACTTCTGACCCACTGGGAATGTGATGAAAGAAATAAAAGCTGAAATAAATTATTCTCTCTACTATTATTCTGACATTTCACATTCTTAAAATAGAGTGGTGATCCTAACTGACCTAAGACAGTTAATTTTTACGAGGATTAAATGTCAGGAATTGTAAACATTTTTTTACATTTTTTACATTTTAGTCATTTAGCAGACGCTCTTATCCAGAGCGACTTACAGTAGAGTGCATACATTTTTATTACATTTTTTTTACATACTGAGACAAGGATATCCCTACCGGCCAAACCCTCCCTAACCCGGACGACGCTATGCCAATTGTGCGTCGCCCCACGGACCTCCCGGTTGCGGCCGGCTGCGACAGAGCCTGGGCGCGAACCCAGAGACTCTGGTGGCGCAGCTAGCAGTGCGATGCAGTGCCCTAGACCACTGCGCCACCCGGGAGGCCAAACAAATAGTTTAAATGTATTTGGCTAAGCTGTATGTAAACTCCGACTTCAACTGTACCTAAATGTTTAATATCCATAATTTGTATGATTATTTATTTGAATTGTGCGCCCTCCAATTTCACCAGATGTTGTCGACAGGTGTCCCGCTGATGGGACGCCTAGCCCTAATTAACCAAGTTTATTCTCCCAGATGGTCAATACAGCTGCATCAGACAAAACATGTTTCCACCAACACAAGTATATATACCCCAATTTAGATGCACTTCTCCTTCTCCCCAATCCTTACATATTTTATGGTTCGACAGGAAGACAAAGTGATAGGGTAATGAACCGCTCCTCCTCCCTTAAGGTGACCTGACCTGACCTCAACCCCCTTGATGCCTAATTCAAAGCTCTCCACCCGTATCACCTACATGTATTTTGCTAAGGTGTATGTAAACTTCTGACTTCAACTGTACATTAAAATATGTAATTTACTGTAAATATAATGGTAAAGCATAGTGCATATCCTGCAGACTTACTGGTTTTCTTGGCAAAATGTTCTCATGATCGAATTCACAGCTGACCTCTTTGACGGTTTACCATGCCCACCTCTGTGAACTCTTTGATGGGGCCCATGCCCACCTCTTTGACCTCTTTGATGGGGCCCATGCCCACCTCTTTGACCTCTTTGACGGTTTACCATGCCCACCTCTTTGAACTCTTTGATGGGGCCCATGCCCACCTCTTTGACCTCTTTGACGGTTTACCATGCCCACCTCTTTGAACTCTTTGATGGGGCCCATGCCCACCTCCCTGACAGGCCCCTTGTCCACAAGGTCTTTGATTTCTTCCTCTCCCTTGCTGTCTATCCTGCTCCATGTTGAAAGAAATTGCAAGTGTTCACACACCCTTTTATGTGGTGACCAATTGTGGCTACCACTATGTGAAATCAATTTGCAATAATGCTTAGTCATTATGTATGGTTATCATGAATCATACATGTAATTTAGATGTTCATACTTTACAAACATTTTATTTCTGTAGTTTTCAAATTCCATATATAGTAGACAAACCAGTTAAAATCTGTAGGTTTACCAAACGGTTAAGTGATTAACCATTTAAGCACAGTTGGATTAAGTGATGGTCAAATGTATTTAAACAAATGAGGAGTATTGTGAGCATTGCATTGTGAAAGGTATTTACTTTATATGAAAGGTATTTCTAGATTAAATACTGATTAGGTTTGGTGAGAAAGTTCCTGTGTGATTTTCTGTGTTGTACTTAGTCAGTTGAAAATGTGCTTAAAGTTTTGAAAAAAACTTCCTTTTTGATTTTCTGTTCTGCATTTTGTACTGAGAGTTTTTACCACATACTTGTGAAAATAGTACCAAAGCGATAAAAAATAACTCTATACGAGAGATGGAAGGAGAGGGCTGGGCCGCTAGTTGAGAACAAGTTCTCATTTGCAACTGCGACCTGGCCAAGATAAAGCAAAGCAGTGTGACACAGACAACAACACAGAGTTACACATGGAGTAAAAAATAAACAAGCCAATAACACAATAAACAAGTCGATGCCACAGTAGAAAAAAAAAAGTCTATATACAGTGTGTGCAAAAGGCATGAGGAGGTAGGCAATAAATAGGCCATAGGAGCGAATAACTACAATTTAGTAGATTAACACTGGAGTGATGAATGAGCAGATGATGATGTGCAAGTAGAGATACTGGTGTGCAAAAGAGCATAAAAGTAAATAAAATAAAAACAGTATGGGGATGAGGTAGGTAGATTGGGTGGGCTATTTACAGATGGACTATGTACAGCTGCAGCGATCGGTTAGCTGCTCAGATAGTTGATGTTTAAAGTTGGTGAGGGAAATAACAGTCTCCAACTTCAGCGATTTTTACAATTTGTTCCAGTCACTGGCAGCAGAGAACTGGAAGGAAAGGCGGCCAAATGAGGTGTTGGCTTTGGGGATGATCAGTGAGATATACCTGCTGGAACATGTGCTACGGGTGGGTGTTGTTATCGTGACCAGTGAACTGAGATAAGGCGGAGCTTTACCTAGCATAGACTTATAGATGACCTGGAGCCAGTGGGTCTGGCGACGAGTATGTAGCGAGGGCCAGCCGACTAGAGCATACAGGTCGCAGTGGTGGGTGGTATAAGGTGATTTGGTAACAAAACGGATAGCACTGTGATAGACTGCATCCAGTTTGCTGGCTATTTTGTAGATGACATCGCCGAAGTCGAGGATCGGTAGGATAGCCAGTTTTACTAGGGTAAATTTGGCGGCGTGAGTGAAGGAGGCTTTGTTTCGAAATAGAAAGCCGATTCTAGATTTGATTTTGGATTGGAGATGTTTAATATAAGTCTGGAAGGATAGTTTACATTCTAGCCAGACACCTAGGTATTTATAGTTGTCCACATATTCTAGGTCGGAACCGTCCAGGGTGGTGATGTTAGTCGGGCAGGCGGGTGCGGGCAGCGAACGGTTGAAAAGCATGCATTTGGTTTTACTAGCGTTTAAGAGCAGTTGGAGGCCATGGAAGGAGTGTTGTATGGCATTGAAGCTCGTTTGGAGGTTAGTTAGCACAGTGTCCAAGGAAGGGCCAGAAGTATACAGAATGGTGTCGTCTGCATAGAGGTGGATCACGGAATTGCCCGCAGCAAGAGCGACATCATTGATATATACAGAGAAAAGAGTCAGCCCGAGAATTGAACCCTGTGGTACCCCCATAGAGACTGCCAGAGGTCCGGACAACATGCCCTCCGATTTGACACACTGAACTCTGTCTGCAAAGTAGTTGGTGAACCAGGCGAGGCAGTCATTAGAAAAACCTATTGAGGCTATTGAGTCTGCCGATAAGAATACGGTGATTGACAGAGTCAAAAGCCTTGGCCAGGTCGATGAAGACGGCTGCACAGTACCGTCTTTTATCGATGGCGGTTATGATATCATTTAGTACCTTGAGCGTGGCTGAGGTGCACCCGTGGCCGGCTCGGAAGCCGGATTGCACAGCGGAGAAGGTACGGTGGGATTTGAAATGGTCAGTGATCTGTTTATTAACTTGGCTTTCGAAGACTTTAGATAGGCAGGGCAGGATGGATATAGGTCTGTAACAGTTTGGGTCTAGGGTGTCACCCCTTTTGAAGAGGGGGATGACCGCGGCAGCTTTCCGATCTTTAGGGTTCTCAGACGATACGAAAGAGAGGTTGAACAGGCTGGTAATAGGGGTTGCAACAATGGCGGCGGATAGTTTTAGAAAGAGAGGGTCCAGATTGTCTAGCCCAGCTGATTTGTACGGGTCCAGGTTTTGCAGCTCTTTCAGAACATCTGCTGTCTGGATTTGGGTGAAGGAGAAGCTGGGGAGGCTTGGGCGAGTAGCTGCGGGGGAGGCGGAGCTGTTGGCCGGGGTTGGAGTAGCCAGGAGGAAGGCATGGCCAGCCGTTGAGAAATGCTTATTGAAATTTTCGATTATCATGGATTTATCAGTGGTGACCGTGTTCCCTGCCTCAGTGCAGTGGGCAGCTGGGAGGAGGTGCTCTTGTTCTCCATGGACTGTACAGTGTCCCAAAACGTTTTGGAGTTAGAGCTACAGGATGCGAATTTCTGCTTGAAAAAGCTAGCCTTTGCTTTCCTGATATCCGGGTCAGGTCGATTAGAAAGGCCTGCTCGCAGAAGTGTTTTAGGGAGCGTTTGACAGTGAAGAGGGGTGGTCGTTTGACCGCGGACCCATAGCGGAAACAGGCAATGAGGCAGTGATCGCTGAGATCCTGATTGAAAACAGCGGAGGTGTATTTGGAGGGCAAGTTGGTCAGGATAATGTCTATGAGGGTTCCCATGTTTACGGATTTAGGGTTGTACCTGGTGGGTTCCTTGATGATTTGTGTGAGATTGAGGGCATCTAGCTTAGATTGTAGGACTGCCGGGGTGTTAAGCATATCCCAGTTTAGCTCACCTAACAGAACGAACTCTGAAGCTAGATGGGGAGCGATCAATTCACAAATGGTGTCCAGGGCACAGCTGGGAGCGGAGGAGTTTCGATAGCAGGCGGCAACAGTGAGAGACTTATTTCTGGAGAGGTTAATTTCTTTTTTATTAGAAGTTCAAACTGTTTGGATATAGACCTGGAAAGTATGACAGAACTTTGCAGGCTATCTCTGCAGTAGATTGCAACTCCTCCCCCTTTGGCAGTTCTATCTTGACGGAAAATGTTGTAGCTGGGTATGGAAATCTCAGAATTGTTGGTGGCCTTCCTAAGCCAGGATTCAGACACGGCAAGGACATCAGGGTTGGCGGAGTGTGCTAAAGCAGTGAGTAAAGCAAACTTAGGGAGGAGGCTTCTGATGTTGACATGCATGAAACCAAGGTTTTTTCAATCACAGAAGTCAACAAATGAGGGTGCCTGGGCCTGGGTGTACCTCCACATCACCCGAGGAACAGAGGAGGAGTAGGATGAGGGTACGGCTAAAGGCTACCAAAACTGGTCGCCTAGAGCGTTGGGGACAAAGAATAAAAGGAGCAGATTTCTGGGCGTGGTAGAATAGATTCAGGGCATAATGTCCAGACAGGGGTATGGTGGGGTGCGGGTACAGCGGAGGTAAGCCCAGGCACCTTGTGATGATAAGAGAGGTTGTATCTCTGGATAAGCTGGTTATAATGTGTGAGGTCACCGCATGAGTGGGAGGTGGGACAAAGGAGGTTTCAGAGGTATAATGAGTGGAACTAGGGGCTCTATTGTAAACTAAAACAATGATAACTAACCTAAACAACAGTATACAAGGCATATTGACATATGAGAGAGACATACAGCGAGGCATAAAGTAATCACAGGTGTTGATTTGGAGAGCTAGCTAAGACAACAACGGGTGAGACAACAACAGCTAATCAACTAAAACAACAACAACAGGTAAAATGGCGATGAATGGGCAGAGAGGGTCGGTTAACTACACAAGGAGCCTGAGTTCGCGGCTGGGGCCGACAGATAAACAAAAATAAATAAATAAATAAACAGAATGGAGTAACGTGATTAATGGACAGTCCAGCGGGCATCAGCTATATAGCCAAGTGATCATAGGGTCCAGGGGGCAGCAAAAGAAGGAACAGGGAAGCCGCGGAGTAGTCGTTACTACGCTAGCACGCGGGCAACACAGCGTTTAAAGTTAGTAGCCCGGGGCTAGTAGAAGCGTCTGCTCTGACGTCCGACGGAGTCCGGTTGAAGGCACAGCGGATGGAGTATTCGTCAGGCAGACCTGTCGTGGTGGTGCGGCGGGGCGCCGTGTCGACTAAGGATCCAAGCCAGATGGCGAAAGAGGTATTGTAGTTGTAGTAATTTACAGACAGTTAGCAGGCCGATGCTAACACGCTAACAGTTAGTAGGCCGGGGCTAAACAAGCTAGCAGTTAGCAGACCGGGTTAGCAAGCAAGCAGTTAGCAGGAGCTAGCAGTTAGCAGACCGGGGCAGGCAAGCCAGCAGTTAGTAGACCGGGGCTAGCAAGTTAGCTTTTGGGGGACGTTGCGATGGGGGTAAGTTTGTTTTTGCCTCTTCGTGCGGTGACGTTGATAGACCAGTCGTGGAGTTAGTAGGGTTCCAAGTAGCTCTACGTAGCTAGTAGGCCTAGCAGGTTAGCAGAATGGGCCTTCAGCCGGAGTCGCGCCTGAGGGGCCATTTGGAATCCTCGGGCAGATTATGTCGGTATTCCAGTCGTAGAGGATCGGCGGGGTTCCGTGCCCCGTATCGGCAGTAGAAAGGGTCCGGATATTGTAGCCCAGGAGTGAGCCGGGAGATGGGTCTAGCATGGGCTAGCCCCAGGCTAGTTGGTGCTAGCTCCGGGACGGAAAAGTTAGCCAGGAGTAGTCAACCCGGGTTGTGGTTAGCTAGCTGTGATGATCCAGATGAAAAGGTTCAGAGTTTGTGGTAGGAATTCGGGGATATGGAGAGAAAGATAGGTCCGGTATGCTCTGGTTTGAAGCGCGTTGTACGAATTGGCGAGAGCTTTCCGAGCTAAAGGTTAGCTGATGACCGCTAGCAGTGGTTAGCTGATTGATAGCTGGTAGCTAGTTAGCTAGCTAGCTTCAGTTGAGGTATTCCAGTTCGGAGGTAAATAGAAATACTTTTTTTTTAAACGATCCACACCACATTGGGTGAGGCGGGTTGCAGGAGAATATTTTGAAGTTGACGTTTAGGAAAAATATTAAAAAGAACGCAAAGAAAAAGATATATACACATGGGACGAGACAAGACAAAGACAAAGACATCTGACTGCTACGCCATCTTGGAATCCACTGACTGCTGTCACAGTTAATCAACCGCTACAGAATGACCATTGTCATCATCCTCATCCTCCTGATTCTCATTCTCATCATCATATTCATCCTCCTCATCATCATCATCATTATCATCATCCTCTGGGCACCAAGCAGAGCACAGCAGGACAAATATGACTGTGCTTAGCTAGGATGCTAATGCTACCACAGACATCCTATTAAATGAATATGTAATGACATGAATGCTGCTCTGTTTTTGTATGAGGAGGATGGCTAGTTTCCACAGCCTCTAACTTCTCCTTTCTCCTTTCACTGTTACCTATCTCTGAGGCTGAGAGAGGAGAGACACTGTTACCTATCTCTGAGGCTGAGAGAGGAGATACACTGTTACCTATCTCTGAGGCTGAGAGAGGAGAGACACTGTTACCTATCTCTGAGGCTGAGAAAGGAGAGACACTGTTACCTATTGATAGGTGAGAATTATCTGTTAATTGAATGATTAGAATGTTCCGCCCTGAAACATATAATTGTATGGAAGTGATTAGAATGTATACATCATAATCAATAAATGTGTCGTCCTAGTCAGAATTAGGGTAAAGACAATATGTCTTTATGGTATTTTAAACAGACTGTCTGAGCTTGGTGCCGACCTGACTAGAGATTTGGGAGAGAACAGGGAGTATGTCTCAAGAACAAGGTCACTAATCTCTGTCGGCTGGGTAGCAGGACATGTGTGTGCGTCTGTTAGTGTGTATGTGTGTGCGTCTGTGTATGTGTATGTGTGTGTGTATGTGTGTGCGTATGGTTGTGTAAATGTGTGGGCGTGAGAAGTCAGTATAAAATGAATTGTTTTGTATTCTTGACTTTAGAACGTTCTCTGAATAAACTGTACTAACCTTTTGTATAAGCTGAGTCTTTGACTAATTATTATTATACCCATGGTCTTACAAACCTCGGGAATTGGTCAGAGCTATTGATTGATTGTTATTATTATTAGGATTGGAAATTCTCTTATTACCTATCTCTGAGGCTGAGAGAGGAGAGACAGCGAGTGAGAAGAGGAAAGAGGGACGTCACAGCTGACATTCTACCTGGCTGACTGGTGACAGGTTCAGCAGGGGTCAGATCCCTCTGTCAGCTGAGTCACCACGACAACTCCTGAGTGACAGCAGGGAGCAGCTGTAGTCTCCTCTGTATATGTGTGTGTGTGTTTGTGTGTGAATGGAACGACAGGCAAGGACAAATGCGAGGTCAGTGCAGTCTTACAGCTCATTCTGTGTTTCAGGAAACTGACAACAGGCTATGTCTGGCTCACGAAGAAGAAAATGCCGCACGCACGCACGCACGCACGCACGCACGCACGCACGCACGCACGCACGCACGCACGCACGCACGCGCACACACACACACACACACACACACACACACACACACACACACACACACACACACACACACACACACATTGAAATGCAACAAGTCCCTTAATAGCTCTTCTCAACTTTCAGCTGAACCATCCCTGACACCACCTGACACATCATCACCAGTGTTTCCAGGAAAACAACACTATGAGAGACCAGAGTTCAACTTGATTTAAATGTGATTCCTGTAGCTTTTCATCAGCCTTTCATCAGGACACAGACACTGTCACAACCACAGCAGACCACCATGTCCTTGGGTGGAAGATTGTTGGCACATAGTAAAACACATGCAAGCACTCACACACACACACACACACACACACACACACACACACACACACACACACACACACACACACACACACACACACACACACACACACACACACACACACTTGGACCGAAGACAAAACACAACATCTTTCCTCGCACCTCGTTTTCACTGCTCTCCCATGGGCAAGCCAGACAGGAAATGGGAATGACTGCTTCCTGTCTGTGTTTGCTTTGAAGAGCAACCTAAGGGGAACATGTTGTAGCGGCTCCATGTTCCTCTGCTGTCATCAGCTTCTTTGTAACCTGTGATATACTGTTTCCCCTCCACTGTTTCATCTGAAATGTAGCACTTCCCTGTGCGATTTATGTCATCACCGCCACATCCTGGTCTCTCCCACACTTACAGTAACACAGGGGACAGGGACCACCATGGAAACTAGGACGCACCTAGAGAGAGGGTTGTTTACAACCACACTGAACGACATCATCATGCCAATAATATATAGTTGTTTATTGTGGTAGATCAATCTGGACCCAGATCACATGAGGATAGCACACAGTTCAACACAGGACAAAGTCAGCAGGACATAGTCACCTGTGGGAATCTGATTAATCCCAGGAGAAAAGTTGCTGGTTTGAATCCTGGAGCCGACAAGAAGAAAAATTGGGATAATAATGTTATATTGAGGAGGAGTAGAGGATTTATGAATCTTTTGAGCTCTATGGACTTTATCCAACATGTTACTGGGCCCACCCATAACTGTGGCCATACTCTTGACCTGGTTATTACCAGGGCTTTCTATCACAGGATGTTGGTGGCACCTTAATTGGGGAGGACGGGCTTGTGGTAATGGCTGGAGCGGAATCAGTGGAATGGTATCAAATACATCAAACACATGGTTTCCATATGTTTGATGACATTCCATTCACGCCATTCCGGCCCTTTATTATGAGCTATCCTGCCCTCAGCAGCCTCCTGTGCTTTCTATTGATATATCCTCTATTGTTGATGTTGCTTTATCTGATCACCACTGTGTATTTTTTACTACCTTATTGCCCATAGCACAGGGTAATACATAAAAAAACGCATTATTAAGAAACGCTATCTTACCACTGAAGTTGCTACAGATTTTATTGAGTGTATGAACAATACTCCACCACCTATTCTTCCTTCCTCTTGTGATGATTTAGTTAATACATTTAATAGCAAATTAAGGGCATCAATTAATGCCATAGCTCCTGTAAAGTTGAAAAGGCCACATTCAAACAGAGTGTTCCTTGGATGAGTGAGGAAACTCATCAATTAAAAATAAATTACAGAAAGGCAGAAATTCAAAAAGTCAAAGTTGCAGGTCCATTATGATATTCTGAAAGAGCAACTTGGCATATATAACAAGGCAATTATAAATGCCAGACGGGCTTATTTTTCTAACTTGATCACTATTAATCAGAATAATTTGAGAGTGCTCTTCTCGACCATTGATGGCATGATAAATCCTACCCCCGCAAATCTATGTGAACTTTACTCCACATCTAAATGTGATGAGTTTCCGGCATATTTCAGAGATAAGATAACCAACACTAAGATGTGTATCAGTCAAGCAAGACCTGATGAGAAATGTGATGGTACAGTATGTGCCCTATCCTAAAACGCAAAGGCACTATGGATTTATTTTCCCTGATTGACACAGACACACTACCGGTCAAAAGTTTTAGAACACCTACTCATTCAAGGGTTGTTCTTTATTTGTACTATTTTCTACATTGTAGAATAATAATGAAGACATCAAAACTATGAAATAACACATATGGAATCATGTAGTAACCAAAAAATGTTGATCAAATGAAAAATGTGAGATTCTTCAAATAGCCACCCTTTGCCTTGATGACAGCTTTGCACACTCTTGGCATTCTCTCAACCAGCTTCACCTGGAATGCTTTTCCAACAGTCTTGAAGGAGTTCCCACATATGCTGAGCACTTGTTGGCTGCTTTTCCTTCACTCTGCGGTCCGACTCATCCCAAACCATCTCAATTTGGTTGAGGTTGGGGGATTATGGATGCCAGGTCATCTGATGCAGCACTCCATCACTCTAATTATTGGTAAAATAGACCTTACACAGCCTGGAGGTGTGTTGGGTCACTGTCCTGTTGAAAAACAAATGATAGTCCCACGAAGACCAAACCAGATGGGATGGTGTATTGCTGCAGAATGCTGTGGTAGCCATGCTGGTTAAGTGTCCCTTGAATTCTAAATAAATCACAGACAGTGTCAACAGCAAAGCACCCCCACACCATAACACCTCCTCCTCCATGCTTTACGGTGGGAAATACACATGCGTAGATGCGCAAAAATCTAAAATTTGGACTCCAGAACAAAGGACACATTTCCACCGGTCTAATGTCATTGCTTGTGTTTCTTGGCCCAAGCAAGTCTCTTCTTATTATTGGTGTCCTTTTGTAGTGGTTTCTTTGCAGCAATTCGACCATGAAGGCCTGTTTCACGCAGTCTCCTCTGAACAGTTGATGCTGAGATGTATCTGTTACTTGAACTCTGTGAAGCATTTATTTGGGCTGCAATTTCTGAGGCTGGTAACTCTGATGAACTTATCCTTTGCAGCAGAGGTAACTCTGGGTCTTCCAATCCTGTGGCGATCCTCATGAGAGCCAGTTTCATCTTTAGCGCTTGATGGTTTTTGCGACTGCACTTGAAGAAACTTTCAAAGTTCTTGAAATTTTCCGGATTGACTGACCTTCATGTCTTAAAGTAATGATGGACTGTCATTTCCCCGTGCCGCCCCCGCAAGATGCCGTCCTGGGCTGCCCATGTCGCCTATATCTAAATCCAGCACTGGCACAGAGACAGACTTATTTAAAGTGGTAAATTATCTAAGAGCCAACACAGATGCCAAACAGCTCTCTGCCCTTGTACTCTTAGATGTACAGTGCCTTTGGAAAGTATTCAGACCCCTTGACTTTTTCCACATTTTGTTACATTACAGACGTATTCTAAAATGTATTAAATCTACACACAATACACCATAATGACAAAGTGAAAACAAGTTTTTAGGAACCCCCCCCCCCCCCCCCCCCCCCGCAAAACAGAAATACCTAATTTACATAAGTATTCAGACCCTTTGCTATGAGACTCGAAATTGAGCTCAGGTGCATCCTGTTTCCATTGATCATCCTTGAGATGTATCTACAACTTGATAGGAGTCCACCTGCGGAAAATGACATTGACTGAACATGATTTGGAAAGGCACACATCTATCTATATTAGGTCTCACAGTTGACAATGCATGTCAGAGATTAAACCAGGCCATGACGTCGAAGGAATTGTCCGTAAAGCTCTGAGACAGGATTGTGCCAAGGCACAGATCTGGGGAAGGGTATCAAAACATTTCTGCAGCATTGAAGGTCCCCAAGAACACAGTGGCCTCCATCATTCTTAAATGGAATAAGTTTGGAACCACCAAGACTCTTCCTAGAGCTGGCCACCCGGCCAAACTGAGCAATCGAGGGAGAAGGGCCTTGGTCAGAGAGGTGACCAAGAACCCGATGGTCACTCTGACAGTGCTCTAGAGTTGCTCTGTGGAGATGGAAGAACCTTCTAGATGGACAACCATCTCTGCAGCACTCCACCAATCAGGCCTTTATGGTAGAGTGGCCAGACGGAAGCCACTCCTCAGGAAAAGGCACATGACAGCTCGCTTGGAGTTTGCCAACAGGCACCTAAAGACTCTCAGAGCATGAGAAACAAGATTCTCTGGTCTGATATAACCAAGATGAACACTTTGGCCTGAATGCCATGCGTCACATCTGGAGGAAACCTGGCACCATCCCTACGGTGAAGCATAGTGGTGGCAGCATTATGCTGTGGGGATGTTTTTCAAAGGCAGGGACTGGGAGACTAGTCAGGATCGAGGCAAAGATAAACGAAGCAAAGTACAGAGAGATCCTTAATAATGAAAACCTGCTCCAGAGCGCTCAGGACTTCAGACTGGTAGAAGGTTCAACTTCCAACAGGACAATGACCCTAAGCAACAGCCAAAACAATGCAGGAGTGGCTTCAGGACAAGTCTCTGAATGCCCTTGAGTGGCCCAGCCAGAGCCTGGACTTGAACCTGATTGAACATCTCTGGAGAGACATGAAAATAGCTGCGAGGCAACGCTACCCATCCAGCCTGACAGAGCTTGAGAGGATCTGTGGAGAAGAATGGAGAAACTCCCCAAATACAGGTGTGCCAAGTTTGTAGCGTTATACCCAAGAAGACTTGAGGCTGTAATCAGTGCCAAAGGTACTTCAACAAAGTACTGAGTAACGGTCTGAATACATATGTAAATGTGATATTTTATATATATTTTTTTTCATAAATTAGCATAATAAAAAAAATGCTTTGTCATTATGGGGTATTGTGTGTAGATTGATGAAGAAACAATTCATTCAATTTTAGAATAAGGCTGTAACCTAACAAAATGTGGAAAAAGTCAAAGGGTCTGAATACTTCTCGATGGCTCTGTAAATACACTATTGACCATGATGTCCTTCTGGACAGACGGGAGAGGTGGGTTGGCCTCTCCGGTCCAGTTCTAAATTGGTTTAAAACCTATTTAAAACCTCTTAAGGATCTGCCTCTTTTTTCAATTTTCGCCTAAAATGACATTCCCAAATCTATGACATACTCAGGCCCTAAAGCAAGGATATGCATATACTTGATACCATTTGAAAGGAAACACTTTGAAGTTTGTGGAAATGTGAAAGGAATGTTAAACTTTATGTAACTGGGCAAGTCAGTTACGAATACATTTTTATTTACAATGGCGGCCTACCGGGGAACAGTAGGTTAACTGCCTTGTTCAGGGGTAGAATGACATATTCTTACCTTGTCAGCTCGGGGACTCAATCCAGCAACCTTTCAGTTACTGGTTCAATGCTCTAACCACTAGGCTACCTGCCACCCCAAATGTAGGAGACTATATCACATTAGATCTGGTAAAAGATAATACAAAGAAAAAACAAGTTTTTTTGTATTTTTTTGTACCATCATCTTTGAAATGCAAGAGAAAGGGCATAATGAATTATTCTAGCCCAGGCGCAATTTAGACTTTGGACACTAGATGACAGCACTGTATGTGCAAAAATTGCATATCTATGCAAAATGTTGTATCAAGACTGCCCAAATGTGCCTAAATGGTTTATTAATACATTTTCAAGTTCATAATTGTGCACTCTCCTCAAACAATAGCATGGTATTCCTTCACTCTAATAGCTACTGTAAATTGGACAGTGCAGTTAGATTAACAAGAATTTAAGCTTTCTGCCCATATCAGATATGTCTGTGTCCTGGGATTTTTTTTTGTTTCTTACAACCTCATGCTAATCACTTTAGCCTACGTTAGCTCAACCGTACCGCGGATGGGACACCGATCCTGAAGAAGATTTATTAACCTATTTAAATTGATTAACCTATTTAACCCGTTGAGAGTTTTTTGTCACCCGTGTTGAACATAACTCAGAGAAAATACATTACACAAGTGGCATTCAACAATGTTCGATTTTGGGTCAGATACTGTTCAGTTTATATATGTTACCCCTTGGCAGCGTTATCAGAAATCACAGCATTGATTTTCACTTCTACGTAGACGATACACAACTTTACATTTCTGTGTCACCAGAGGATTTTAGTTCCACGATTAATCATTGGAATGTATTAGTGATTTAAATACTTGGATGGTTCACAACTTCCTCCAGCTAAATCAAGACAGGACCGAGGTACTTATTGTTGGAGCCAAAGCATAGAAAGGGAATCTAGCCGCATATTTGAATTAACGGGCAATAAAGATAAAACACCAGGTAAAAACCCTAGTTTTTATTTTAGATTCTGAACTAAATTTCATATCACACATTACGAATGTGACCAAAATAATTTTTTACCACCTGAGGAACATTGCCAAGGTGTGGCCGTTTCTCTCTCAGGCGGACACAAAGAGACTCATCCATGGTTTAATTACAAGCAGCCTTGACTACTGTAATGCTCTCCTGTCTGGTCTGCCCAAGAAAGCCATTGGTCAACTGAAAAACATACAGAATGCTGCAGCACGGGTAATGACCAAGACCTGACGGAGAGCACACATTACACCGGTTTTAAAGTCTCTGCACTGGCTGCTTGTGGGTTTTAGAATTAATTTTAAGATTCTTCTATTGGTTTTTAAATCAATCCACAATTGTGCACCCCAATACATGTCAGACATGCTTTTATGTTATGCATGAAGTAGTTCCCTCAAGTCCTCTGGCACTGGCCTTTTAACTATCCCAAAGCCTAGGACCTTATGCCCCCAGCCTCTGGAATAGCCTGCCAGAGAACCTGAGGGGAGCCAAAACTATGGACAGACATAAAACACATTTTTAGCTTTGCTTTTCCCTAGGGTGCTGTTTAGTAGTTCAGTTTGTGTCATTTCTTTTAGCTTATGTGTAGTATAGTAAAGTGTAGTAAATATTTAAGCTTTTATTTTCATTGTTTTGTATTCCTGTATTCCTGTAAAGCACATTGCTTTGCATCCCATGTCTGAAATGTGCTGTAAAAATAAAGCTTGATTTGATTTGTGAATTACTTCTATTCATGGTCTGTGTTCCTCAGGATAATAGATTTCGCAGGACTAATGAACTCCGAACGACAGCCTCTCAGACCTCACTCTTTCAGGCATACACACACGGGCATGTGCATGCACTCCTTCTGCTTAGTGTGAGTGTGATCCATGACCTGAAAGACTGCAGGTATGTGTGACGGCCGCTGACCTGCCTCCTCTCTCGTTTACAGGTCACACATCTTGCTGCTGTGAAGGCACACTGTGGTATTTCACCCAGTAGATATGGGGGTTTATCCAAATTGGATTTGTTTTTCAAATTACTTGTGGGTCTGTGTAATCTGAGGGAAATATGTGTCTCTGATATGGTCATACATTTGGTAGGAGGTTAGGAAGTGCAGCTGTTTCCACCTCATTTTGTGGTGGAAACTTGAGAGCCAGGTCTGCCTACGGCGGCCTTTCTTAATAGCAAGGCTATGCTCACTGAGTCTGTACATAGTCAAAGCTTTCCTTAAGTTTGGGTCAGTCACAGTGGTCAGGTACTCTCTGTTTAGGGTCAAATAACATTCTAGTTTGTTCAGTTTTTTTTGTTAATTCTTTCCAATGTGTCAAGTAGATATCTTTTTGTTTTCTCATTTGGTTGGGTCTAATTGTGTTGCTGTCCTGGTGCTCTGTGGGGTCTGTTTGTGTTTTTCAGAGCCCCAGGACCAGCTTGCTTAGGGGACTCTTCTCCAGGTTCATCTCTCTGTAGGTGATGGCTTTTGTTTGTGAATCGCTTCCTTTTAGGTGGTTGTAGAATCTCTCTCTCTCTCTTTCTAGCTCAATTTCTCTGTCTTTCTCACTCTTTCTTGCTTGTGTTCTATCTCTTCATGTCTCGCTTTCTATTGTTCCCAACTTCTCTCGCTCTCTCTCCTCACAGTAGGAACTAATATACGTTACATATCATTTATTATTGATCTGGGAATTATTACAGCATTAATATTACACTAAATATATACATTGTTCATTTCCTTTTCACCCAAAAAAGTTTATTTAGATTTTGGGCAATTTTCTATTGTGAAACAAACAAGAAATAAGACAAAAAAATGGAAAACTTGAACGTGCATAACTATTCACCCCCCCGAAGTCAATACTTTGTAGAGCCACCCTTTGCAGCAATTACAGCTGCAAGTCTCTTGGGATATGTCTCTCTAAGCTTGGCACATCTAGCCACTGGGATTTTTGCCCATTCTTCAATGCAAAACTGCTTCAGCTCCATCAAGTTGGATGGGTTCCTGCTGGTGTACAGCAATCTTTAAGTCATACCACAGATTCTCAATTGGATTGAGGTCTGGGCTTTGACTAGGCCATTCCAAGACATTTAAAGGTTTCCCCTTAAACCACTCGAGTGTTGTCTTAGTAGTATGCTTAAGGGCCATTGTCCTGCTGGAAGGTGAACCTCCGTCCCTGTCTCAAATCTCTGGGAGACTGAAACAGGTTTCCCTCAAGAATTTCCCTGTATTTAGCGCCATCCATCATTCCTTCAATTCTGACCAGTTTCCCAGTCCCTGCCGATGAAAAACATCCCCACAGCATGATGCTGTCACCACCATGCTTCAATGTGGGGATGATGTTCTCGGGGTGATGAGAGGTGTTGGGTTTTTGCCAGACATAGCGTTTTCCTTGATGGCCAAAAATCTCAATTTTAGTCTCATCTGACAAGAGTACCTTCTTCCATAGGATTGGAGAGTCTCCCACATGCCTTTTGTCGAACACCAAACGTGTTTGCTTATATTTTTCTTTAAACAATTGCTTTTTTCTGGCCACTTCCGTAAAGCCCAGCTCTGTGGAGTGTACGGCTTAAAGTGGTCCTATGGACAGATACTACAATCTCCGCTGTGGAGCTTTGCAGCTCCTTCAGGGTTATCTTTGCGCTCTTTGTTGCCTCTCTGATTAATGCCCTCCTTGCCTGGTCCGTGAGTTTTGGTGGGCGGCCCTCTCTTGGCAGGTTTGTTGTGGTGCCATATTCTTTCAATTTTTTAATAATGGATTTAATGGTGCTCTGTGGGATGTTCAAAGTTTCGGATATTTTTTTATAACCCAACCCTGATCTGTACTTCTCCACAACTTTGTCCCTGACCTGTTTGGAGAGCTCCTTGGTCTTCATGGTGCCGCTTGCTTGGTGGAGCCCCTTGCTTAGTGGTGTTGCAGACTATGGGGCCTTTCAGAACAGGTGTATATATACTGAGATCATGTGACAGATCATGTGACACTTAGATTGCACACAGGTGGACTTTATTTCATTAATTATGTGACTTCTGAAGGTAATTGGTTGCACCAGATCTTAATTAGGGGCTGAATACATATGCCCGCACCACTTTAAAGTTTTTTTTGTTTTTTCATTTCACTTCACCAATTTGGACTATTTTGTGTATGTCCATTACATGAACTCCAAATAAAGATCAATTTAAATTACAGGTTGAAATGCAACAAAATAGGAAAAACAGCAAGGAGGTGAATACTTTTGCAAGACACTGTAATTTCCACTTTAACCTGTTATGGCTGCAGCCCGACACCGGTACACCTATGACAACATCCAGCTCAAGTGCAGGGCGCGAAATTCAAAATATATATTTTTTAAATATTTAACTTTCACACATTAACAAGTCCAAGACACCAGATGAAAGATACACTTCTTGTGAATCAAGCCAACATGTCCGATTTTTAAAATGTTTTACAGGGAAGACAAAATATGTAAATCTATTAGCTAACCACGTTAGCAAAAGACACCACTTTTCTAACTCCATCAGTTTCTTACTCCATCAGGTGCTATCACAAATTCGACCAAATAAAGATATAAATAGCCACTAACCAAGAAACAAATTCATCAGATGACAGTCTGATAACATATTTATTGTATAGCATATGTTTTGTTCGAAAAATTTGCATATTTCATGTATAAACCATAGTTTACATTTCAGCTACAATCAGAAATTGCACCGAAAGCAGCCATAATATTTACAGACACCAACGTCAAATAGCTAATTACTCATCATAAAACATTTCTGAAAAATTCATAGTGTGCAGCAATTGAAAGACAGGCATCTTGTGATTCCAAACAATATTTCCGATTTATTAAATGTTTTACAGCGAAAACAAAATGTAACGCTATATTAGCATAGCCACGATAGCCAGAAACACTTGGGCGCCCACGACCAGTTCACATGCACGACAGATATATGAAATAACATCATAAAGTGGGTCTTACTTTTGCTGATCTTTCATCAGAATGTTGAACAAGGTGTCCTCTGTCCAGATGAGTCGTTGTTTGGATTCAGAATGGCAAATTTCCCTCTTCACTTAGCATTGGCACTAGCCGAGTGGCACAATTCTCTCCAACGTAATCAAAGTCAGAGGACGGAACACGGCAAAACTCCCGAAAAAATGTCAATAATCTGATTAAACTATATTGAAAAAACATACATTACGATGATATGGTCACATGTATCAAATAAAATCCGAGCCGGAGATGTTAGTCATCCATTACGGCAGCAAAACAGAAGGCAATCGCACTTCCAAGTCGCGCGCTTCAGAGTACCGGAAGTGGACGGTCACGTCAAAGAAATAGCTTTTATTCCACCCCAGACCAAGATAAACACAAAATTTCTTCTCTCACATCATCTTGACACCCAGAGGAAGGCGTATGGAGTGTACGTAGACTCCTACGTGTCATGACCATGTATAGGCAGGAAGTTGAAGAGAGCATATATTTCTGACATTCTACTTCCTGGTCAGGAAAAGTGCTGCCAAAGGAGTTCTGTTTCACTCAGAGAAATAATTCCAACGGTTTTAGAAACTAGAGAGTGTTTTCTATCCAAAAAGAATAATAATATCCATATTGTACGAGCAAGATTTGAGTAGGAGGCCGTTTGAAATGGGCACGATTTCACTGGCTACTCAACACTTTGCCTTGCAGCCATAAGAAGTTTTAATATGCCAGTCGCTACAAAAAATGCCAATTAATTATAATCCACATAACAATTCATATTTCCTGTTGCTGCAGGATTATTTTCCCGCTAAGGCAAACCTGCTCAAATTATGATCCTACATTTGTATTCACAGATAGCCCCTGACAGCCATAAAGACACATTCCATCATTTACACATAAACACATGAAGTCACTGTTCATGATGTTGTATTTATGGGTAGATGCCTGGAGAAGCCATAACTCTTCGACCTTTCATAACTCTTCATAACTCTGTGACATGTCATAAAGGCTTTATTAGTCTGTATAGTGTTATATAGTGTCACGCCTGCGCCCGCTCCCCCTCTCTGGCGCGGGAGGTCGCCAGGCCGCTTATCATTACGCACACCTGTCACCCTCGTTACGCGCATCAGCTCTTCATCAGACTAACCTGGACTCTATCACGTTATTAATTACCTCCCCTATATCTGTCACTTCCTCAGTTTCTTTCTCGAGTCAGCATTAATGTCGTTATATGTCCCTTGTCCAGACGCTGTTCATGTTTTGTTTCCTGTCGGTTTATTCATTAAATATTCACTCCCTGCACTTGCTTCTCATCTCTCAGTGTCTGTCCTTACAGAATGCTGACTCCACAATTTGAGGCATCAGGGAGTTTTTTGTTTTTGTTGGCGACGTCGGGTCCGGGTGCCACTGCCGAAGCAACCGGGGATGCCTCAGCTGGCTCGTCAGGCTCCCATGCCTCAGGTGTCTCGAGAGGCTCACAAGCCTCAGTTGGCTCGACAGGCTTCCACGCCGTGCCTTGGCCGGCCCGTCAAGATCGCCCAAGTAGGACGCCAGGTGGCGCCTCTAGAGGGGGGGTACTGTCACGCCTGCTCCCGCTCCACATCTCTGTTCACAAAACACACACATTCACAAAACACACATACACCTGTTCACAAAACACACAAACACACACATTCACAAAATACACATACACACATTCACAAAACACACATACACACACGTTCACAAATCACACAAACACACACGTTCACAAATCACACAAACACACACGTTCACAAATCACACAAACACACACATTCACAAAATACACATACACACATTCATAAAACACACATACACACATTCACAAAACACACATACACACACGTTCACAAATCACACAAACACACACGTTCACAAAACACAAACACACACGTTCACAAAACACAAACACACACGTTCACAAATCACATAGAGACACATAAAGAGAACTGCTTCTCACCAAGTATCATATGTATATGAATCATATTATGGACGTTTGTCATGTAATTCAAATCCTGATTTTGACACATTCCTATTAGGGCCGAGGAAAATTGCATAATCTACAGATAACAGATCTTTGCCCTTTTGACGGAGAGTGATGAAGACAGAGGTGAATGAATAAAAGATTAACGGAGACGATGAAAGAGGAGAGTAGACTTTACAGGTTTAATGAGTTTTACCTCTCTTTAACCGGTTCTTTACCTCCTTCAACCATCTTTACCGCCAGAGTGTTTTTATTATCTTTTTATTATTTTTCTAGTTTTCTCTCTGTATTGTTGGGAAGGGCCCATCATTTCACTGTTAGTTTACACCTGATGTTTGTAAAGCTTGTGACAAATAATACATTATTTCATTTTGGCCTAGGTCTAGCCCAACAACCACTCTCTCTCCCCAGCCCTGACCTGACCCCAGCAAGGTGTGTGTGTGTGTGTGTGTGTGTGTGTGTGTGTGTGTGTGTGTGTGTGTGTGTGTGTGTGTGTGTGTGTGTGTGTGTGTGTGTGTGTGTGTGTGTGTGTGTGTGTGTGTGTGTGTGTGTGTGTGTGTGTGTGTTGACAGCCCTGACCCTCAGCCCTCACCTCTTCAACTCCCCAACACCCTGGTGGGGGAGATAAAACATACAGGGTCAAAACTATCACACCTGGCTCTCAGGAGAGAGAGAGAAATACAGTGAAAGAGAGAGAGAGAGATTAAGGACAGAGAGAGTTGTGTGTGTGTGTGTGTGTGTGTGTGTGTGTGTGTGTGTGTGTGTGTGTGTGTGTGTGTGTGTGTGTGTGTGTGTGTGTGTGTGTGTGTGTGTGTGTGTGTGTGTGTGTGTGTGTGTGTGTGTGTGTGTCATACCTCCACTCTGAATGACTGAACAGTGACTCTTTGACTACCAGTCTGACTGGCTGAAGGCTCCCGTCATACCTTCTGCTTTCCCAGTGTCCCCATCCAGCTAATATTTGATTTGACCTAATTTATGGCCTTCCCACATCACCACAGTCCCTCAGACCCCCAACACTCAACTATACAGCCTGTCAGACCCACAACCCCCAACTCCACAGCCCCTCAGACCCCCAACCCTCAACCCCACAACCACTCAGACCCCCAACCCTCAGCCCTCAGCACCAAAACCCCTCAGACCCCCAACCCTCACCCTCAGTCCCAAAGCCCCTCAGACCACCAACCCTCAACTCCACAGCCCCTCAGACCCCCAACCCTCACCCTCAGCCCCAAAGCCCCTCAGACCCCAACCCCCAACCCCACAGCCCCTCAGACCCCCAACCCTCAGCACCAAAACCCCTCAGACCCCCAACCCTCACCCTCAGCCCCAAAGCCCCTCAGACACCCAACCCTCAACCCCACAGCCCCTCAGACCCCCAACCCTCATCCGTCAGCACCAAAACCCCTCAGACCACCAACCCTCATTCCTCAGCACCACAACCCTTCAGACCCTCATCCCTCAGCACAACAGCACTACAGCCCCTCAGAACCCCAACCCTCATCCCTCAGCATCACAGCCCCTCAGACCCCAACCCCCAACCCTCAACCATCAGTACCACAGCCCCACCGCCACACTGCCAGGGCTACCTTCTGAACTCTACAGGAATGCAGCACACACACATATGGGAGTACTCACATATATTTCCATTTGGCGATATGATTATGTTAAAACCTGTCTTCTGTGCATCTGAGCTCTGGCAACCCCCAATGACACCCAATTCTCATATCCCCAGCACCACAATCCCAGAGCGGCCACGTTCCAGCAGGAACACAAGACACTCCACACACCACCTACACGCCTCGCTCCCAAACAGGACTAACCTTTCCTCTGCCAAGCTGCTGCTACATCCTCTGTTGGGCCTTGATGGGCTTAATGGGGGAATCCATTAACACACTGGTGCTCTTTTATGTGGACACACACATGCACGCGATGCATACGATGCACACACACACACACACATATACACACAGAAACACACACACACACACACACACACACACACACACACATACACACACACATACACACACATACACACACACACTACAATAAAATATACATACTTTACTATACTTCTTTAATCATATTTGAATGTGGAAAGATGGGATGTAAGACAGTATGCTTCTGTGTTCATGTGTCAGTGTAGTGGTTTGAATAGACGTAGCTAATAGTTTGATTATGGTGTATGTCACCAGAGGACATGATGTTTGGCTGCTACCTCTTTGATTGACAGGCAGTCAGATCAGAGAGAGTTATTAGTGTTACAACTACTCCCTAGACTAACCCACACACACACACACACACACACACACACACACACACACACACACACACACACACACACACACACACACACACACACACACACACACACACACACACACACACACACACACACACACACACACACACACACACACACACACACACACAGCAGCCACAGGCCACACACGCCTGAGAAGAGATGAAGAAAGATGGAGTGAGAAAGAAAATAAGTAAGATGTCATCTTTAATGTCAAATGCCAAAAGTGATCTTTAGTTATTCTCTCCTTTCATCCCTTCTCTTTCCTAATCAGTGGAGTAACATTAGACCTGTCGCTGCAAGCAACGTTCTGTCAGTGTGAGTTTACTGAGCTGACTGAAATGGAGTATCCCCTGGTCACGACAGAGAGAGGAAGGAGGGAGGGGGAGGGAGAAAGAGAGGAGGGAGTAAGATAGAGAAAGAATGTCGGAGTCTGTCTCATTCCTAAAGAGTACGAGAGAGTATGAGAGAGAGTGGCATAAGATTGTAAAATAAACAGGTTGGCCCTCTCCCCAAACCCTTCCCAACACGTTTGAAGAATTACCCTCATTTCTGCTAGCTGGACACCCCAGGCCTTTCACTCTAACTGTGTTTGGCACATCCACCCCCACACACTCCCTCTCTGTCTAAATGTTGTCACTGTGCAATTCTAAGCACTTTCTACTTTTGTTGGTTCCATTTCTTTTACCTTACACATCTTTTTTCTCTTTTCTCTCTTTTTTCTCTCTTCATGTCTTTCTCCCTCTCTCACTATCCCTCTTTCTGCTCCTTCTCTCGCTCTCTCTCTGTCCCTCAATCTCTGTCTGTTTTTCCTTCCGTCTCTTTCGACTGGTGGCTAGGCAGCTGGTTCCAGACCCATATTCAATTACAACGAGGCTAAACTCTCTCCATCGGTGACGGCACTTTTGACGACAAAGGCATCCCTGGGCTCTCTCCTCACTTCCCTGTGCCAAATACCATAACTCCTCTTTCTTTACCCTGCTCACTTGTATAATTTCACTATTTTTCAATGTCAGGTCCGACCCTTTATAATAATTTTTATTGAATTTTCTGATGGACCCAACCGCCAGGATACTTTTTTCCATCCCTCTTTTCTTCCTTCACTGCATTCTCTCCCTCACACGTTTTAACTCCCTCCCTTACTTTTGCATTTTTCTCTCCTTTTCTTTCTGTCTTTACATCTATCTATCATACAGACACCCATCCCCTCCATTTTCCTTGAATTGATATATCTCTTTCTCTATCTCAACGACATTCTTGGTCAAGACTGGGAGAGACAGCAAGTCATCTGTAGAGGCACTTTCTGAACCCCAAGATCTCTTTTAACTGAAGTAATACACACCAATACACAATATGTCAAGATCACCGTCCAATCATATTAGAAATAGTAGGCTGTAATACTACTAGTAGACTTTAATACTATCATGTCCTGCTCTGATGTTTATTTTTAATGGTCCTTGCCACTGAAGTGGCCATCTGTCTTGTAGAAGTAAAAGCAGTACATCTTGTTTTTGCAATCCCTCCTCTGCTGTCATAACTCATCTATAGAATCGTCTCCTTGTCACTTTTACAGCATTAAAACATCTCAGAGTTGACTAAATGGAATGAGAAAGTGGAATCAAAAACCCCTTCACTTCTCCCTGAGCCTCTCAGAGTTCACAGGAGTTAATGTGTTTCGGCAGTAGCAGATGCCTCGCGCTCTCTCTCCTCTCAGATGTGTGTGAAAGAAAAGAATGTCACCCAAGTCTAATCAAATCACTGGCATTTTAACATACGTCAAGCTTTCACTTCCAATATCAACCTCTCTGCTGTGATGGTTTGTATGTTTCTCTCTCTCTCTCTCGCGTTCTAGCTTTCCTATGTCTCTCTCTACCCCCTCTCTCTCTCTCTCTCTCTCTCTCGCGTTCTAGCTTTCCTATGTCTCTCTCTACCCCCCCCTCTCTCTCTCTCTCTCTCTCTCTCGCGTTCTAGCTTTCCTATGTCTCTCTCTACCCCCCCCCCCTCTCTCTCTCTCGCGCGTTCTAGCTTTCCTATGTCTCTCTCTCTCGCACGTTCTAGCTTTCCTATGTCTCTCTCTACCCCCCCCTCTCTCTCTCTCTCGCGTTCTAGCTTTCCTATGTCTCTCTCTACCCCCCCCTCTCTTTCTCTCTCTCTCTCTTGATCAGACAGTTTTCTTGTGACAAAATGTAGATAACATCTCGTGGAGTGGGTGTAGGGGAGGGAATGTTCTTTAATAACAGGTTGTGGATCATATGGTTGAAATGAGTGTCTGCTGATGTTTGTCTGTGGGTGTGTCAGCACTGGCCCTCTTGTGACCTCTTAATTACACATCACATGTCTGATCTTATTGGTGTCTGCTGTCTGAACCCTGTCATGTGCTCTCTTTGCCAATCTGTCACACTTAATCTGGGCGGAAAGGAAACGGTAAAAGGAGAGAGGCCTCCAGTGCTCCAGGAACGCTTGGGGTTGTAAGAAGAAAAAATAAAGAGAGACAAGAGAGACAAAGGGAAAAGAAAAGCAGGAGAAAATCACACCGGCGTTCCATTTCAGCGCCGTGGACGGCGTCGATGATTCGCTGAGGGGGATGAAGGGAGAGAGAGAAAGGAGGGCGTGAGATGAGAGAACAATAAGCCTGTTGTTCTTTAATCGGTGGTGAATCATCTGTCTCTCCCTCTGTCAGGTGTTGCCGAGAAGAGAGAGAAATAAAGAGCGAGAGAGAGAAAGAGAAAGAGAAAGAAAGAGAGATTGAAAAGTCAAGCTGTGTGGCTCATAATATCACACACTAACCAGCCAGCACATTCTGAGAACCATATGTTTGTTAGATCTTGGTGAGAGCATGGTAGTCCTATAGTTATTTTGCATACAACCTTCCCACAATGTTCTGGGAATGGTGCAGGATAGTTGCTTGGCTTTGGAACATTCTTAGAACATTTAAGGAAAGTGAAAAGAACACTTTATTTTCTTGGTAATTCATTACTTTAAAAAAACGTTTCCTAAAAGTTTGAACATGGTTACATTTATTTTAAAGGTTGTAATGGCTTGGAACGTTCTCCAACTGGTTTGACATTGGGAATGTTCTCAAATAGTTCAGAGAAACAACGTTCTTCTGTGGGAATTTCAGTACCTCAGCGTAACGCTTCCTACTGGTTTGCTCGTGGTTCTATTTACAGTCATGTTATAAAATTTTCCCAAAACAGTTAAGAAACATCATTCTTCTGTGGGAATTCCAGTACCTCAGCGTAACGCTTCCTACTGGTTTGCTCGTGGTTCTATTTACAGTCATGTTATAAAATTTTCCCAAAACAGTTAAGAAACATCATTCTTCTGTGGGAATTCCAGTACTTCAGCATAACATTTCCTGCAGGTTTCCTCATGGTTCAATTTAAAGTCATGTTCTCAAATTGTTCAGAGAACGTTAAGAAAACATTCCATACAAAAACACAAGAAAACTTTACATTTTTGAGAACGTTCTACGAATATTATTTAAGAACATATGTGAAGGGTGTAGATTGCCTCTGCATTGTGTTTTTATTGCCTTACATATGAACAAATTATCAGGGATGGCGGGGATCTTTTATTCTCTGATAATGACAGGAAAAACTTCCATAAACAAATACTGTTCTGCCCTTATACGCCAAACTCCTCTCTTCCACATGGGTATAATAATGTTTTTTCACATAACAGTGTAATGCAAATGCAATGTACTAGCCAACTTTTTCACTGACAGCCAGGCGTTATGTACAGTGACGTGATATGCACTTGTGTAACAGCTTAACTTTAGTCCGTCCCCTCGCCCCGACCCGTGCGCGAACCAGGGACCCTCTGCACACATCAACAACTGACACCCACGAAGCATCGTTACCCATTGCTCCACAAAAGCCACGGCCCTTGCAGAGCAAGGGGAACCACTACTTCAAGGTCTCAAAGCGAGTAACGTAACTGATTGAAACGCTATTAGCGCGCACCACCGCTAACTAGCTAGCCATTTCACATCCGTTACACTCACCCCCCTTTCGACCTCCTCCTTTTCCGCAGCAACCAGTGATCCGGGTCAACAGCATCAATGTAACAGTTTAACTTTCGTCCGTCCCCTCGCCCTGACCCGGGTGCGAACCAGGGACCCTCTGCACACATCAACAACTGTCACCCACGAAGCATCGTTACCCATTGCTCCACAAAAGCCACAGCCCTTGCAGAGCAAGGGGAACCACTACTTCAAGGTCTCAACGCGAGTAACGTAACCGATTGTTTATGAGGGATGAGAAGGAAGTGTGCAACATTACAAAGGGCACTTACAGCAACAATGTAATGTACAGTAATATCAGGCATGGAACAATTCAGATTTTGTGTAACTCTACAAACGAAATTCAACACTTGTTACACATATACATTCCGTTCTCAGCATCAACCAAACTCTCTCTATCCTCTATCTTGTTAAGTGTGTTCGTGTTCAGGTGTATTGCCTGCGCCCACTAATTGGCCACACCTGATCTTAATGAGTTCTTTTTTCCTTTGAAATGCGGTCTGTTTGAATAGACTAAAGTGAACAGCTTTGTATGCGTAAAAAAACATGGCATGCTAGCTCCAGGTTTGAATCTCACAGATGCCGTGTTGCAAAACAAAACAAAATTAGTTGCATGAGTAATATCTAAGGAAATGGGTCCTTTCTGCTTGGAGTTCTAAAAAGTTAACCCCAAATAAGCTAACAGTGTTTTTAAAAGTCTCTGAAACATTCAGTGAAAGTTTTAAGGAAGTTATTAAAAAACCTCCAAATAACCTATAATTTCTGTTCTCAGAGCGTTAATAAAACCTCCCAGGAAAACTTGAAATGAACCAGAGTAAAGCATTCTCAAAACCACCCTGCAACCTAAATGTGTATTTTCACTTTCGTTCTCAGAATGTTTAAAAGTACATAATCTTCACAATCTTGCCCCAATACTGAATGTAGTGTTTGTAACGTAAGATGGAGGAGAGCCTGTCTCTCATCAGAGATCGCATACATTTAGCAAAATATCACCTTTTCAATCAAGACATAATAAATATACTGTTTCAGGTGATAATAAAACTTGTTTCTCTAACTTTATAGCAAGTCAAGCTAGCTTGCACTGCATAGCTGCTAGCTAGCTAAAAGATAGGCTAGGTTGAAGATACCAAGATATTGTAGCTAGTGACCACCTAATAATTATCATCATTACCATTACAATAAACTTAAACGGGAGGCAACAGTCATATAATACAATTGGCTTAACAGCCCATGTGTATTATTTAACATTACTATTAAAATACTATTAAAATAGTACTCACTTATAGGAACAGGTAATTGTTTACAAGTTGCTATCTATCCCATAAAGCCATCACCGAAAACCACATATTTTCATCTTCTTCTGTAGTTTGGTAACTTCCTGTTGTTAGACGGGCTGGACTGAAGACGACAGAAATTCAAAGCATGCAGCATCCGTCTCGCAATGGAGCATTGAACTGCAAGGGGGCGTTGCGTTTCCACTCCGTTGTGGACGTCCCCATTGAAATGCATGACATCTGGTGCAATGTAACGGGGTGCTTATGGGTAATGTGAACACGGCTTTATGGCTTCGTTCCAAGAACCAATGGGAAACCAAAAACGTTCGTTCCCACAACTTCCAAGGAGACAAATGTGCTAGCTGGGTAATGTTAGGGCTATCCTGTCTGTCTGTCCTAACGGTTAGTGCAGAGGTCTCTCTCTCTTTCTATACATTTTCTCACTCTTTCCCTTCTCTAATAACACACATGCTAATCTGATGATTGCGGACAATCATTTTCAGTTAGAAGTTGTTTAAAATATTCTCATTTTGGCACTTTTATTATAAACTGTAAATACTTGTTTGGAGGAAAAGACAAGGAAACTATGAATCAGGCCCTGAGTGATAATGTGTGTCTGCTAGGACATTACCAGAGCAGTGGAAAGTCAGTCAGAGGGGTTTAGTTTTAAATCACCACGTCCTTACTACTTATTAAATACAGACATTTTGGTTTCCAAACACAAACCCTGATCTCGTCCTCTGATTGCCCTCTGCCATCTCTCTGCAGGATTTGTACCATAATGACATTACTAGAACTATGACGATTATCCACAACGTTCCTATTTCCTCATTTCCTATTCCAGAATATCTATTACACTTTCCCAATCACCTCTATAGTCCACAAATAGATAATAGACAAATACAGAAAATTGAACAATTCCAGAATCTGAGTATACAGAAATAAATCAAGTTAATATCCATACAACATTTATCTAGCTGGTCTTATTGAATGACAATGTCCACAGACTTTCTCAAACAGTCTGTCTACCTCCCAACTCGCCCAGCCACTGCCATGTCTCTCATGCTCAGGGATTTATGAGAGGAAGGAAAAAGGAGGTATGTCCTCTTGTATACTAACAAACTCAGCAGTTCTCGGCGAGAGAGAGTGAGAGAGCGAGAGAGCGAGAGAGCGAGAGTTTTAAATAATCTTTATTGGGTCTGGGAGCCCACCACACAATAAATACAAAACCACAGTTACACATCAATTAAAAACACAACTCCAATTCCTCCTCCACAGTAACTAAACACAAACGCCTCTGAGTACCCCATATACTCATAAACAGATCAATATTGTTGACAAGTTTATAATAGGCAAACTCAACCCTTAGTCTCGCTGCCAACATTCCCTCCAGCATTCCCACCACATCCACAGACCCCTGTCCGCGAATACTGTTCTTTCGGGTCTTCCATATTGCTAATTTTGCTGCCCCTAACACAAAATTAAGCAACACAACTACACCCTTTTGACTAAACCTGTACTTTGGCCCAAATATATAAAGTTGGGAAGAGAAAACCTCTCCCAACATTGAGAACCAATTAGTGATCAGGTCAATCATCCCGACCAACCTGGGACACAGTAAAAACAGATGTGCCAGATTTTCAGACTCAGCACAGAATGGACACCCCTCTGCAACAGTAGGGTCCAGGTGTACCAGATGCATGTTGATGGCTATGGCTCCATGTATTATCCTCCATTGGAGGTCAGCTGTCCTCTTATCAATAGGCAGTTTGTATAATGATCGCCAACAGCCTTTTGGAGAGGCACCTGGACCAAGCATACCCGCCCACCTCGTCGATTTTACCCCTTCCAGGGAAGAGGCATGGGACACCTTTACACATATTCTGTACATGGCCTTCTTTCCCACCTCCTTGAACTCCCCCAGCTCCGGGGTATCAAAGGAAAGCAGCATCCCCACGTCCTCCTTGAATGCCCCCGCAACAGCACTAACAATCAGTGCAGGGAACACATCATCCAGACCCTCCTTCCACCGATCAGAATTGGAAGTGTCAGTCACATACTGCAGATGAAGCACTGGCAAGGAGTCACAGACCTCAGCAACGACCTTCCTCAGTAGGCGAGATGATCGGATCCCCGCTCTTTCTCCCAGCTCCTCCAACGATCTGCTCCTGCTCCGCATCAGATGACCCAGCTTGGTACGGGCATGAACGTAGGCTAGCTGAACCCAGAACACGGGACTGGATGGCAGTGTTGTGAAAAAGAGGCTCTTCAAAAAGCCACATCCCTGGTGGCGTGCAGGCCTTACGGGACTTGACAAGGACTCTCCAAGCCTGCATAACAGACTCATAAAATGGAGTCAGGCCATTCAACTCACCCCCCTCCAGCTTTAAGAGGAAAAGGTGCTTGTCTAAGCCCAAACAGCCTGCTCTCCTCATCAATGTGTAGGCTGTTCCGACCCAGCTAGAACCGTCTCTGTACAACAGTCTCTGGGCTGCTTGAAGCCGGAAAGCCATGATCCTAGAGGAAATGTCTACCAGGCCTTGCCCACCCTCGTGCAGTGGCAGGTACAGGGCTGCAGCTTTGATCCAGTGTTGTCCAGACCAGAAGAAATTGACAATGGTCCTCTGAAGCTCTTGTATCAGACCATTTGGTGGCTGCAAAATCATTAGTCTGTGCCACAGGGTAGAGGCAGCAAGATTATTAGCTACCAGGACCCTTCCCCTATAAGACAGCTGGGGCAGCACCCATTTCCATCTTGACAGTCTGGCACACACTTTCTCCAATACACCCTCCCAGTTCTTTTTCTGAAAGACATCGGAGCCTAGAAAACCCCCCAAAGTCTTCATCCCATCTCTGCCCCACTGAAGCCCCCCTGGTAACCGTGGAGCGGACCCCAACTGAAGCTGACCTGCCCACAGCGCTTCACTCTTTCCCCAATTGACTCTAGCTGAGGAGGCCCCCTCATACACCTTTAAAGTGTTTGAGAGAACCTTAAGAACCAGTGTATCTTTCATTTGCCATACAACAAGTATTTTTATGTAAAGTTTATGATGAGTTCTTTGGTCAGATTAGGTGAGTGTCCAAAATATCTCCGGAGATTCTGGTGAATCGATGCTACGTATTCACAATGTATAATCAGGATTTGTAGCTCTAAATATGCACATTTTCGAACAAAACATAATTGTATTGTATAACATGATGTTATAAGACTGTCATCTGATGAATTTGTTCAAGGTTAGTGATTAATTTTATCTCTATTTTTTCGATTTTGTGCAAGCTATTTTTGCGGGGAGTAAATTGCGTTGTGTGTTTGGCTACTGTAGTGAGCTAATAGAAATATATATTGTGTTTTCGCTGTAAAACACTTAAAAAATCGGAAATATTGGCTGGATTCACAAGATGTTTATCTTTCATTTGCTGTACACCATGTATTTTTCATAAATGTTTTATGATGAGTATTTATGTATTTCACGTTGCTTTCTGTAATTATTCTGGCTGCTTTGGTGCTATTTGTGATTGTGGCTGCAATGTAAAACTATGATTTATACCTCAAATATGCACATTTTCGAACAAAACATAAATGTATTGTATAACATGATGTTATAAGACTGTCATCTGATGAAGTTGTTTCTTGGTTAGTGACTAATTTTATCTCTATTTTGTCGGTTTTGTGAAAGCTACCTATGCGGGTATTGGCTATTGTGGTTAGCTAATAGAAATACATATTGTGTTTTCGCTGTAAAACATTTTAAAAATCGGAAATGATGGCTGGATTCACAAGATGTTTATCTTTCATTTGCTGTATTGGACTTGTGATTTCATGAAAATTATAAAAATTGTCCCGTTAGGCTAGGCTATGCTAGTCAGCTTTTTTGATGAGGAGGATCCCGGATCCGGGATGGGTATTAAGTAAAGGTTAACATCCTCACCCGCTGTAATAAAAACTGTCACGTCATCTGCATACGCAGACAGTGCTATCGTGGGACCCTTCATTACACCTGGCACAGAGAAACCAGTAAGCTTCGCTCTTAAAATAACAAGGCATTGGTTCAATCGCCAGACTATATAACTGCCCTGAAATTGGGCATCCCTGCCTGATGCCCCTTTGGACAGGGATGGGGCAACTGAAACCACCCCCCACCTTCACCATATACGAGCAGAGAGCCCCAGCATACAGTAAATTCATCCAAGACAAAAAAACATCCCCAAACCCAAAGGCTTTCATTGTTTTAAACAAGTACTGGTGGTCCACACGATCAAAAGCCTTCTCCTGATCCAAAGAAAGTAAACCCACATTTACATCAGACAGTTTACAAATGCCTAAAACATCTCTTATCAGAAACAAGTTGTCAACAATAGAGCGATCAGGTACACAGTAGGACTGGTCCTTGTGGACCAACAATCCCAGATACTCTTTCAACTTGTTTGAGAGACATTTAGAAACAATTTTGTATTCTGCGCACAGCAAAGCAACAGGTCTCCAATTTTTTACGAGAGCCAAATCCCCATTTTTTTGGCAACAGTGAAAGCACTGCACGTTGACAGGATACAGGAAGAGAACCCTCATGAAAAGATTCACACACCACTTCATAAAAATCCTCCCCAATAGGCCCCCAAAAGTGCTTATAGAACTCAGATGGTAAACCATCAATGCCAGGGGCTCGGCCTGTTGAGAGCTGCATAACTGCTGTGGACAGCTCTTGCAGTGTAATGTCAGAGTCCAATGCGACTCTCTGCTCAGGTCCCAATTGAGGAAGACCGTGTAACAACTGTTCAGTACACAGAGAGTCACAATCCTCCGCCTCATAGAGGGCAGAGTAGAAATCCACAGCATGTTGACGCATTTCACTGTCATCCGTGGTCACCTTCCCATCAGGGAGACGAAGGCAGACCATCTGTTTACGTTGCAATGTTGACTGTCCTAGGTTTTTTTTTAAAGCGCTAGGAGCATCCATATCCTTGAGGGAAGCGAAACGAGACCTAATCAAGGCACCCTTCACTCTTTCATGCAGAAACGACCTCAGTTCATGTCTCTTGTCCTGTAAGTTCATGACTAGTCCAGGGTCGTTCTGAGTGAGCAGCTTCAATTCAATAGATTTGATGTCCTGTTCAAGGGCCTTGATAGTCTCTTTAACTTCAGTTTGAGACAGAGCAGTATACTGTTGACAAAAAAAATCGTATTTGGGCCTTCCAAACCTCCCACCATTGTCTCAAGGACTCAAAATTCCCTTTTGTAACACTCCATTTTTCCCAAAACAACAAAAACCTTTCACAAAAAATGACATCATGTAACAATTTAACATTAAAATACCAGTAAGGTGATGACCTTCATGGACAGAACAAGTGAATATCAACAGTAACAATATGATGATCAGAGAAACCCACAGGAGTAATGTCACACCTTCCAACCCTACTACACTATTGCTCAGATACATACAACCTGTCTAACCTTGCTGCACTGACACGACCTTCATTAACTTTTAGCCATGTGTACTGCCTAACTTTTATATTCCTTACTCTCCACACATCAGAAAGCTCAAACTCAGTTAATAGACCAGACAGGCAAGTGGCTGACCGCAGTTGAGGTTCTTCAGCGGTGCGATCAACAGTAAAATCCACTGTACAGTTCCAGTCCCCCCTAAAACCATACACCCCTCTTGGTCACACTGTCTTAAGGTTTCCTTTATTTTATCAAAAACAACAATATGCTCTGTACCCTCATTAGGAGCAGAAACATTAAAAAATAAAAACATACCCCAGTCAACCTCATTAGCCTCATCGCTATGTGCTTCCTGTAGGAAAACTACATTAAGCCTTTTCTGTTTTATTACTTCTAATACCCAAGCCCTCTTATTCCTGTCCCTTCCCCCATTACAGTTTTTCTCAATTGCTAAAACACTAAAACCCATTAGCTGAACAAAGTTCTCAGTTGCCTGGACTCATTTAGCTAATTATGCAGTCTGTTGTCAATACCTTAAACCATTTCACATGGTAAAATACAATTTGCAGATCTCACTTAGACTTTTCAGCAAAACTCTAAACACATTCTCATTCTCAAAACACATTCTGCACTCTAATGCACATGTCATCCATACTGGTAAACACAAGTGGCAACAATCAAATACAAATAGAGAACACATGTCATTGATTGAACACAACCACTCAAAATTGATTTAACCTGTTTCAAATGATGCGACACAACCAATATAAGCCAGTTCAGAGAGCAAACAGGTTGTTGAAGGTGGGAAGGAGAAAGTCTGAGAATGGATAGAAGAAACAATGTGAGAGGACGAGGACGAGTGCGTATGCGAGGTGGGCGACGAGGAGGAAGAGGAGGAGGAGGGCAAGAAAGAGGAAGAGGACGAAGAGGAAGAGTGGAAATATCTGATGAAATTCGAGCAACAGTTATAGACCATGTTCTTGTCCATGGACTGACAATGAGGGAAGCAGGACTTTCTGTGTCCACCATAGTAAGGACATTCAGAGAAGAGAACAGGTACAGTATACTACTGTATTTTTGTAATTGCAAATTTACTGTACTACACTATATGCAGCTGTTTCAATAGACATTTGGAAAGTTAATCACTGTATGTATTGTACTGCATGAATATGTTTTGTATCTGCACAACTACTTTTTGTAGAATTGCAAGGCTGCCACATGCAGGTGGAAGGACAGCTATATTCACTCGGGAGCAAGAGGCCGTTATAGTTGGCATGGTCCTTCAAGATAATGCAATACGACTCAGAGAAATCCAGGAACGAGTGATTCAAGACAACACACACTTCCAGGGAATCGACAGTGTGAGCATTTCCACAATTGACCGTGTCCTCCATCGTAACAGGATGCGAATGAAACAAGTATACAGAGTACCTTTTGAGCGCAACTCACCAAGGGTGAAAGAACTGCGAGCTCAGTATGTGCAAGTAAGTGTACATTCAGAAACATTTACTGTAATCCAGATTGTACCCAGTACTAACACATACTATGTGAATGACATTACTCTTCAGTACATACAATGTATGTGAATCAGAAGCCTAATTGTACTCTACAGTATAGCACTGTCTCTGTACGACTTACAAAATCCTACATACAGTATATTGTATTTCTACACAGACAATATTTGACTTGGAATCCTTGGACAGACCCCATGAGTTCATCTTTGTCGATGAAGCAGGCTTCAATCTAACAAAGAGGAGAAGGAGAGGCCGAAACATGATTGGACAGCGGGCCATTGTTGAAGTCCCTGGTCAACGAGGTGGCAATGTCACAATCTGTGCTGCTATCAGCAACCATGGTGTTCTACATCACCATGTTACACTCGGGCCATATAACACCCAGCACCTTCTAAGATTTATTGCCAATCTAAGAGATATTTTATTTGAGCAGCAGGTTCAAGAGCAGCAGGGTCAAGAGCTAAATGAGAATCCCATTCCCACCGATGTGATAGTGTGGGACAATGTCAGTTTCCACCGAGCTGCTCAGGTAAGGGAATGGTTTAAAATCAATGGGCAGTTTATGAACTTGTACCTCCCTCCATACTCGCCTTTCCTGAATCTGATTGAGGAGTTTTTCTCCTCTTGGAGATGGAAAGTGTATGATAGACCACCCTACACCAGAGTAAATCTGCTGCAAGCCATGGATTTAGCCTGTGGTGATATAGGTGAGGAATCATGTCAGGGCTGGATACAGCACACAAGAGGCTTCTTCCCCCGTTGCCTCAGGAGGGACAATATTGCTTGTGATGTCGACGAAGTGCTCTGGCCTGACCCAGCCCAAAGACAAGAAGAAGCACATTGATCACATGTTTACTCCTTTGATTTTTGTCCCTTTTAGTATTGTATACTGTAGTACAGTGCATTGTAGGCTGTATACTGTACAATGGACAAATTGTATGGCCCTGAACATTGTGCTTTCCATTTATTAACAGTACTGACTGCTGAATAGATTTTGACTGGTTGCAGGTTCATATCAACAAAGAACAAGAATTACAGTATCACAGAGACAAAGGACACGTTTGTGAGATGCAGGGTACAGTACTGTAAAAATAGGGGTACAAGGAGGAGAAAGAACAAAAAACAAAATTGCAAAGAGCAAAACAGAGTAGTAATTTCTGATCAATTTTGAGCTACTATGATAGAACATGTTTTCGTTCATCAAAAGACAATGACGGAAAAATATGAATATTGTTTTTGATTAAAAATGTACTTCTCCCTGAGAATTGTATGTTTTGAACAATGTGTTTTCTATTTTTCAGTGTATTGTTTACTGACTGCTTGAGAGTGTATATCATTTTGATCACTTTGTTTATGATTTGAGAGCACTGTTTGATTTTGAACACAGGTAAAACTGTTTTGAGGCGAATGTTTCATTTTGCGAGAGGAGTCAGAGGTTATGTAAATAGTGCTTGAAGATGAGGTTTTGTGTTTAATGTTTTCAGGAAATGGAGCAAGGTTTCAGAAATTGTGTTTTAGCAATTGAGAAAAACTGTAATATTGACAGAACCTACCCTTAGTACCTCCATATAGAAAAGAGAAAAGAAAAGCAGAAGAAACCACAGAGAAACCAAAGAGAAAAAAGACACCCTATGAAGCATGATCATCATCATTATTTAAATTGTCTCTTATTAACCTGATCACGTTTCCCACCACTTTTTGCTGATGCAACAGCAGTAACACATTTCCTCAAGCGAAACCGCTTCTTCTCACTCAACTGGTCTAACCCCACCGTCTTCTGTAACATCACAGCTGACCTCACAAACTTATCAATATCAAAATAATCTGCCAATTTGACAGATTTCCCAAAAGTCTGATCCAGAAACCCATTTATCTCCTCTAGATCGTAAATTGAGTCCTCACCAGCTGCTATCATATCAAAATAGATATCCATATCCTTCTCCTGATCCTCCTCAGCTGAGGCCACAGACCCCTGACTCCCCTCTACCACATCCCTTTCAACACTCCCCACTTGCACCCCATCACTCGTACCAGGCATCTCCTCCACTACCTGGGAGACTAGCCCCACCTGAACCCCATTACTCGTAGTGAGCATCTCCACTACCTGGGAGCCTAGCTCCACATGAACCCCCTCCTGTACCCCATTACTCGTAGTGGGCATCTCCTCCACTACCCGGGAGCCTAGCTCCACATGAACCCCCTCCTGTACCCCATTACTCTTAGTGGGCATCTCCTCCACTACCTGGGAGCCTAGCTCCACATGAACCCCCTCCTGTACCCAGCACTCATAATGGGCACCTCCTCACCAGTCTGAGGAACTGGCTCTTCAGATCCATCCTTACCTTCTACAACAATATTTTTCTGCTGCATAACATTTCCCTCTAATACAAGTTGCAACTCCGTGCCCTCAACACAGACAACTTGTTCCTCAGCAACAGGTGCTTGTGGCTGCTCAACCACTGTCGGCCCACCTCTCCCTACATCAGTGGGCCCAGGCGTTACGAGGACCACCTGCTACCCTCCCTCTGCCTTCTCCCTTTTCGGTCAAGCATATCGCTTATGACCAGCATCCCCACACTCAAAACACCGTTGAATACCCATACTAGCATAAGCCATATACAGTCTATTGTCATACTTGATTTTAAACGATAACTCTAAAATCTGCTCCGGTGAGTCCAAAAACATAAACACCTGTCGCCGAAACGACATAACCTGTTTCAACGCCGGGTGTTTGCAACTCAACGGAACAACCTTAATTGAACTTGCAAACTTCCCAAAGCGCAATAACTCTCGCTCCAATAGATCATTTGGAATAAACGGCGGTACATTTGAAATCGTTACCCTTGTTGACGGAGAAAAAAGCGGCATAACTTGAATAAACATTCCTTTAAGAAGTACGCCATGCTCAACCATACAATCTACAAGGCACTCTTCTTTAAGAAATACCACCACCGCTATTCATAAGCAACATTCTCATATCCTACCTTCTCTCCTACGGCAACCAGAAACTCCTCCACCGTGACAGTAGCTTCAGTAACACACCTAAAGCCGTGCCCAAAGTGACGGCATCGAGAGAGAGAGAGAGAGAGAGAGAGAGAGAGAGAGAGAGAGAGAGAGAGAGAGAGAGAGAGAGAGAGAGAGAGAGAGAGAGAGAGAGAGAGAGAGAGAGAGAGAGAGAGAGAGACAGAGAGAGAGAGAGACAGAGGTCATGATCAGATGAGCTCCTGCATTTTTCAGCATTTTCTTTAAAAAATATAGATTTAGAGTTAGTTAAACTTGGATTTTTTGTCAGGAACACATACAGGATGCTACCCTCTACAACATAACCCTAAATTCAAATCAAAACTCAAAACCTACAACCTGATTTTGGACGGAATTACGGAATCACCTGAAAGATTCACAACTACCAAGGATTATTACACAGCAAATTCTCTGGAAAACAACAGTAACCTGAAAACACCACCCAACCTGGAACTGAGTGAGTAATGTTTAGTCTGAAACTATATTCTATTGCCAAAAGCCAAGAAGAAAAATACATGACATTACTTTATAAGCATTGAATGAAACATAATTGCCAAGCTTGATACAGCTTCAACTAGCACTGACGTGTCAAGTGAGAGGTGTCAAAGACCATTAGCCCAACAATGGCAGGAGAGTCGAATAGTCTACCCCAACCAAATGGAGAGGCCTTAGAAGCTCCCTCCTGCTGTTCAGAGGTAATTAAAATACAGTACCCTGGGAGTGTAAAGAATGACAAGGCAAGAAAAGAGCACAAAATGAAGCTCCTTATGGAAAATCAAGAGACACTTTTTGCTGACTATTACAAAAATGGGAACATCAGCAACCTTATCTTCCACACAAACCATCCCCTGGCATGGCACAGTGCTATATTAGCACACTACCCCTCTGTTAAGAGAGGGGGGGTTAACGAGGGGTGGAAACTCAGGATACTTGACAACGAGGACTCTGAGTCAGCTAACATAAATCTATATAAGTCTGGAACAGTATTGGTACAGGGCAACCCCAAACAGTTTCAGCTGGACTTTCACCTAATCAAAGAATTAGCCCAGCAGGAGAAGCTCTCCCTTGATAAAGATACCCCCACCCCAAGCGGGTCAGACCAAAACTCTTCATCATATAACCCCACAGACGAGCAACCCTCAGCAGACAGTCAACCTCCCAGTACAGAGCACTTCTCCCTCATTGAAATGAAGGATAAATTCACCCAGCTGGAGGTAAGGCAGGTTGAGCTGGAACAGCAGGTGATTACACTCCAGTCAGCACAGACCCAGACAACAGCCCAGCACAACAACACCCCCTTAACCAGACCAGGAGAGCTGGAGGTGGAGAGAGACACATCTGGACTCTGGACAGTTAAGAGACAACTTCAACTGGAGAAAGAGCAGAAGCAGGAGCAGGAGCAGAACAGAGCACTAGAGGAGAGGATCAGACTGCTGGAGGAGAGGGAGAGGGGGATGGAGGAGAGGATCAGACTGCTGGAGGAGAGGTTGAGGGGGATGGCATGTGACAGAGAACAACCCACTAGGGAGGTGGCCATCCCCACAGAGAAGCCAGCAGAACAGCCCACCTCATCACCCGACAAAAGTCTCGACACCACAGCAGAACAGTCCACACCAGACCCTGACCATAGAGTCAACATCACAGCAGAACAGACAAAAGAAAAACCCCAAGCCCAGCAGCTCTCACCCCCCCCGAGCACCCCCCCTGTCAGCCACCCTGATAGCCCTCCTGACAACCCCCCCACACCCACTGAGGACAAACACAAGACACAGATTTTTCTCCTTATGGACTCAAATGGGAAATTTATAGAAGAAAAAAAACTTTTTCCCAAACACAGTGTGTCTAAACTCTGGTGTCCAAACACCCAGTGCGCCCTAGACCTTCTGTCTGAGGACAAACTAGGCTCACCTAGCCACATAATAATACACACAGGCACAAACGACCTGAGAGCACAGCAGGAAAGGGTGGCCACAGCACTGAAGGGAGTGATTGAAAAAGCTTCTTCTACTTTCCCCAATGCACAAGTGGTTATCTCCACCCTGCTACCACGAAAAGACTTCCACCCTGCTACAATACAGCGGGTAAACGCAAGCATCTCCCGTGACTGTGCCTCAAAACCAAATGTTTTCCTGGCCCACCACTCCACCCTGGACTTGAACAGCCTCTATGACCAGGTCCACCTCTACAAGGCAGCAGTGCCCACCTTTGCCCGGACTCTAAAGGACATCGCTCTCAAACGCAGCCCCAACACTTCACACAGGAGCAACAGATCAATAGACACCCCACCCAGACCAGCGAGACACCCTCCAAGACCTTCAGCACCCCACCCTGGACCTACACATAGAGGACCCACGCCAAGAGGACCTACATCCAGACCACAGCACCCCCAGACACACCCCCACCCCAACCAATCAACACCCCCCCACATCAACCATGCCCACACCCAATTTAGGCCCCCTCAGATCAGACCTATGCCACTCCTGCCCACCCCATGCACCCCACCCCCGCAGAGAGGGCATCAACATGGAAGTCACACATACGCCCAGGTAGTGAGCGGGCAAACAGGCCCAACCCCCACTCTTACACTCGCCCAAGCCAACGGCATGTACCAGATGCTCAGCAGGCTCTGCTCACACTTACTGGCCTGAGGCCAAACCACGACCAACAACATTGGACACTTTATGGAACAAAAAGCCTTCACTATATCATCCTGGAATATCCAAGGCCTGAGGTCATCTGCCTTTGGCCTAAAGAGCAGGAACCCGGACTTCACCAAAGAAATCGGTAATGCAGACATTGTCATCCTGCAAGAAACCTGGTACAGAGGAGACGGACCCACTGGTTGCCCTCTAGGTTACAGAGAGCTGGTAGTCCCATCCACCAAACTACCAGGTGTGAAACAGGGAAGGGACTCAGGGGGAATGCTAATTTGGTATAGAGCAGACCTAACTCACTCCATTAAATTAATCAAAACAGGAACATTTTACATTTGGCTAGAAATTCAAAAGGAAATTATCTTAACAGAGAAAAAAATGTCCTCCTGTGTGCTACCTATATCCCCCCACTAGAATCCCCATACTTTAATGAAGACAGCTTCTCCATCCTGAAGGAGGAAATCAATCATTTCCAGGCCCAGGGACATGTATTAGTCTGTGGCGACCTAAATGCCAGAACTGGACAAGAACCTGACACCCTCAGCACACAGGGGGACAAACACCTGCCTGCAGGTGACAGCATTCCCTCCCCCATATGCCCCCCTAGGCACAACTATGACAACATAACCAACAAAAACGGGTCACAACTCCTGCAGCTCTGTCGCACGCTGGGTATGTACATAGTCAATGGTAGGCTTCGAGTGGACTCCTATGGTAGGTTCACCTATAGCTCATCTCTTGGCAGTAGCACTGTAGACTACTTTATCACTGACCTCAACCCAGAGTCTCTCAGAGCGTTCACAGTCAGCCCACTGACACCCCTATCAGACCACAGCAAAATCACAGTCTACTTGAACAGAGCAATACTCAATCATGAGGCATCAAAGCCAAAGGAACTGAGTAACATTAAGAAATGCTATAGATGGAAGGAATGCAGTTTGGAAACCTACCAAAACACAATTAGACAACAGCAAATTCAATCCCTTTTAGACAACTTCCTGGGTAAAACGTTCCACTGCAATAGTGAAGGTGTAAACTTGGCAGTAGAAAATCTTAACAGTATATTTGACCTCTCAGCTTCCCTGTCAAATCTAAAAATCTCAAATAGAAAACCAAAGAAAATGAACAACAATGACAAATGGTTTGATGAAGAATGCAAAAATCTAAGAAATAAATTGAGAAACCTGTCCAACCAAAAACATAGAGACCCGGAAAACCTGAGTCTACGCCTTCACTATGGTGAATCACTAAAACAATACAGAAATACACTACGGAAAAAGAAGGAACAGCACGTCAGAAATCAGCTCAATGTAATTGAAGAATCCATAGACTCTAACCACTTCTGGGAAAATTGGAAAACACTAAACAAACAACAACACGAAGAATTATCTATCCAAAATGGAGATGTATGGGTAAACCACTTCTCCAATCTTTTTGGCTCTATAACAAAGAATAAAGAGCAAAAACATATACATGATCAAATACAAATCCTAGAATCAACTATTAAAGACTACCAGAACCCACTGGATTCTCCAATTACCTTGAACGAGTTACAGGACAAAATAAAAACCCTCCAACCCAAAAAGGCCTGTGGTGTTGATGGTATCCTTAATGAAATGATCAAATATACAGACAACAAATTCCAATTGGCTATACTAAAACTCTTTAACATCGTCCTTAGCTCTGGCATCTTCCCCAATATTTGGAACCAAGGACTGATCACCCCAATCCACAAAAGTGGAGACAAATTTGACCCCAATAACTACCGTGGAATATGCGTCAACAGTAACCTTGGGAAAATACTCTGCATTATCATTAACAGCAGACTCGTACATTTCCTCAATGAAAACAATGTACTGAGCAAATGTCAAATTGGCTTTTTACCAAATTACCGTACAACAGACCATGTATTCACCCTACACACCCTAATTGACAACCAAACAAACCAAAACAAAGGCAAAGTCTTCTCATGCTTTGTTGACTTCAAAAAAGCCTTCGACTCAATTTGGCATGAGGGTCTGCTATACAAATTGATGGAAAGTGGTGTTGGGGGTAAAACATACGACATTATAAAATCCATGTACACAAACAACAAGTGTGCGGTTAAAATTGGCAAAAAACACACACATTTCTTCACACAGGGTCGTGGGGTGAGACAGGGATGCAGCTTAAGCCCCACCCTCTTCAACATATATATCAACGAATTGGCGCGGGCACTAGAACAGTCTGCAGCACCCGGCCTCACCCTACTAGACTCTGAAGTCAAATGTCTACTGTTTGCTGATGATCTGGTGCTTCTGTCACCAACCAAGGAGGGCCTACAGCAGCACCTAGATCTTCTGCACAGATTCTGTCAGACCTGGGCCCTGACAGTAAATCTCAGTAAGACCAAAATAATGGTGTTCCAAAAAAGGTCCAGTCGCCAGGACCACAAATTCCATCTAGACACTGTTGCCCTAGAGCACACAAAAAACTATACATACCTCGGCCTAAACATCAGCGCCACAGGTAACTTCCACAAAGCTGTGAACGATCTGAGAGACAAGGCAAGAAGGGCATTCTATGCCATCAAAAGGAACATAAATTTCAACATACCAATTAGGATCTGGCTAAAAATACTTGAATCAGTCATAGAGCCCATTGCCCTTTATGGTTGTGAGGTCTGGGGTCCGCTCACCAACCAAGATTTCACAAAATGGGACAAACACCAAATTGAGACTCTGCATGCAGAATTCTGCAAAAATATCCTCCGTGTACAACGTAGAACACCAAATAATGCATGCAGAGCAGAATTAGGCCGATACCCACTAATTATCAAAATCCAGAAAAGAGCCGTTAAATTCTACAACCACCTAAAAGGAAGCGATTCCCAAACCTTCCATAACAAAGCCATCACCTACAGAGAGATGAACCTGGAGAAGAGTCCCCTAAGCAAGCTGGTCCTAGGGCTCTGTTCACAAACACAAACACACCCCACAGAGCCCCAGGACAACAGCACAATTAGACCCAACCAAATCATGAGAAAACAAAAAGATAATTACTTGACACATTGGAAAGAATTAACAAAAAAACAGAGCAAACTAGAATGCTATTTGGCCCTAAACAGAGAGTACACAGTGGCAGAATACCTGACCACTGTGACTGACCCAAACTTAAGGAAAGCTTTGACTATGTACAGACTCAGTGAGCATAGCCTTGCTATTGAGAAAGGCCGCCGTAGGCAGACATGGCTCTCAAGAGAAGACAGGCTATGTGCTCACTGCCCACAAAATGAGGTGGAAACTGAGCTGCACTTCCTAACCTCCTGCCCAATGTATGACCATATTAGAGAGACATATTTCCCACAGATTACACAGATCCACAAAGAATTTGAAAACAAATCCAATTTTGATAAACTCCCATATCTACTGGGAGAAATTCCACAGTGTGCCATCACAGCAGCAAGATTTGTGACCTGTTGCCACAAGAAAAGGGCAACCAGTGAAGAACAAACACCATTGTAAATACAACCCATATTTATGCTTATTTATTTTAACTTGTGTGCTTTAACCATTTGTACATTGTTACAACACTGTATATATATAATATAACATTTAATGTCTTTATTGTTTTGAAACTTCTGTATGTGTAATGTTTACTGTTAATTTGTATTGTTTATTTCACTTTTGTATAATATCTACCTCACTTGCTTTGGCAATGTTAACACATGTTTCCCATGCCAATAAAGCCCCTTGAATTGAATTGAATTGAGAGAGAGAGAGAGAGAGAGAGAGAGAGAGAGAGAGAGAGAGAGAGAGAGAGAGAGAGAGAGAGAGAGAGAGAGAGAGAGAGAGAGAGAGAGAGAGAGAGAGAGAGAGAGAGAGAGAGAGAGAGAGAGAGAGAGAGAGAGAGTGAGTACTCGGTCCCCCGTCAGTCTGTTTGTCTATCTGACTGTGTTATTGAGTGCTCTGGCAGCTCACATTAAAATATCCATGTTGTTGACAGGCTCAATTTGACCTTTGTCAGAGAGTACCCTCCCTCCCACATCTGTTTACTTTCGCTCCCCCTCCTGCCCGCTACTTTTCTATCCCTCCCTCACTCTCTTTCTCTCTCTCCCCCTTCTCTTTTTCCTTCTCTCATACAGCTGAAGGCATTCAACTACACATTGAATAATCGTCACAACCAGCCAATTGTGTATTACGACATCCTATCCAATCATGTCCTTCAATTTAATACCAGACATTGGTTATGTTGATTATGATATAATCTTAATAGCCTCAGTGAGAAGACATCCTACAGACATTGATCAATGACTAGTTAGACACAATTCACACTAACACTCTCTTGTCACAACAACCTTACATCTCCAGCAGCTATCTGTCAACTCAAGACATTTGTGTGTGTTTATGTCCAGGGTTTGGTGTAACTCAATGTTGCTTCCTTTGTCAATGGACGTGACTGAGAACAGTGGATGTGACTGAGAACAGTGGAAGTGACTGAGAACAGTAGAAGCGACAGAACAGTGGAAGTGACTGAGAACACTGGAAGAGATTGAGAACAGTGGAAGTGACTGAGAACAATGGAAGAGACTGAGAACAGTGGAAGTGACTGAGAACAGTGGAAGTGACTGAGAACAGTGGAAGTGACTGAGAACAGTGGAAGTGACCGAGAATAGTGGAAGTGACTGAGAACAGTGGAAGTGACTGAGAGCAGTGGAAGAGACAGAACAGTGGAAGAGACTGAGAACAGTGGAAGAGACTGAGAACAGTGGAAGTGACTGAGAACAGTGGAAGAGACTGAGAGCAGTGGAAGAGACTGAGAACAGTAGAAGAGACAGAACAGTGGAAGAGACTGAGAACAGTGCAAGAGACAGAACAGTGGAGGAGACTGAGAACAGTGGAAGAGACTGAGAACAGTAGAAGAGACAGAACAGTGGAAGAGACTGAGAACAGTGGAAGAGACTGAGAACAGTGGAAGAGACTGAGAACAGTGGAAGTGACTGAGAACAGTGGAAGTGACTGAGAATAGTGGAAGTGACTGAGAACAGTGGAAGAGACTGAGAACAGTAGAAGAGACTGAGAACAGTAGAAGAGACTGAGAACAGTGGAAGAGACTGAGAACATGGGTGTGGTGTAGTATGTTCCCCTACATACTGTATGTGCCAGGATGTACTGTACCTGGATCTACTATGTACTGTATATAGAGGCCTTTTATAACCTGATGTCACTTGAAAGAACAGCGTTGCCTTGACTGATTGGTTGGTTGTACAGTAAGTGTATGTACAGTACAGTAGAGTAATGTCTCCCCTCCCCTGGTCCGTGGGTGTCCACAACTCAGCCTCATGTTGCTGAGGAGCAACTTCAAACAGGAGCGAGCGGAGGGGAGGAGAGTAGGAGGGGAGGAGAGGAAAAGAAGGGGAGAGGAGGGGGGAAAGGGAAGAGGGTAGGAGAATGGGGGGAGGAAGAGGTAGGAGGGAGTAAGAGAGGAAGGGGTAGGTGGAGAGGTAGGGTGATAAAAAAAAGCAGTTAGGAGGAGAGGAGAGAGACACACACATCAACACATGGGCTCCTGAGTGATGCAGTGGTATAAGGCACTGCATCTCAGTGCTAGAGGTGTCACTACAGACACTGGTTCAATCCCAGGCTGTATCGCAACCGGCTGTGATTGGGCGGCGCACAATTGGTCCAGCGTCGTCCGGGTAGGCCGTCATTGTAAATAAGAATTTGTTCTTAACTGACTTGCCTAAATAAAGATTACATTAAAACAAATATATGTTTTATCAAAGCCTGGTTCCCCTACTGTTACCACACGCTGGAACATCCCCATGCTGACAGCTGACAACCCTTCAGAAAAAACACTGCTCTGATCCTACCAGCAGGACTCACTGTAGCAGCCCACTGACAGGCAGGCAGCCGGACCAGCAGCCCACTGACAGGCAGGCAGCCGGTGCAGCAGCCCACTGACAGGCAGCCAGCAGGACCAGCAGCCCATTGACAGGCAGGCAGCAGGACCAGCAGCCCATTGACTGCCATTGTATTGTCCCTCTCTGCTTTGTTTAAAGTGCTGCCTGGTTAGTGGGGAGCAATGGGGCAGAGAGTGGGAGAGGAGCTGGGTAGGAGAAGTGGAATCTTTATCTCATGCTGTTTGGTGTTCGACTGAGCACTGAAGTGAAGACTTTTCTGAAAGACAAAAGTTTCAAAAGATTTTGAGGTAAATATTTGCTGTTAATCTCAGTCGAGACAGATAAATCTCTTACCAAAACAGCAAAGTAAATGAAGTCAACATTGTAATCTTGAACTTAAAAGTGTGTGTGTGTGTGTGTTTGTGCGTGCGTGCGCACACAAGAGTGTGTGTGTGTGTGCGCAGTGAAGGAGGGGAGTTTATCATTAGTTCTATAAATAGTGGTTGGTTGGGAAGTCCAGGCTCTTTGCTCCATTTCTCCCTAGTGAATGAAAGGTGTGACTTCACACACGTTTCTCCCTCTCATCCCCTCCACTTCAAAGAGCCCTCGCAGATGTGCTTTCCCCCGCTTACAATACCTCCTTTCAACCTACTGGCAGGTTCTCTTCTCTACTTTATTTTCATCTGTTAAACCCCCTCCCATCTTCTCCTCCCCCCAGTTACCCCCTGCCTCTCGTATCTTTTGTAAAGGCTGCGTCGTTGCCCTAGGGGAGGATTGAAAGAGAAATCGACATGGATAGATAGAAGGAGAGAAAGACAGAGAGAAGCTCCAACTTCTACGGAGCTTCATGCTGCCTCCCCTCCCCTCTCTTTCAGAAAACCACACTTGATCATCTACTGTATGTGCTACTGTCCCGAGATCAACCCCAGGTGAAGAAGACAGACAACAAGGGTAAAACCACACTGAGTTAATTTCAGTAGACACAGTAGTAATCCTGGGCAGACCTTCTTGAGCCAGACAGTTGACAAGGCTAGAGTGACAGAATGACACAGACTAACACTATCCGTAGTAGAGGTCGACCGATTAATCGGGGCCGATTTCAAGTTTTCATAACAATTGGAAATCGGTATTTTTTTTTTTTTTTTTTTTTTACACCTTTATTTAATTTTTATTTAACTAGGCAAGTCAGTTAAGAACACATTCTTATTTTCAATGACGGCCTAGGAACGAGGGCAGAACGACAGATTTTTAACCTTGTCAGCTCGGGGGATCCAATCTTGCATTGATTACAATGCACTCCACGAGGAGCCTGCCTGTTAGCGAATGCAGTAAGCTAAGGTAAGTTGCTAGCTAGCATTAAACTTATCTTTTAAAAAACAATCAATCAATGACTGTCATTGCTCCAATGTGTACTTAACCATAAACATCAATGCCTTTCTTAAAATCAATACACAAGTATATATTTTTAAACCTGCATATTTAGCTAAAATAAATCCAGGTTAGCAGGCAATATTAACCAGGTGAAATTGTGTCATTTCTCTTGCGTTCATTGCACGCAGAGTCAGGGTATATGCAACAGTCTGGCTCTTTGCGAACTAATTATGGCATAACATTGAAGGTTGTGCAATGTAACAGGAATATTTAGACTCATGGATGCCACCCGTTAGATAAAATACGGAACGGAATAAACGTTTTGTTTTCGAGGTGATAGTTTCCAGATTAGTCAAAGGTATATGGTTTAGAGAGAAATAGTCGACGCGTTATAATTCCTGTAATAACTTGCGGCTGAATTTGAAAGGGGTTCCTTCGTTATTTTACCGTTCATGTCTTCCATAGAGAATGTCTTGATCTACTTCAAATAAGGTCTGTGTTTCGTGCAGGCTTAAACCGCCTCGACGTTTTGATACCCGTGTAAATCTCACTAGGATAAGGTAACGTTTGTCAACATATTTTCATAAATCCACTCTACAAATTTTTTTATCTTCGCTTATATTTAGCCAATATTGATCAGAGTTACCTTGTCCTATGGATATCTACACAGTTATAAAATTGGCATGGTGATGTAAGCCTACACGAAACACAGACCTTATTTTAAGTGAATCTAAAAATATCCTATGGAATAAATGAAGGAACCGCTTTTCAGATTTTGCTAGGTGTCATGGGAATTATGACTCGCACTTTGGTTGTCAATTCTTACCATGCCCATTATTAAAATAGGATTTCCTGCATATAGAAATTAAAGTTTGTTTTCAACATTCATCACAGGTAACTTAAACTCTATTTTTATTCAAACAGTTGAGAGTATTTGTCTCCTAAGCAGACTCTTCAGTATCATTGTCACTTCAGAGCTGTGTGCGTGTGTGTATTTATGTATTATATTAAGTTAAAATAATAGTGTTCATTGTTCATCCAGTATTGTTGCAATTGTCATTATTACAAAAATGTGTGTGTGTATGATATATATATATATTTAAAATTTTATTTAATTTTTTATAATAAATCGGCCGATTAATCGGTATCGGCTTTTTTTGTCCTCCAATAATCGGTATCGGTATCGGCATTGAAAAATCATAATCGGTCGACCTCTAATCCGTAGCTTTGGACATAAACCTCCTCCCAGTCGCCTCAGGCCTACTCAGTAAATCAGGGTATTATGGGTGTAGACTGAAGAATTTGACCTGGAGACATTACTGTGACATGCACACGCGCACGAGCACACACACACACACACACACACACACACACACACACACACACACACACACACACACACACACACACACACACACACACACACACACACACACACACACACACACACACACACACACACACACACACACACACACACACACACACACACACACACACACACACACACACACACTCATCAAACTATCTGTTGTACTAGTCCGTCCTGTCAGACTTGATGAAAGCATGATGGACAGACTGGGAAGAGGAAAAGAAGGAGTAGAAGATTAGCGATGAAAGTTAAGTGACAAGACAATTGCGTAGTATCTCCTTAGAGGAAGCATTGGGACGACAAAACAATAATTATGCATTACCCCTTTACCCCTCATACCTGTCATAGCCTTTGTGTGTGTGTATGTGTTTCTGTGTGCGTGTGTGCATGTATGTGTGCAAGTATGAGCGTGTTGGTATGTGTCTATTCTACCAACCGAGTCATTGTCACGATCGTCAATGGGAGAGAGAGAGGACCAAGGCGCAGCGTGTGGAAAATACATCTTCTCTTTAATTGGAAGAAGGACAACGAAACAAAACAACAAACAGACGAACGTGAAGCTATCAAAAGACTAAGTGCAAACATGCAACATAGACACAGACAAAAAAAACAATCCCGCACAAAACAAGGGCGGGTCAAACTCCTAATTATAGGGAAGCTCATAAAGAAACAAAAACAACAGGTGCAAGTAATAAGACAAAAAAAAAAAACAACCAGACAAACGAAAAAGGGATCGGTGGCGGCTAGTAGGACGGTGACGACGACCGCCGAGCATCGCCTGAACAGGCAGGGGAGTCAACTTCGGCGGAAGTCGTGACAGTCATTTCCTGAAACCTGCAGCTGACTTGGGGCCATTCATCCCCTGATGCTCTCGTTCTCTCCCACCCTGGTAGTCACAACTAGTTAATACTCTGTGTACTCTCCACAGAGCTGTCAGAACCAAAAGAAAAGGCAGTGAAGGAATTAAATAACTGAAAACAAAATCCTCTCTCTCACACATACACTGCACCCCTCTCGCCCCCTCCTCCCTCCCTCCCTCCCTCCCTCCCTCCCTCCCTCCCTCCCTCCCTCCCTCCCTCCCTCCCTCCCTCCCTCCTTCCCATCATCATCTCTCTTCCTGCCAAAATCACTTCCACCAAATCCTTTTTGATACGACATCACAGAGGCCCGCAAAGTGGAGATAATCCTTGACATTTTTATCAGTCACCCCCCTTTTATTTAGTCTGATCTGCATCGCGTCGCACAGCGCTGCGCTGGCCTGTCTTGTTTGCTGATAAAATCTGCCAGCCAACGCAAGCCTTGGCGGATCACACATCAAAAAGGGCCCGCTCACCCCCTCGGGGCATTGAGGTGTCAAAATAATATTCCACTGTGTGCTCTGGGTGGCAGCCTCATTTAAAAACTTAATTTGATGGTTTCAAGGCCTCAACAGACGTCAGAAGACAGGAACTGTTCAGTATGTCTGGAATGATTGGATTTCATAAAAGCAGGCCCACATTGAGAAATATATACTGAATAGGTTTGAGCCTGTTCTGTGTGTGTGTGTCAGTACATACCACACAGCTCACATCAGTGATGAGTAACTTACATTAGATAGATAGATAGATAGATAGATAGATAGATAGATAGATAGATAGATAGATAGATAGATAGATAGATAGATAGATAGATAGATAGATAGATAGATAGATAGATAGATAGATAGATATAGATAGATAGATAGATGTGACAGTAAGAATATATACTGTACTGTACATCTGTTTGACCAGCGTTAGATCCACTGGGATCACCTCATGTTAAGGGGACTTTTTAACACGTTTTTAACTTCACATTTTAGAGGCACTAAACAACAATGAGGGAAACTAAACTGATATTATCATACATGTTCAATGTTAATATCAGTCCTGCCATCCAACTCTTTAACAGCTCTTTGAATGAACTCTCAGACAACGCTCCACACATGGAGAAAGAGGGATGGAGGGAGCGTTTGATATGCTCCTCTTCTCCCTTTTCGCGAAGCGTGTGGATTTGTGAAGAACGATGTGACTTATGTCTGGAAACTTTGATCTTATAAAAAGGTCTGAAGATTTACACAATAATAATTCTCCCTGGACCCAGCTTATATGGATGATGTGTCAAGTGGCAAGACGCCAGAACACATTTTAATAGACTGAAAACAAGGGAGGTGAGGGATGGGATGGAGGGGGGAGAGAGGCAGAGAGAGAGAGAGACAGAGAGAGAGAATTGTCAAACTAACAAACCAAAACAAAGGCAAAGTCTTCTCAGTAAGACAAAGATAATGAGGTTCCAAAAAAGGTCCAGTTGCCATGACCACAAATACAGACTCCATCTAGACACTGTTGCCCTAGAGCACACAACACAAAAACTATACATACCTCGGCCTAAACATCAGCGCCACAGGTAACTTCCACAAAGCTGTGAACAATCTGAGAGACAAGGCAAGAAGGGCCTTTTATGTCATCAAAAGGAACATAAGAATTAAGAAAATGGGACAAACAACAAAATTAAGACTCTGCATGCAGAATTCTGTAAAAATATCCTCTCTGTACAACGTAAAACACCAAATAATGCATGCAGAGCAGAATTAGGCCGATACCCGCTAATTATCAAAATCCAGAAAAGAGATGTTAAATTCTACAACCATCTAAAAGGAAGCGATTCCCAAACCTACCATAACAAAGCCATCACTTACAGATAGATGAATCTGGAGAAGAGTTCCCTAAGCAAGCTTGTCCTAGGGCTCTGTTCACAAACACAAACAGACCCCACAGAGCCGCAGGACAGCAACACAATTAGACTTAACCAAATCATGAGAAAACAAAAAGATAATTACTTGACACATTGGAAAGAATAAAAAAAAAAAACAGAGCAAACTAGAATGCTATTTGGTCCTAAACAGCGAGCACACAGTGGCAGAATACCTGGCAACTGTGACTGACCCAAAATTAAGGAAAGCTTTGAGCATAGCCTTGCTATTGAGAAAGGCAGCCGCAGGCAGACCTGGCTCTCAAGAGAAGACAGTCTATGTGCACACTGCCCACAAAATGAGGAGGAAACTGAGCTGCACTTCCTAACCTCCTGCCAAATGTATGGCCATATTAGAGACACATATTTCCCTCAGATTACACTGACCGACAAAGAATTTGAAAACAAATCCAATCTATTGGGTGAAAATACCAGTGTGCAATCATAGCAGCAAGAATGCCATAAGAAAAGGGCAACCAGTGAAGAACAAACACCATTGTAAATACAACCCATATTTATGTTTGTTTGTTTTCCCTTTTCTACTTTAACTATTTGCACATCATTAGAACACTGTATATAGACATAATATGACATTTGAAATGTCTTTATTCTTTTTGAACTTTTGTGAGTGTAATGATTACTGTTAATTTTTTATTGTTTATTTCACTTTTGTTTATTATCTATTTCACTTGCTTTGGCAATGTAACATGTTTCCCATGCTAATAAAGCCCCTTAAATTTTTATTGAATTGAAATTGAATTGAGAGAGAGAGAGGAGGAGAGGGGGGAGGGAAAGAGAGAGACATTTCAGCAGCAGGTAAGAGGGAGAGAAAGGTATACAAACATATAAACTGGGTGTACATACAGCTTGCAGAATATATAAAGAAAATGTGAAGTGGCTCAGTTGGTTGACAGGAGAGTGATGGGGGAAAAACGTATTTAAATGTTGCGTTACAGATCATAACACCATAAATGTGATTTGTTGAGGAGGTAGCTAGCGGAGTGTCCTGGAATGAGGTTGCATACCTCGCATGCTGTTCCTGTCTCGCTATGTTGTTCCTGTCTCGCTATGTGTCTGTTGTTCAACCGAACGGTTAGAAAAACACACTCAGCACAGCCATAGTTTCCATCATTCCCTGTCAGTCATAAATAAAAGCATCTGTAGCTTAAAGTCATAGAACAACAGAATGTACTGGATCATTTTGATATCTTAATTGATAGGATGATTCATGAAGCCTGATTTATCTGCACATACACAACGACAGCAGCCAACAAATTAACAGTTTAATTCCCTATAAAACACAAACAATTTGCACTTTAACTAAAGATAGCAAGACGCACATATTGGTCTACAGATGTTTCCTCTATCCCAACAGGGACTGACTGCCTGTCCAGCTGGAATTCTCTCCTTCTGTTTCAGTGGAAAGTACATCCCTAGCCAGGCCATGGTTTGGGTTTTAATAGCAGTAAGCACAAACATAATATATTTACAGCCACAAGAAAGACTTTCTGAATAGACACTTAACTTTTGCCAGAGCTATGATTTTTCTCTCTACCCCCTCTCTCTTGCTCTCTCTCCCCATCTCTATCTCTCTCTCCTTCCCCTTTTTTTCTCTCTCTTGCTTCTTCCCTCTCTCTCCCTACCCTCTCTCTCCTCCCCTTCCTCCCTCTCTCTGCTGAGGCAGCTGGCAGTGTTCAGAGCAGGGTCTGACATGGTACTTTGAAATAGCAATCACTGGGTTTATAGTGCAGGGAGGACTCATAAATGTGTCGAGGGGAGAAATATATAATGCTATATTTCCATTTTTTCTATTTAAAGACCTTGAGTTATGGCCTCAGAAATGTGTAACCATTAAAAACGATATGATGTATGCTCAGTTTGTTCTCAAAGCCATCCACACACACACAGACACACACACAGACACACACACATGCACAAGAACACATACACGCACACACTCACACACACACAAACACACACACTGTGCGTGTCAGTTCCCATGCCATGGGTAACTTCTGACTCCCCAGCCCAGTAACCTCTTGGCAGCAGCTACAGAGGAGAGCCTTGCTCTTTCAACTACATAATAACAACTCTAACCTTTCTACCAGATGTGGTTGGAGAGAGTTTCCATGCACTTGTTATGAGTTATCATTTCTCCTGCCAATAAGATGAGTTATGGAGACTTACCAGGTAAAGAAATTAGTTATCAAGTTATCAATATGATGAGTTATTAAGACTTAAGAGGCAAAGAAATTAGTTATCAATCCTTCTGCCAATATGATGAGCTCTGGAAACTTACCAGGCAAATAAATTAGATATCAAGCCTTCTGCCAATATGATAAGATATGGAAAATTACCAGGCAAAGAGATCAGTGAGGAAATCTTACAGAAGGATGAGAAAAATACTGGGAAAGAAAGGGAGAGGGGGAGAGAGAGAGAGAGAGAAAGAGAGAGAGGGGGAGAGAGAGAGGGGGGGAGAGAGAGAGAGAGAGAGAGGTATTCTTAGGGATTTTTTAAGTCTGATTTTAAAAAGAATTCTGACATCATCTATTCCTCTCAAGTGCTGCTTTCAATGTTCAGAGATAGAGCCAAAGAGAGACAGAGACAGAGAGAGAGTGAAAAAGAGACAGATCAAGAGAGAGAGAGACAAAGAGAGAGAGAGAGACACACACACACCGAGCGAAAGAGAGAGAGAGAAACTGTTGTAGTTCAGCAGAAAGTGAGGTCTGTGCAGGGTGAAGATATTTCATGAGGTGTCAGCTTGGTGTGCAGGACGAAGAGTAATGTTCAACATGACACAGTAATGCTTGTTCAGGTGATAAACGGTTTATCCCCTGCTTTCTAGGGCATCTATAATCATATTCCTGGGGTTGGTGGAAGGCTTGTGTGAAATATGAGGCTTCGTCAGGGAAATAGACCCTCAGTTCAATCTAACTGATTAACTGGAGTACTATGTCACTGCAGATTACAGTACTATGTCACCTCAAACTAGAGTACCATGTCACCTCACACTAGAGTACTATGTCACCACTGACTGGAATACTATGTCACTGCAGATTACAGTACCATGTCACCTCAAACTAGAGTACTATGTCACCTCACACTTGAGTACTATGTCACCACTGACTGTAATATTATGTCACTGCAGATTACAGTACCATGTCACCTCAAACTAGAGTACTATGTCACCACTGACTAGAGTGCTATGTCACTGCAGATTACAGTAGTATGTCACCTCAAACTAGAGTACTATGTCACCTCACACTAGAGTACTATGTCACCACTGACTGTAATACTATGTCACTGCAGATTACAGTACTCTGTCACAGCTGACTAGAATATTATGTCAACGCAGACTAGAGTACTATGTCACCTCAAACTAGAGTACTATGTTACCACTCACTAGAATACTATGTCACGGCAGATTACAGTACTATGTCACCACAGACTAGAGTACTATGTCACCACACACTAGAATACTGTGTCACCGCAGACCAGAGTACTATGTCACCACTGACTAGAATACTATGTCACTGCAGATTACAGTACTCTGTCACCGCTGACTAGAATATTATGTCAACGCAGACTAGAGTATTATGTCACCTCAAACTAGAGTACTATGTTACCACTGACTAGAACACTATGTCACGGCAGATTACTGTACTATGTCACCACACACTAGAATACTGTGTCACCGCAGACCAGAGGACTATGTCACCACTGACTAGAGTACCATGTCCCCACCGACTAAAGGGGAAGTATGTTGGTGATCAACAGAATAATTCATAATCTCTTCCTCCTACTTTTGAATCTGTTACATCTAGGGTTAGGGTTAGGCTTGAACCTGGATGTAGACATTAAGTTATGTTGAGGTTAGGGTTGAACCTGGATGTGGACATGAAGGTAGGGATAGGGTTGAGGTTAGGCTTGAACCTGGGTGTGGCCATGAAGCTAGGCTTAGGGTTAGTGTTGAACCTGGGTGTGGACATGAAGCTAGGCTTAGGGTTAGTGTTGAACCTGGGTGTGGACATGAAGCTAGGGTTAGTGTTGAACCTGGGTGTGGACATGAAGCTAGGGTTAGTGTTGAACCTGGGTGTGGACATGAAGCTAGGGTTAGTGTTGAACCTGGGTGTGGACATGAAGCTAGGCTTAGTGTTGAACCTGGGTGTGGACATGAAGCTAGGCTTAGTGTTGAACCTGGGTGTGGACATGAAGCTAGGCTTAGTGTTGAACCTGGGTGTGGACATGAATCTAGGCTTAGGGTTAGTGTTGAACCTGGGTGTGGACATGAAGCTAGGCTTAGGGTTAGTGTTGAACCTGGGTGTGGACATGAAGCTAGGGTTAGTGTTGAACCTGGGTGTGGACATGAAGCTAGGCTTAGTGTTGAACCTGGGTGTGGACACGAAGCTATGGTTAGTGTTGAACCTGGGTGTGGACATGAAGCTAGGGTTAGTGTTGAACCTGGGTGTGGACATGAAGCTAGGGTTAGTGTTGAACCTGGGTGTGGACACGAAGCTAGGCTTAGGGTTAGTGTTGAACCTGGGTGTGGACACGAAGCTAGGCTTAGGGTTAGTGTTGAACCTGGGTGTGGACATGAAGCTAGGGTTAGTGTTGAACCTGGGTGTGGACATGAAGCTAGGCTTAGTGTTGAACCTGGGTGTGGACACGAAGCTAGGCTTAGGGTTAGTGTTGAACCTGGGTGTGGACATGAAGCTAGGGTTAGTGTTGAACCTGGGTGTGGACATGAAGCTAGGCTTAGGGTTAGTGTTGAACCTGAGTGTGGACATTAAGCTAGGCTTAGGGTTAGTGTTGAACCTGGGTGTGGACATGAAGCTAGGCTGAGGGTTAGTGTTGAACCTGGGTGTGGACATGAAGCTAGGCTGAGGGTTAGTGTTGAACCTGGGTGTGGACATGAAGCTAGGGTTAGGGGTAGGGCATCTCAGCTCCTTGAGAGCTGCATTAATGTCAGGTGTGTTATAAAAGTGGCTGGTGGAAAAGTGTGCCACCTTTTTGCTCTACTCTCAATTTTGCCCGCTTGGTGAGGGGACTCAAAAGGATAAAGCCGGACCTACTCAATGCTCAATAAGCCAACATGTAATCCCAGTTATATGGATTACATAATGGAACTATCTTGATACTGGCTGTCAAACGTCAAGCCGTGAGATGACTGATGTGGCTGGAACAGGGTGATAATTATTTTTGTGATGTGACATGGTGATGGCTGATTGGCGTTGATTTACTTACACAATGATCTGCACATCGGCCCTCGGATATGGGTGACATCAAAGCCTGACGAGCGCTCTGACAACAGTCACCCCCTCCACCCTCCACCCCCATGAATGACAGGGCCAATAAGGCAAACGTCATCCTTCCTTCTTAATTTACATATGGGGTCTGTCATATATACTCAGGCAGGTAAAACACACACACACACACACACACACACACACACACACACACACACACACACACACACACACACACACACACACACACACACACACACACACACACACACACACACACACACACACACACACACACACACACACACACTCTCTCTCCTTCCCCTCACCCACACACTTCTCTCCTTCACCCCTTCCTTTCCCATTTCTCCTCTCACACTCAGCGTAACCGTCCCACAGACTTCCCTATCAAAGTGACTTATTGAACTGGCTGACTGGGTCAATAGGTACCATAGATCTGGGTCCGGTCGGTTGCACTGTTTAACTGCCTTTTTCTTTGATTTTATTGACGGACTGAGGATTAATGATGGCGGTTCAGGACCAGAACGATCGCCTTTCCTTTCTGCCACCGACTCATTATAAAGCTGAAAATCACACAAATGAGGAATGAGTTATCCCACTGGGCAAAAACTGGTTCCCTCATCTGATCTGATCCAGTCTTGATGCCTCATCTCAGGGAAGCCTGATCTCTTGGATCTCTTTCCCCACCCACAGAACCACAGCTATCAGATAACTGCTCCTCTCCTCTCCCTGCCTGCTGTCTGACTACAACGGCAGCTTTTGTTGTGGGGAGGAGCATGTGTGGCATGGCAAGGGTTGTCTGCATGCTTGCTTGTATGCTTGTGTGTGTTTGAGGGAGTGGAAAAACGACTGTTATTTAAATATGTGAGTGTGTAAGTGATTGTTGACATTAGCTGGTGACAGGCAGACAGGCAGGCAGGTGGAGGGACTAGAGGATAAAACAAACAGGTTCTGAGTATCAGACTGCTGAGAGATAAGAGCTCTATTCACTACAGCTGACTGACACAGCAGCCTCACACAGATTAGCCTTGTTTAACTATGGAAATTATCACACACTTTAACATCTACAGATGGTGTGTGAAAGAGAAAGAGTGTGTGTGTTGTCATGCTTGCGTGTGGTTTATTTGTCAGCACACACTTGCTGTCAATCATGTCCAAGGTGTGTGTGTGTGGTGGTTACTATGGGAACATAAAAAGACATTAGAACTGGCCTTGATGCCTGTCTGGGAGAAAACAAGAGAGATGTATGACCATTTTAAAATGAAAGACTCCATTGGTTATAGAAGCATCTGACTTCTATCTGCCAGAGATCATTATACATTATCCTCCACCTCAAGGTCAATAAATACCAGTGTTGGTTTTGAAAGTGTGTGTGTGTTTGTTTCTCTGTATGTATATGTAGACCTTCCACCCAGTACACAACATTCTGTACTGTATGTCACTGTACAGTGAACAGATCTATCAATCATTGGGTCTTGTTTAGATCTGTCTGTCTAGATGGTCTCCATTGATTTGCTGAGTGGCGTTGCTGTGATTATGTTCTATGGTCAGAGAGAGAGGTTTGGAGATAGATTGCCCCTCGCCGCTTCCTGTCTGAAGTACGTGCCCAAGGTAAACTGGCTGTAGCTCAGGCCTTGTAGCCAGGATATGCATATAATTGGTACCATTGGTACCATTGGAAATAAAATACTTTGAAGTTTGTATAAATGTTAAAATAATGTAGGAGAATATAACACAATAGATATGGTAGGAGAAAGTCCAAAGAAAAACCAAATATATATTTTTTTGTTGAGAGACCATCCTCTTAGAAAGGCAAGAGAAACACCTGTACTGACCTCGCATTATTGTTGATAGCGGGGGAACAGGCAGTGGCTCGGGTGGTTGTTGTCCTTGATGATCTTTTTGGCCTTCCTGTGACATTGGGTGCTGTAGGTGTCATGGAGGGCAGGTTGTTTGCCCTTGGTGATGCATTGTGCAGACTGCACCACCCTCTGGAGAGCCTTGCGGTTGAGGGCGGTGCAGTTGCGTACCAGGTTGTGATACAGCCCAACAGGATGCTCTTGATTGTGCATCTGTAAAAGTTTGTCAGGGTTTTGGGCCAAATTTCTTCAGCCTCCTGAGGTTGAAGAGGCACTGTCTGTGTGGGTTGACCATTTCCGTTTGTCTGTGATGTGTACGCCCAGGAACTTAAAACTTTCCACTTTCTCCACTGCTGTCCCTTTGTTTTGTTTTGTTGGCGTTGAGTGAGAGTTTTTTTTCCTGACACCACACTCCAAGCAAGCCCACTGCTGTTGTGTTGTTTGCAAACTTCATGATTGAGTTGGAGGAGTGCATGGCCATGCAGTTGTGGGTGAACAGGGAGTACATGAGAGGGCTGAGCACACACCCTTGTGGGGCCCCAGTGTTGAAATGAATCACTAACCTTCGATTATTTTCATCAGATGACACTCATAGGACTTCATGTTACACAAGACATGCATGTTTTGTTTGATTAAATTCATATTTATATAAAAAAATCTGAATTTACATTGAGGCGAAAAGATTCACTAAATGCAAAAACATCAAGTGACTTTGCATAGCCCATCGTTTCAACAGAAATACTCATCATAAATATAGATGATAATACAAGTTATACACATTGAATTATAGATATACCTCTACTTAATGCAACCGCTATGTCAGATTTCAAAAAAACTTTACGGAAAAATAAATGCACGCTATAATCTGAGACGGCGCTCAAAAACAGCATACCACAGCTGCAAAGATGGCGTCACCATAAACAATAAAATACATGATAAATATTCCATTACCTTTGATGATCTAGATCAGAAAGAACACCAGGAATCCCAGGTCCACAATAAATATTTGTTTTGTTCGGAAAAATCCGTTATTTATGTCCAAATACCTTCTTTTGTTAGCGCGTCTGGTTTACATATCCAAACGCTAATTCTGGTCAGCGTTATATCGGACAAAAACTTCAAAATGTGATATTACCGGTCGAAGAAACATTTCAAACTCAGTACTGAATCAATCATTAGGATGTTTTTAACATATAGCTTCAATAAAGTTCCAACCGGAGTATTCGTTCTTGTCTGCGTGAGCAATGGAACGTCAGTGGCTTACATGAAGAAAAAGCATGATCAGGAAATGGCTGCTTGATGGACACCTGACTGATTCTGCTCTCATTCTCTCCCACAACATCATAGAAGTCTCATTGACATTTCTATTGATGGTTGACATCTAATGGAACCCCTAGGCAGTGCAACATCATTAATAGCTCAAGTGAATTTCTTTAGGGAATCTGGTGAATACACACAGGCTCAGATTTCTGACTTCCTGTTTTGATTTCAACTCAGGATTTTGCCTGCCAATATGAGTTCTGTTAATCTCACAGACATAATTCAAACAGTTTTAGAAACTTTAGAGTGTTTTCTATCCAATACTACTAATAATATGCAAATATTAGGAACTATGACTGAGGAGCAGTCCGTTTGATATGGGCACCTTTCATCCAAGCTACTCAATACTGCCCCTTCAGCCATAAGAAGTTAACACATTTTCTATAGGACTGAGGTCAGGGCTTTGTGATGGCTACTCCAATACCTTGACTTTGTTGTCCTTAAGCCATTTTGCCACAAATTTGGAAGTATGCTTGGGGTCATTGTCCATTTGGAAGACCCATTTGCAACCAAGCTTTAACTTCCTGACTGATGCTTTGAGATGTTGCTTCAATATATCCACATAATTTTCCTCCCTCATGACGCCATCTATTATGTGAAGTGCCCCAGTCCCTCCTGCAGCAAATCATTCGCACAACATGATGCTGCCACCCCCGTGCTTCACGGTTGGGATGGTGTTCTTCAGCTTGCAAGCCTCCCCCTTTTTCCTCCAAACATAATCATGGTCATTATGGCCAAACAGTTCTATTTTTGTTTCATCAGACCAGAGGATATTTCTCCAACAAGTACAATCTTTGTCCCCATGTGAAGTTGCAAACCGTATGGCTTTTTTATGGCAGTAAACTGTGGATGTAGATACTTTTGTACCTTATTCCTCCAGCATCTTCACAAGGTCCTTTGCTGTTGTTCTGGGATTGATTTTCACTTTTCACACTAAAGTACGTTCATCTCTAGCAGACAGAACACATCTCCTTCCTGAGCGGTATGATGGCTGCGTGGTCCCGTGATGTTTATACTTGCGTACTATTGTTAGTACAGATGAACGTGGTACCTTCAGGCGTTTGGAAATTGCTCCCAAGGATGAACCAGACTTGTGGATGTCAACATTTTTTTTATTATGTTTTGGCTGATTTCTTTCTTTACTTAGTGTATGTAAACTTCTGACCCACTGGAATTGTGATACAGTGAATTATAAGTGAAATACTCTGTCTGTAAACAATTGTTGGAAAAATGACTTGTGTCATGCACAAAGTAATGTCCTGACCAACTTGCCAAAACTATAGTTTGTTTACAAGACATTTGTGCAGTGGTTGAAAAACAAGCTTTAATGACTCCAACCTAAGTGTACGTAAACTTCTGACTTCATCTGTAGGTATTCTTTTTGTCCAGATGGGATATGGCAGTGTGCAGTGTAATGGCGATTGCATCATCTGTGGACCTGTTATGGCGGTATGCAAACTGAAGTGGGTCTAAGGTGGCCGGGAAGGTGGCGGTGATATGATCCTTGACTAGCCTCTCAAAGCACTTCATGATGACAGAAGTGAGTGTTACGGGGCGCTAGACATTTAGTTCAGTTATCTTTGCCTTCTAGGGTACAGGAACAATGGTGGCCATCTTGAAACACGTGGGGACAACAGACTGGGATAGGGAGTGATTAAATATGTCTGTGAACACACCATCCAGCAGGTCTGCGCATGCTCTGAGGACGCGGCTAGGGATGCCGTCTGGGCCAGCAGTCTTGCGAGGGTTAACAAGTTTAAAAGTTTTACTCACGTCAGCCACTGAGAAGGAGAGGGGGGGGCTGCAGTCTGTTTTAGTGATCCGCAACGGTGGCACTGTATTATCCTCATAGCGGGTAAAGAAGGTGTTTAGTTTGTCTGGAAGCGTGACGTTGGTATCTGTGATGTGGCTGTTTTTGTTGTCTGTGATTTTCTGTAGACCCTGCCACATACGTCTTGTGTCTGAGCCATTGAATTGCGACTCCACCATGTACCTCTACCGGCATTTACCTTGTTTGACTGCCTTGCAGAAGGAATAACTACACTGTTTATATTCAGCCATATCTCCAGACCTCTTTCCATGGTTAAATGCGGTGGATCGCGCTTTCAGTTTTACGCGAATGCCACCATCCATCCACGGTTTCTGATCAGGGTAGGTTTTAATGGTCACAGTTGGTATGACGTCTCCAATGCACTTATTTTTAAACGCATTTACCGAGTCAGCGTATAGGTCAATGTTGTCCTCTGAGGCTGATCGGAACATATTCCAGTCCGCATGATCAAAACAATCTTGGAGTGTGGCTTCCGATTGGTCAGACCAGCGTTGAATGGTTCTTGTCACTAGTACATCCTGTTTGAGTTTCTGACTATAAGCTGAGACGAGCAAGATGGCGTCATGGTCGGATTTGCCGAAGGGAGGGCGGGGAAGGGCTTTGTATGCATCGCGGAAGTTAGAGTAGCAGTGGTCGAGAGTATTAGCCCTACGTGTTGTGCAATCAATATGCTGATAAAATTTAGGTAGCATTGTTCTCAAATTTGCTTTGTTAACATCCCCAGGTACAATAAATGCAACCTCCGGATACATAGTTTCCAGTTTAAAATAGAGTCCAGTGAAGTTCCTTGAGGGCCGTCTCGGTGTTCGCTCGAGGGGGGATATACACAGCTGTGACTCTAACTGACGAGATTTATCTTGGTAAGTAGAATGACAGACATTTGATTGTAAGGAATTCTAGGTTGGGTGAGCAGAAGGACTTGAGTTCCTGTATGTTGTTATGATTACACCAAGAGTTGTTAATCATAAAGCATACACCCCTGCCCTTCCTCTTCCCAGGGAGGTGTTTATCTCTGTCGGCGCGATGCATGGAGTAGCACGGTGGCTGAACCAATTCCGACAACATATCCCGAGAGAGCCATGTTCCGTGAAACAGAGAATGTTACAGTCTCTGATGTCTCTCTGGAAGGCAACCCTCGTTCGAATTTTGTCTACCTTGTTGTCAAGAGACTGGACATTGGCGAGTAGTATACTCGGGAGCGGTGAGCGATGTGCCCGTTTACGAAGCCTGACCAGAAGACCGCTCCGTCTGCCCCTTCTGCGTCGCCGTTGTTCTCGGTCAGCTGCTGGGATTAGATGCATTGTCCTGGGTGGTGGTCCAAACAGAGGATCCGCTTCGGGAAAGTCATATTCCTGGTCGTAATGTTGGTAAGTTGACGTTGCTCTTATATCCAATAGTTCTTCCCGACTGTATGTAATAAGACTTAAGATTTCCTTTGGTAGCAATGTAAGAAATAATACATAATAAAACAAAATACTGCATAGTTTCCTAAGAACGCGAAGCGAGTCGACCATCTCTGTCGGCGCCATCTTCAACACCATCAACAACAGAAAACCACGCGCACACACACACACACACACACACACACACACACACACACACACACACACACACACACACACACACACACACACACACACACACACACACACACACACACACACACACACACACACACACACACACACACACACTGATGCAACATGTCACAGCTGTTACTGACCAACTTCAAGGTGTCTGACGGTAAGTCCAGGACGAGATCCCCATTGTTGAGGCCGACCCTCACTTTCTCTCTCTATCTTCTCTTCCTTTTCTTTTGTCCTCCCCCTGCTGGGTCATTCTTCCCTCTCTCCTCCCTCATACTATTCTTCTTTTCCTTTTCATGTTGATGGTCAAGGGAATTAACCCTGAAGGGTACAAAGCAGGATCAATTAGTTGCTAACTAACTTTGATAAACAAGTTTGATAGAGTATCATTGAATCTGTCATGCCTGTGTCTCATCATGACACAGGTACAGAGTGCAGTCTCCTCCATACAGCTGCAGTCTCTCCAGTGGTGTTGAACTTTGACCCTATTCCCTGATGTCATGTTTCTCTAGCACTCTGCCTCATATCACCACGATGACACTGATGAATGTATAGTACTAGCTGGTGTTTGAGGATGGTGTAGTAACAGATAGATTAAAAGTAGACTCAGCGATATGGTGTCGATGCAGAAGGGAAACAGCATAGCAGGTATATTTAGCAAAAACTAAGAGCGTTGAAGCGCTACCTAATAACAACTAACCTTTCCACCAGATGTGGTTGGAGAGTTTCCATGCATTTGTAATGTTATCAACCCTTCTGACAATAAGATGAGTTATGGAGACTTACCAATTAAAGATATTAGGGAGTCAACATTACACAAGGATGAGAAAATGGGGGGGGGTATTGGTTATTTAAAAAAAAAAAATATGACTTTTGTGAAGACATCATCCATCTTAGGACCTACTCAATGCTCAATAGGCCAACATGTAATACCAGTTATAGGGATTACATAATGGAACTATCTTGATACTGGCTGTCAAACGTCAAGCCGTGAGATGACTGATGTGGCTGGAACAGGGTGATAATTATTTTTGTGATGTGACATGGTGATGGCTGAATGGCGTTGATTTACTTACACAATGATCTGCACATCGGCCCTCGGATATGGGTGACATCAAAGCCTGACGAGCGCTCTGACAACAGTCACCCCCTCCACCCTCCACCCCCATGAATGACAGGGCCAATAAGGCAAACGTCATTCCTCCTTCCATAATTTACATATGGGGTCTGTCATACATACTCAGGCAGGCACATGCACGCACAAACACACACACACACACACACAAACACACGCAAACACACACACACATAGTCACTACAGAAAGCAACACTTTTTATCCTTCTCATGGATTTCAAACATAACATCTAATAACAGAATATGAAAATCCAGTCAATAACTGCTCAACTCCCTTGAATGGCCAAACAGCGTTGTTGTGCTATCTGGATTCCTGCATTGGGATTGTAACTCATCACGGAAAAGGAAGAAAAACTAATTGGAGAGAAAACATGTAGCATGTTTCAGTAGTCTTTCAACATTTGCTCAACTTTACGATAGTCTTGGTTTAAGCACAAGTAAAGTGTTTAGATAGATTGTGGCAGGGCTGCTGGCGTGTCTGGAGAGAGAGGAGGTGTGGCGTGTGTTGAGAGCTGACAGATGTGAAAGAATAATATGTGTGTGTGCATGTGTGCGTGTGTATATGTGTATGTGTGTGTGTGTGTGCGTACGTGTGCGTGTGTGTGTGTGTGTATGCATGCATGCATTCTGAGGCTGTAATACATCTTTCTCTCTGTAATGGGGTGTTTGGGGTTTGGAATGGAGTTTGCTGGCCAACGATTATGCTGGTATGCACCCAGCACACAGCCTACATTATGCCTAACCATCAGTCCTGTATAGCCCTCCGCTTTCAAGATGGCCACCACATATTAGTAATCTTTTACATGCAGGCTGTAAGTGAGGGTTGGATGGAGGGTTAAATAATATAGAGGCTTAACTGAGTAGCAAAGAATCGCTCCCTCTCTCTCCTTCCCCTCACCCACACACTTCTCTCCCTCACCCCTTCCTTTCCCATTTCTCCTCTCACACTCAGCGTAACCGTCCCACAGACTTCCCTATCAAAGTGACTTATTGTCACGAGAATTTTCAATCCCAATGATGATATCAATCAATAGCTTTGACCAATCCCAGAGGTTTGTAAGACCATGGGTTTAATAATAATTAGTCAAAGACTCAGCTTATGCAAAAGGTTAGTACAGTTTATTCACGAGAACGTTCTGAAATCAAGAATACAAAGACATCCATTTTATAGCTGCGCACATACTTCCACACAAACAGTAAATATCCTACGCACATACATACACACAAACAGTATGTGATTTTTATCCTTCTTCATGGTTCTCACCACTGTATCACTACCCAGCCGACAGTTCCATTCCCCCGAGATTAGGGAGACCTTGAGAAGTACTCCCTGTCCTCTCCCAAGTCTCTCAGAGCCCTAGCCAGGTCGGTCCAGACACAGTTTTAATTGTTCTTCGGGTATTTTACTAGGCACACACACACACAAGTTCAAATCCTAAACTACGCCTTGCTCAGACAGTCTGTGTTTTTCCACTATACAGATACCTTGTTTAACCTAATTCCGACTAAAACTTCACACATCATCAGATTATAATTTTATGATTCTAATCAATTTCACACAGTTATAAGGTTTCAGAGTGGAATTATTTTATCATTATCTTTCAACATTTAAATTATTTTATCACTTATTGAACTGGCTGACTGGGTCAATAGGTACCATCGATCTGGATCCAGTCGGTTGCACTGTTTAACTGCCTTTTTCTTTGATTTTATTGACAGACTGAGGATTAATGATGGCAGTTCAGGACCAGAACGATCGCCTTTCCTTTCAGCCACCGACTCATTATAAAGCTGAAAATCACACAAATGAGGAACACGTATCCCACTGGGCAAAAACTGGTTGAATCAACGTTGTTTCCACATCATTTAAAAAAAATCAATGTGTTGATGTTGAATCAACGTGGAAAACTAATTAGATTTGCAGAAAGTCATCAACGTAACAGAATGTTGTCGTTTTTTCACTCAACTTGTCACCTACATCTAATTTTGGGGGGGATTTCACATTGAATTCACATTAGTTGACAACTCAACCAAATGTAAATCAAAACCTCTGTTCCCAGTTGGACGCTTCTACGGGTTTGACAATGAACGAAACAAACACACTCACTTCTTAAAACACTAGTCAGGTTTTGGATTTTCTACAAAAAAAACCTCCATCTTTGATTTCAGATGAACATTGTTCCCTCATCTGATCTGATCCAGTCTTGATGCCTCATCTCAGGGAAGCCTGATCTCTTGGATCTCTTTCCCCACCCACAGAACCACAGCTAGCAGATAACTGCTCCTCTCCTCTCCCTGCCTGCTGTCTGACTACAACGGCAGCTTTTGTTGTGGGGAGGAGCATGTGTGGCATGGCAAGGGTCTGTGTGTGTTTTCACGTGTTTGTGTGTGTGTGCACGTGTTTGTGTGTGTGTGTGTGTGTGTGTGTGTGTGTGTGTGTGTGTGTGTGTGTGTGTGTGTGTGTGTGTGTGTGTGTGTGTGTGTGTGTGTGTGTGTGTGTGTGTGCTTTTAGGCTTGTGTGTGTGTGTGTGTGCTTTTATGCTTGTGTGTGTGTGTGTGTGCTTTTATGCTTGTGTGTGTGTGTGTGCTTTTAGGCTTGTGTGTTTCTGAGTGTGTGTTTGAGGGAGTGGAAAAGCTACTGTTATTTAAATATGTGATTGTTGACATTAGCTGGTGACAGGCAGACAGGCAGGCAGGTGGAGGGACTAGAGGATAAAACAAACAGGTTCTGAGTATCAGACTGCTGAGAGATAAGAGCTCTATTCACTACAGCTGACTGACACAGCAGCCTCACACAGATTAGCCTTGTTTAACTATGGAAATTAACACACACTTTAACATCTACAGATGGTGTGTGAGAGAGAAAGAGCGTGTGTGTGTTCATGCTTGCGTGTGGTTTATTTGTCAGCACACACTTGCTGTCAATCATGTCCAAGGTATGTGTGTAGTGTAGTGGTTACTATGGGAACATAAAAAGACATTAGAACTGGCCTTGATGCCTGTCTGGGAGAAAACAAGAGAGATGTATGACCATTTTAAAATGAAAGACTCCATTGGTTATAGAAGCATCTGACTTCTATCTGCCAGAGATCATTATACATTATCCTCCACCTCAAGGTCAATAAATACCAGTGTTGGTTTTGAAAGTGTGTGTGTGTTTGTCTCTCTGTATGTGTATGTAGACCTTCCACCCAGTACACAATATTCTGTATTGTATGTCGCTGTACAGTGAACAGATCTATCAATCATTGGGGCTTGTTTAGATCTGTCTGTCAAGATGGTCTCCATTGATTTGCCGAGTTGCGTTGCTGTGATTATGTTCTGTGATCAGAGAGAGGGGTTTGGAGATAGATTGCCCCTCGCCACAGGAAGCCTGCGGCACACACACACACACACACACACACACACACACACACACACACACACACACACACACACACACACACACACACACACACACACACACACACACACACACACACACACACACACTGATGCAACATGTCACAGCTGTTACTGACCAACTTCAAGGTGTCTGAAGGTAAGTCCAGGAGGAGATCCCCATTGTTGAGGCCGACCCTCACTTTCTCTCTCTATCTTCTCTTCCTTTTCTTTTGTCCTCCCCCTGCTGGGTCATTCTTCCCTCTCTCCTCCCTCATACTATTCTTCTTTTCCTTTTCATGTTGATGGTCAAGGGAATAAACCCTGAGGGGTACAAAGCAGGATCAATTAGTTGCTAACTAACTTTGATAAACAAGTTTGATAGAGTATCATTGCATCTGTCATGCCTGTGTCTCATCATGACACAGGTACAGAGTGCGGTCTACTCCATACAGCTGCAGTCTCTCCAGTGGTGTTGAACCTCTCCAGTGGTGTTGAACTGACCCTATTTCCTGATGTCATGTTTCTCCAGCACTCTGCCTCATATCACCTCTATGACACTGATGAATGTATACTGGGAGCTGTGTTGCTCTGGGTGTCTATCTGAGGGAAGAGGGGTGCTACATCAAAATATATCACCTTTAAAAACACTGACTAACAGCTGGTTTATGAGGATGGTGTAGTACCAGATAAATAAAAGGTAGACTCAGCGATTTGACATAGAGGTAGAAAGTAAACAGCATAGAGGCTCAACTTCTCAGCTGTTTTGGTGCCCTAACACGCTGTAACAGCATGAAGAGAACACATGCACATCCGCAGATACTGTGTGTGACTGTGTGAGAGTGAAGTCCTGCATCTCGCTCATCTCAATATCTGCGGTGCTGCTTATGGCAACCTCATTTCGCTGAGTCTACCTTTAAAACTAGCTACTTGTTAGTATGTATATACAGTAGGCTCTGCCAATGTAGCTACTATGTTATTATGTCCACAATACCATATAACATCATGCAACAATATCACTGTACATTTTATTACTGCTGTTATATATTTAAGCAATAATGCATGGGGGGGGGGGGGGGGGGGGGGTATGGCCAATATACTACGGCTAAGGGCTGTTCTTATGCACGACACATTGCGGAGTGACTGGACACGGCCCTTAGCCCTGGTGTATTGGCCATATACTACAAAACCCAGAGGTGCCTTATTGCTATTGTGAACTGGTTACCAACGTAATTAAAGCAGTATAAATAAATGTTTTGTCATACCCGTGGTATACGGTCTGATAAACCACGGCTGTCAGCCAATCAGCATTCAGGGCTCAAACCACCCAGTTTATAATTTGCCATGAGGCACAGCTATCTTATATCGAGAACACTGTAATAGATGGACAAATTTTCATCATCTTCTCATTTCCATTATCATGCAGCCTTTTGCCCATAGGTTCTGATTCTGAGGGATTATGACCCATTTATTTCTCTCTGGATTGAGAGGGCAGCCAGAGGATTGGGAGCATCACAGCCCCGCAGACTGAGACTATTCTGGGCCGCCGCTAATAGCTCTTGTCAGGCGTAATTTTTAAGTACTTTAACCAATTCATTGTATAATTAGGTTAACAAAATTAGCTCATTGCAGAGTCAGTCAGCAGCCTGGCAGTAATGCAATCAAGTTATTAACATTCCAGATTTATAGAACCATGAATATAGAGGCAGTGTTCAACCTCTTTAGCACATTTCTCCCTGACTGGTTGTGAAAATTACATAAAATAATAAAAAACAGTCCAAGTGAATTTACTGGGATCAGTACGTGAAACTCAATTTCAATGTCACAAGTAGACTAAGGAGTAGGTATGTAAAATGTGTGTGACTCCCATTTGACTTTGTACATTCAAATAAGAAGATTGAGAGTTGAATGTGGCACAGGCTAGCCAATGTTATTACATTTCTGTTAATAGTAACTTGATTTCAACCCTGCAGTGACCACAACAGTCACAAGAGTCTAATGGATTTAAATTTGCCAATATAAGCCAATATAAGCCAAAAACTTGGTTGTAGCCTATTGTATTGATGATGGTGATGACAATAAACCCTGTAATACAATGTCATCAATAGTGCCCCCTGTCGGTCATGTATAAGGCACACTGATACACTCGCAATGATACCAACATAAATACAATATAGGGCGCCTGGTAAAACATTTTTTGCATCCAAGAGAATTACATTCAGTTCTGACAAAGATTATCGGAAGACTTATCTAACACCATGAAATACAATGGACAGTCTGTCTTCATTGGCCGAGGGGGACAATGTATTGCTCCGCCTTCAGAAGAACGCATCAGCCCTTCTCATTTTTAACGATGCAAATACCAACTATTGGACGGCGGCTCGCTTACTTCGAAGGTCCGCTTGTGATCTCACACACTCGAGGTACGGCCCGGATGGTGTGTGAGTGCTGGAGAGACAGAGAGAGTGCGTTATAGACTGGAGCCGTGAGAGTCCGATTTTATGCCGTCTTTTGGAACCTCTACATATTTTCTCACTTTGGCTATACTTATTCTGTAACTGAATTGTATGCATATATTTCGCTCACATCCCGATTGATGTGGATTTTGTGAATTAGAACCCCCGGAAGAACAATTCTGGAATAGGCATCATGAGTGAAGAACCGAACGTCAACTACTGTAAAATGAAACTAGATGGGGAGTAGGCTACAGGCGTTCTCTAGCGGATTATAATTAAACTATACACTGCGCATGGATAATTATACACTTTACTTTTCCGGGACTTTAACAAAGCACTGCCCCTCTCCAACATATTTTCGTTTCCCTCCCCAATTAAAGATTTATCTTTTGGATCTATTACGCACGAGATACGCAGCCATACCTCCGAATCCTGTGACAGTAGTGATAACTGCAGCTCCCCAACGGGCGCGTTAGTGTCTTCACCGACTCTTTTGGATCCTATTCCCTATCCGGATACTCAAGATGTTGACGGCGCACACCAGCCACTTGCTCCACCACCCGGAATACCTGCAGCCTTTGCAATCTGCACCAGTGAGCATTGAGGTATGGTGAATATGTTTCTATTGTCCTGGTAAATTGCCACATTGAATGGCGTTGTTGTTTGGCTTATAGATGATAAGACTTACGGTTTATTCTCAACACCTTGGTGCGTTTTTTTGCGCAAAGCATGTTCCTCGACTTTTAGCCGATAATGCGTATTTTTGGGGGGGATGTGCACATTAGGGACTTTTGAAAAGTAATTCCCTGAGCATCTTTTCTCATATACTATATCCCCCGGGAGGCAGTTTTTTCGAATGACCGTTTCTACTATTTTGCTTCAACTTTGTAGACAATAGGCTTACTTCTATCTATTCGATAAAACTAGCCATAACTTACAGCAAGACCTCATTACTGCCAAATACATTGAAACAATTACTGGTAACAGTAATTTAAGTACTTTCGGTCTGTCTGTCTGTCTGTCTGTCTGTCTGTCTGTCTGTGTCTGTCTGTCTTTATTTCTACAACTGTAATTGTGAAAAGTGCTTAAACTTAACTTAAAGTCTTGGTTTATTTCTCCAGCTGGATGCCAAGAAGAGCCCCCTGGCCCTGCTGGCTCAGACCTGCTCCCAGATCGGCAAGCCTGACCCTCCCACCTCCAAGCCAAGCTCTATCTCTAATGGCAATGGTGACCATGATGGACACTCCTCTTCCTCCTCCTCCAGTCACAAACCCTCACAGGAGGACAAGTCCAGCTTCAAGCCCTATAACAAAGTAGGGGGAGACAGTCGGAGGGACAGGGTCAGTAGCTCTAATAACAGTTCTGACAAGACCGGCTTCAGGGTACCTAGTAATGGGAATGGAGTAGCTAACAGTAACTTATCAGGTTCTTGTCCATCTTTTCCGCCACACGCCATCTCTCCCAACTCCAGGGTGGGTGGTGGCACGCCTCCTCAGCACACACAGCAGTCGTCACAGACACACAGACAGAGCCAGTCGCCTCACGGACTACATGTTTCCCACTCTCAGACTCTGAATGGAGAACACAAACAGGAACAGAGCAGTCCACACAGGAACAGCAACAGTAGCAGTGGTGGCCATCTTAAGAAGGAGTCAGATGTGAATAAGGTCACTTTGGACAGTCCCCAGATGGCTAACTCCAGCCATGCCAGAGCCAGCACCAACTCCAGCACAGGCAGCTCTGAGGGAAGCCCCAGCCACGAGTTGGGCAAGATGGACTCCCAACCCCCACCACTCAGCCTGGGTCCTGGACACATCACTCCCATCTCCCCCTACAAGACTGGCCACTCTGTCTTCCCCCTGTCCTCCTCTGGTATGGGCTACCATGGCTCTGTAGTGGGGGCCTATGCTGGATACCCCTCCCAGTTTGTCCCAGGGTTGGACCCTACCAAGTCTGGTCTGGGAGGAGGGGGGGTGAGGGTACCAGGGAAGCACCATAGCTCCAGCCCCCTCGCTGGTACCTCTCCCCTCTCCTTCATGCAGGGCTTGTGCAGGGACCCGTACTGCCTCAGCTACCCTAACTCACCCCACCTGGGGGGAAGCAATCCCTGCGTCCATGACCCCTCCTCCTCCATCAAATCAGGCTATCCAGGCTTGGTCTACCCCTCCCACCCCCTCCACTCCCTCCACCCCAGCACTATGTCTTCCAGCATCACCCCCACCCTGTCCCACCCCCTCTACACCTACGGCTTCATGCTCTCCAATGACCCCATCCCTCATGCCTGTAACTGGGTATCGGCTGGGGGTCCTTGTGATAAACGCTTCTCCACCTCAGACGAGCTACTAGCCCACCTGCGCACACACACCTCTTTACCTGGAGGGATGGACAGTAAGCTATTCTCTGCCTACCCCTCTGTCTCCTCCTCTGCTGCCTCTTGCCACCTCCCCCACCAGAGCCAGGCCTCCTTGCAGAACTCATTCTCCCTCAGGGCTCCTCATACCCTGGGTCTGGCCCGGTACCACCCCTATGGTAAGGTCCACCTGCCCCCTGGACCTACCTCCATCCCCCTGCACTCCCTCCAGGCTGGTTCTCCTTACTACCCCCACTATGCTCTCTATAGCCAGAGACTTGGCTCAGCGTCTGCCCTGGGCTACCAGTGATCCTCCGTCTCCATCCACACAGTCTATAACAGTGTTTCTCCTCAAATTACTAAGCCAAGGCAGCTCCCCCACTCCTTCCTGCCTAGCTCTGCTGTTCCCTGCCTAAAACTGCTGGAATCTTTGGATCCAATTGGTTTTAATAGAAATGTTATGTAAGCCCTGGATGAAGGTGTTTCTGGAGCCTCTGCGGGCAGCACATCTGGCCTATATGGGGGATCACTACTACTCCATACCAAAGCAGGATTCTATGGAGAAGGGGCTGGATGCTTGCATGTCTGCACACTAGGATGCTGCACTTTATGAACAAGTGGATTGGACTGGACCAGCGGCCATGGTGCCATGCTGAGTTGTAATAGCATCACAGACTGGGCTCGCTGATAGCTGGTGGTAGGATGCTGTAGAACGCCTCCTGGATCTCTTCATGTCAAGTTGGGCATAGTGATTGCAGTGGAAAGACAGGAGAGGAGATAGTGATGGCATTAACCTAGCACTGTGGGAGGGGGGGGGGGACTGGGGCCACAGGGGGAGAACCGGATGCATGCTAGCTTGACCCTGAGTGTGTGAGTTTAGCTCGGTTATGGTTTTGAGATTTGTTTCAGTTTCATACATTTTGCTTCTTCTTTGACTGAAAATAGAAATTGTATTTATTTTTTAACTGAGTGCTTTGGCTTTCAAGTTTACTTTCCAAAACATAATTTTTTAAACTTTTCTTGTTATTATTTTTCAGTTATACAGTTATCATTTTATCTATTATAAACAGGATTTGTTTAAACATGATAAAAACATTCACTCATGCAAACTTTACAACAAAGTATATTTTCTTCTCCTTACAAAAATACGTGATTTTCTTGTTTTCCTATCCTTCTCTGATTGAATGTGCATGTCACATCTCCTTCTCTCCCTCTCTGGCTTCCTAATTGTTGTTTGTACAGCAGATTAATAGTGAAAGGAAATGTGATATTTTTTGTAAAGTATTTGGGCGAATGACCTGGGTAAGAGAGCGATACGAACCCAAACACAGGAAGCAAAGATTATGTGATGATGACAGAGCTGTCCGATTTAAAGGCAAGGTCATATTTTGTTTAATAAATGATAATGAATATATATTCTGTCGTTTTCATTTGTCAATCCAATTGGTCTCTTCTTGACACCTCATTCATCTCAATCGTTTTGATTTGGTTCATCAGGCCATTATTACCAGCTATGTAATAATGAGTCACTCAGTCTGGAGAGAACATTCAAAGACAACGCGACTAAGATACAAAGAAGAATACTGGAGAATGCTTATTGTTAGTTGCTTTAGATAAGAGTGTCTGCTAAATTACAAAATTGTAAATTTTAGAATGACTATTTCAGTATAATTCAGTAAAGTATTACATAGGGCTGCACAATATTGGAAAAAAATCAAGTTGTGATTTTTTAACGAAATATTGCGATTGCAATTTGACATGCAAAATAGATCAAAATACTTATACATCCAAATACTTGTGTTAAAAAGCAGTGGAAAGAAACATCTTTCTTGTTCAGAACAATCAGTTGACTGCATTTGACATAAAATAACAGGATGCAAACGTATAGTGAATCTAACATTAAGGAGGAGGAACTGTGCAGCTTGAGTGACAGGGATTTCTTTTACATGCTGGTGTAATGGTTTCAAAATATTCCATGAGATATGGTCCTCTTGCGATATGGATATTGTATGGATATTGTATGTCTCTCTTGAGACCTACCCAGGAACTGTTGTATTGATTTCCTGACTCCCATGGTCCTTTGCCATCCTGTGGTATTCATCCCTGAGTTGATTTCAGTCATCACAACAGACATGAATATAATGACCTATATGAATATAAGTGACCTACTCTGGTAGGACAGTGGAAGACAGCCTTTGTCAGTGTGCATTATCTGCCTTGTTTTGTTGTAGAGCCAGTGTGTGCCAGGTACTATTGTTCTACAGACAGTCCCAACCAGGTGAAGGATGGGTTTGGGTGTGCTTTACTTTCAGTTAGTGTTTCACAGACAGGTAGGCAGGTAGGCAGACAGGTCAGTTTTGGGACCCACTGAGTTTGATTGAGTCCCAGCCTTCTCTATGTCTGTGTTATGTCCAGATAGGCATCAGAGCAAAACCGTGTCTGTCTGGTCATGTTCAGGATAAGGACCTGTCCGTCTTTCATGTTACTCCAGCTCAGTGTGATTGGCAGAGGTAATATGCTACTTCCTGGTTACGAGACACTGTCGGGGGCCTGTCGGAGTATAGATGACCTACGGTGGTCACAGTCCTGACAGGCAGACCCACTGGGTCACAACACCCCATCGCAACGGAAACCATAGAAACTGCTCTCGTTTTCAGTCTTCCATGTTCCCGAGACCTTGTCAGAGATGTGATGTCTTCCAAATGGCTCATTCAATCCCTCTCCTCACCTCCTCACAAGCTAATGTGTTCTCAGCCACCTGGTTAACAAAGGGCTGAATGAACAAAAGATGTTCTGGGTTCATTTGTAGGGCAGCAGGAGGAGATACTCGTGGTTGGGTTGCAAAGTAGGTTTCAGGTGTCCCATGTAGCTTCTGTAGCCCTGGTGTTTGGCCAAGGAAACTCAGAGACATGGTTAAGGAGCAGAGCCTGGGGTTTAAATGGGAGAGCTCAAGATCAGGTTGTTAAGAAGCACTGACAGCATTCTGACAGACAGACTGACTGACTGACTGACTGAAAGGGACTTTAGTCAAAGTGGCGTCTGATGTTGGATTGTTCTCTGATCCTTTTGTTGTTTTAGGTCTGAGAGTGTGTGTATGTGTGTGTGCGAGGAATTCATATCCCTGGTTATGAGTGTTGTCTTTTTCTGTCTGCTTCATCATTTATACAGGGTTTTAGTCAAATTTTTGCTGCCAGAAAAGTCCACCTATAGTTTCCAAGTCAAGTGTCTTTGTTTGAAAGTAAAAAGCAGTGAGCTCTGTGACTGTCTCTGTCACCACCTAAAGGCTCAGTAAAACCAATCTGTATCTCCCAATGGGAACACCTACAGATCCTGAGAAACTGAGACACAGGGGAACAATACCAGCTAGGCCTCAATAAAAGTTAGGACAGATAGAATTGAATTAGAGAGCCTCGAGGGAGAAATGAATAGCCGTGCCATTTTCCATTTCGTTGTTACTCATCCATAGCTCCTTTATCCAATCCAATCCATCCATCATTCCTTTCTTCCCTTTCCTCTCCTCATCCATCACTCTGTCCATCCATCTCGGGGCTGGCTAATGTTTACAGCAGATATCAGGACTCGCATGCCGCCCAGGGTGCTTTCACACTGCTGCTGCTGGAGAGCATGTGTTACGTGTAATTTAGTCCCTCCAAGCAACACTCCACAAATGGTTCCAAAATGGTTCTTCAACTGTCCCCATAGGAGAACCCTTTTTGGTACCAGGAATTCCATGTAGAACCCTGTGGAAAGGGTTCTACCTGGACCCAAAAGGGTTTTACCTGGAACCAAAAGCAGTTATTCAAAGGGTTATCTTATGGGACAGCCAAAGAACCCTTTTAGGTTCTAGATAGCACCTTTTTTTCTAGGAGTGTAAGCTAAAACAGGACCCAACATTATTGGGAATTTTTTAAAAGATACACATGCACAAACACAGACATTGCTGTGAGAGGTTTGTGTGTGTATGACAGACCTGGATGGACAGCTGACAGCCTTGGTGATTAATGATGACAGAGTGTAGAGCAGCTCCTCCATCTCTCTCTCTGAGATGGAGTACAGGAAGGAGAGGTGCACTCTTAGAAAAGAAGGTCTACAACCTAAAAGGGTTCATCAGTCTTCCCCATAGGAGAACCCTTTGAAGAAACTGTTTTGGTTCCATGTAGAACCCTTTCCACAGAGGGTTTTACATGGAACCAAAAAGGGTTTTACTTGGAACAAAAAAGGGTGCTCCCATGGGGACAGCCAAAGCACCCTTTTGGAACCCTTTTTTTCTAAGAGTGTAGACCCACACACCACACACACACACACACACACACACACACACACACACACACACACACACACACACACACACACACACACACACACACACACACACACACACACACACACACACACACACACACACACACACACACACACACACACACAGCCCCTCAGTTTCCAGAGATTCAGTATAGGAACTATGGGCTCACCATGTGGAAGCCATGTCAGGGCACGGAACACAAACCACGGACATCTGTCTTTATGCATCTTTTAAGTGTCTTCTCTTCTGGAAGCACTAAAAGAGATCACAAACACACTCATCCTTTTCTCTCTTTCCCTCCAGGGCCGGCTTTAGCTTTTTGAGGGCCCTTTTTTTGTGGCCCACGTCTTGAGAGCAGTGATAAAAACGAAAGTTTTAAAGGTAATTTCCTGCAATTTTACCAATTTTGCCATGGGAAGTAGAGAAAATGTTGCAGTTCTACACATTTTGCCATAGGGCGCAGAGAAAATGTTGCAATTTTATAACACATTTCATGCAATTCTACTCATTTAGCCATGTGGCAGAAAGACATTTTTGCAGTTTTAAAGCTAATTTCCTGCAATTCTACCCTTTTTGCCATGGGGTGGAGAGAAATGTTTGCAGTTGTAAGTTAATTTCCTGAAATTCTACACATTTTTCTGTGACTTATGCCATGTTAATGATATCTGAGTGAGAGTGACTTACAGAAAAAATGGGGGCCCCCTGGAGGTCAGGGCCCCTGGGAACGTGCCCTGCTTCCCCGGTCAGTATTTAGCCTGATTGCTACAAATTTAGATAACTGGCTAGACTAACTTACCAATCAAAAAATTGTTAGCTGACAGTGACTGACAAAACAAGAGTAAAAGTGCTGATGCACAACCAAATTTCGTACTTGTATTGTACTATTCTCCTAACAGTAAGTTGAGACCCTGAATGATTTCCCCGCACCCCCACCCCAAAAAAGGGTTTTGTTTTGTTTTTTGGGTCGCGGTCCCCCTAGCGGCCAGGAGCCCTAATCTATCACTTATGTGCTTTATTTCTGGAGCCGGCCCTGTTTCCCTCTCTCCCTCTTTCCCTCTTTCTCTCTCCAACTCTATCACTTCATCACTCATCTCTATGACAGGCCTTTTCAAGTGGTCCAGGAATAAAGGGTACACAGATGTCAGACATGTTGGATTAATGTTCCTAAACCATCACACATCCCATTATTACATCCAGACAGAGCAGAGCAGGACAGAGCGGAAATATGTTGGAAATACACGTTCCTCACTCACCGCCCTGAGTCCTGGCAACCCAACCCTTCCCTGAGTGTGTGTCTGTGTGTGTGACTACACACCATGAAACTTCAGTATAACCAATCCACAGAGGATAGGTCTGTTCATCATTCCGCACTGTGGTAAATTACCCAAATCCGACAGTAAATTTACCTGCTCAAGATGTTATGTGCTGAAACATGGCGCTGCTCTCTTGACCTTCCTTTTCCATTGACTCTCTCTCTCAGTGGGTTTTTCTCCCTCCCTCCCTCCAGCTTGACATGTGAAAGTATGGCCACAGTGAGTTCAGCAGTGCACGAGAAGGCATTGGCAATTATAGTTTCCCTGTTAATGCTTACGGCTGCAGCTGGTTCTGATCAGGCTGTCACACACACACTCACACGCGCACACACACACACACGCGCGCGCACACACACACACACACACACACACACACACACACACACACACACACACACACACACACACACACACACACACACACACACACACACACACACACACACACACACACACACACACACACACACACACACACACACACACACACACACACACACACACACAGGGAATCCGTCTGGGATGTCAGTTCTCATGCATCACCACTGGTTTACTGGAGGAAAAACGTGCCTTGGCAGTGATTGTAGCTGGCCTGGAGGGTTAGTGGAGGCTAACGGGGGCTAGTGGGTTAGCCGCACACCCAGTAAGGGTGACACCATCCTATCCCAGCCTTCCTCCTCAGCAGGCTCCCAGGCACATTCTCTTATTCCTGGAGGTTAATTCTGACTCTTTAGCTAACCAGGGCTAATTACCCACTGTGACCCTGAGCAGGCGCCACACCACAGACTTACAGGGAGGTCAGAGACAAGCTAATACACACACTCTCTCTCTATCTCTCTCTCTCTCTCTCTCTCTTTCACTCCCTACCTCTTTCTTTCAGTCTTTCTCTCTCTCTCTATCGCTCTGTCTTTCTCTCTGTCTCTCTCTGTCTCTCACTATGTCTTATACTTTGTCTCTCTGTCTATGCCATCTTTTTTTTCTGTAACAATATGACTTCATTGTACAGTATGTTTGGTATATCATCAGGCTGGCTTGAATGACCACAAAAACAAGTTCTTCAGGAACACCTATCAGCCAAGGATACAAATGAAAAAGTAAGAGAGAGAAAGAAATGGAGAGGAGCGAGAGATGAAGAACGAGATTGAGATTCCCCAAATACAGTTATTAAAGGGTCTGTGATTCCCCAAATACAGTTATTAAAGGGTCTGTGATTCCCCAAATACAGTTATTAAAGGGTCTGTGATTCCCCAAATACAGTTATTAAAGGGTCTGTGATTCCCCAAATACAGTTATTAAAGGGTCTGTGATTCCCCAAATACAGTTATTAAAGGGTCTGTGATTCCCCAAATACAGTTATTAAAGGGTCTGTGATTCCCCAAATACAGTTATTAAAGGGTCTGTGATTCCCCAAATACAGTTATTACAGTTTTTTTCAATTGTTTAAGCACAATTTTGAAAACAGGGCCCGGTTTGTCAAAACACTACACACAATTAGCACAACCCTACACCAAAGTAGCACAACATTTCAGATCATTTTCAAAATGGAACACTTGTCAAAACTATACACGACTTCATAAAAATAATATTTTGTTACCATACGAAACATACACATTTCATATGACTTCAATCTTTTTGAACCAGTTACACACTGCTGTTGCTAACCTAAAACACTTTTAGCAAGTCTAATTGTCAGTGATTAGAGTACTGTAAATGAAGTACACAGAGAAAGTGCAACTATACAAACACTACACAAGACTAATGCTGCAGACTGAGGAAATATCATTTATTTCTCTCCATATACCCAAATCAGTCAACATGTCAACATGGAGAATCACAACAAAACATGTCCCAGTTTTCATGCTACTACAGTAGTGTGCATAACACTGTTAGCTCAGCAAACAGACAAATGTAAAATACTGTATCCAATACAGGTTACAATTACAGTAAATAACAACAACAACAAACATAAAAAATAATCTGAAAAAAACGGACAATATTGTACAGAAAATACTACAGTAAACATACTATACATTATCTCTTGGCCTAGCTGGATCTGGCCAGAGAATTTCATCAACATCAAGCAATATCGTCATTAGCAAAACAACGCGGGAAGAACCGTCTTGAATGTCGAATCCATCCTTGCACAGCTGTGGCGTCGACTTGGTCACAGGCGTCCTCCATGGCCTGAATGAGGGGTACCTGAGCCTGGGGCTGGAGATCGTAAACCTTCCACCGCCATGCAGAGAAAAACTCTTCGATATGGTTTAGAAACGGAGAGTATGGTGGAAGGTATAGTACTGTCAACTGTGGATGGTGTTGAAACCAGTTCTGGACCAAAGCAGAGCGGTGGAATGACACATTGTCCCAGATGACCGTGTATTGCATCTGGTGCATTTCATTACCTGCTGTGACGATGTGGTGCAATCGGTCCAAAAATGCGAGAATGTGAGGTGTGTTGTAAGGGCCCATTTTGGCATGACGGAGGACAACCCCATGCTGTGAAATGGCAGCGCAAAGGGTGATGTTATCCCCACGTTGCCCTGGGACATTGATTATAGCCCTGTGGCCAATGATATTTCTGCCTCTCCTTCTTGCTTTTGTGAGGTTGAACCCTGCCTCATCAATATATATGAATTCATGCAGGATTTCCTCAGCATCCATCTGCAAAACTCCCTGAAATACAGTGAAAGACAAGATTGTGTAGTTCAGGATAGGTCTAATATACAGTCAATGTAAAAAAGTCATGTGTGCAGTATGCAACATCACAGTGCTAAAGTGAACAATACAAACCTCCACATACTCATGTCGCAGCCGTTTGACCCTCTCTGAATTCCGCTCAAAAGGCACTCGATAAAGTTGTTTCATTTGAACCTGATGTCTTTTCAGGATGCGTGCCAGTGTTGACTGAGAGACCTGATGGACATTATTGAAAATGGCATGGTCAACGATAATGTTGGCTTGTAGTTCTCTGAGCCTGATAGCCAAAACCATGTTAATTATCTCTCTCTCTTGTTCTTGCGTGAATATGGGCCCCCTTCCTCCTTGTCGTTCCCGACCCTCAATCCTATGTAGAGAATAATACATGTAACTTACTGTACAGTGTCACAGGAAGGGGTATTACAAGTGCTGATATGGTGCATACAATAAGCGGCTGATTACTGTAACTGCAGACAGATCTTCTTTTACCTGTTTTCCTGTCGAAAAGTCCTTATGACAGATGCCACTGTATATCTGCTAAGATTTGGCTGAACTCTCAGTCCAGCCTCCCTCAGCGTCAATCCGTGGTTCACAACATGGTCCACTAGTGTTGCACGAATGTCATTTGATAAGTTTGGTCCTCTTCTTCTTTGTGCACGTTCTCCTCCTGCTTCAGGTCTTCCTCGACCTCTGGCTCGGCCTCGGCCTCTGCCTCTTCCTCTACCTCCTTCTCCTTCTCTGTGTACTCCTCCTCTCACCCTCACTCTTCTTCTGACTGCTTCCATTTTGGTTGAAGGTAAGTGAACCTACCTGCTGTATTTTTATAGTGCTTAAACCTGATTGGTGTGTCTACAATTTATCAATCATGTGTTTGTGCACCTGATGGCTGTGTTTAACAGATTGGCTCATAGGTGTGGTAATTTGACAGTCAGTGCTTTGGAATTGCAAGGAAATGACATCATGATATACTTCTGTGTCTGATGTATACAAGTGTGTTTAGTGTTTTGCAAATCACTGTGTGTAATGTTTTGCAAATAGTGTGAAGCTGACAATGTGCTTACAGTTGTGCAAATCTAGTCTTGTGTTTTGCTCCTTGAGTGTAAGGTTTTGCTAATTGTGGGAAAAGTTCAATTTTAGTGTGTAAGCAATCGTAAAAAACTGTAAAGGGTCTGTGATTCCCCAAATACAGTTATTAAAGGGGAAATGTGTTTTTAGTGTGTCAGAATGATTAATGGCTGAGAGCCAAGCCACTCTAACTCTGGTGTTTAGTCTAACCACTAGACCTGATCCAGCCACACACACTGATGGTGTGTGTGTGTGTGTGTGTGTGTGTGTGTGTGTGTGTGTGTGTGTGTGTGTGTGTGTGTGTGTGCATATGGCAGTCCTGTGGTGAGAGGGGAGAAAAGCAAGGTGTGGTTCCAGGGTGTGCAGAAGACCAGTAACATTACACCACTGAAGTAGGAAGTCATACAGCAGGGGTATGACGTCTGTGTGTATGTGTTCATTTGCTATTCCAGTGTGATTAATGATGTGTATTGGACAGTGAGTTATGATGATCATTACCAGCACTTTACACCCCTCATTAGCACCTCTTAACAATGTTGATTTCCTCTGTTTCTTACCCATCACTGCCCTTTTAGACTGTACAAATATTTATGTTATTTGTACATAACAATTAGGCTGTTTTGTGAAGTTATTACACTTGGGATATCTTGGAAAATAAGAGTGTTTTCCTTTCAAGGCTAAACTAAGTTAATAAAACATTTTTTAAGTCAGTATAGTATGGTCCTCTGAGAGATCACTGGGTGGACTGCTAACACAGACAAAAGACAAGGCCATTTCAAAACGAGACTTTTATGAGACTTAGCTAGCTCATAAGTCCTGGAATGGTGTCTAACAGAAACCTCGGAACTCCAGATGTTCCACAGATCAAGTTGAGGAGTTGATAAGGAGTCATCGCTCAACACCCGTGTCACGCCTGGTGGACCCACTGATTTACTGGCCGGTGATGATGAAACAACCATTCAGACACTAAATGCTTTATGTCATTACACAAGCAGCTGCGTGTGTGTGTGTTTGTGTGTGTGCGTGTCTGTCTGGATGATGTCATGGCAGTGGATGGGAACAGGAATGAAACAGACCATTAGTTCTTTTTCCCTCACGTTTTCAAGGCTTTGCTTGTTTCAATGCTGGATGAAGGAAGTACAATAACAGGTTTTGCCTCTTGTAACCTGTGCATGATGGAATGGCTGAAACTGGAGTATATTCTGAATTATTTTCTCTTCCTAAAAGATAAAAACAGCTTGATATTATTATTAAAATGACTGTGCATGTAAGGAGAATCTTCAGCTGACAAAGTAGGCTACAGTTTCTAAGAAAAATGCCTTTGTATTAAAATACCAGATCAATAATGCTCTAAAACAAAAGTAGTAGAATAAAAGTAAAAGTCTGAGACCCCACCTCCTCAGATGTGAGCAGGGAGAAATAACATCAATCATAAGGAGAGAAGAAGGAGGTGTGTGGGTTGGAGGGTGGTAAGGTTAGGGAAGCTGTCAAATTCAGGAATGAGTGACACAAACACTGAAGGAGTTGGACAGATGAGAGCCCCAGGCCCTGAGTGTGTGCTGTGGTATAGGTGCATGGGGAGGGATATGGGGTATATACCTCCAGTGCATTGAGTGTGGCCAGAAGCAACAGCAACAGCAGCTGTATGTAAGTCAAAGGGGAGCTCTGACTTCCTGGGCTCCTGCTCTACATGTCACAGGCCTGATTAATGACCTGCAGGCCTTGCCCTCTCCACCTCCTCCCCCCTCTCCCCCTCTCCCTCCTCTCTCTGCCCAACACAATTCATCTACACCAACGCTTGTCAACCTATTCAGCCTGGTCTCATAGACTAGACGTAGCATAGTAAACATAAATGTGGGACACTCAAATTAGTATGATATATATAAGTGATGAAGGTAGGCAACAACACATCCGCTACGCTGATCCTCGACACGGGGGCCTCACAAGGGTGCGTATTCAGCCCCTTCCACCAATAACTGCACGGCCACGCACGTCTCCAACTCAATCATAAAGTTTGCTGACCACACAACAGTGGTAGGCCTGAACAGCACCAGGAAAATAACCTCTCCCTCATTGTCAACAAAATGAATGAGCTGATTGTGGACTTCAGGAGACAGCAGAGAGCGTATGTACTCTTCTACATTGACTGGGACGCAGTAGAGAGAGTGAAAGGCTTCAAGTTCCCCGGCGTGCACGTCACTGACAACCTGCAATGGTCCAACCACACATACACGAAAGCAGGGTGCTTGGTCGTGGTGGATGGGTAGGCGTATAATGCAAATGTATACCAACCCCATGGTTGCGTGTTTGAATGTCATCACGGACAACTTTTGTGTTTGAGCTAATTAGCAACTTTGCAACTACTTACTACTTTTTTAGCTACTTTGCAACTACTTAGCATGTTAGCTAACCCTTCCCCTAACCATAACCCTAACCTTAACACCTAACCCCAAACCCCTAGCCTAGCTGACGTTAGCCACCTAGCCCCCTAGCTAACGTTAGCCACCAAAAATTGAAATTCGTAACATATAATACGTTTTGCAAATCCATAGGATATTGTATGAATTGCAATTCTTAACCTATTGTACAAATTGTAATTCGTAAATGGATGATAGACATCCACAAATGAATACATACCATACCATATGAAACGTAACATATATACTAATTACAGTGTCCAGGCTTTACATTTACTATGTTACATCTACCCATGAGTCCAGGTAGACCTAATGCACAGGGCCACAGACAGACATACAGACACAGGAGAGGAGGAGAGGTCACACACATTGCACGAACACTGCACATACACACACATCCAACATTTAAACACTGATACAGTATCTCTGGTAAGCAAGGGCTGACGCCTAGTCCTAAAAGCCTTCTGTAGACGATTGTGTCAGTGCTTTTATGGCTTGCCTTGAGCGTGTGAGTATGCATGTGTGTGTATATCCAAGCCAAGAGGTGTAGCTGTGTAGTGTCGAGACTGAGACAGAGTGCCTGCCTGGCCTCCCTACCCTGTGCTGTGGTTGTGTTCGTTTCCCAGCCTGTCAGGCATTTGTAGCAGAGTGATTTATGACCAGAGGACTCCAACCTGTCTTCACTGCCACTCCACTATTGTTACTACTGACATGTAATGAGGCCAGACATGCCTTCAAGCTGAGCACTTAAGAGAGATTCAATCTCCTCCAGTCACCCAGTCACAGGCACCAGAGCAACTCTTTTCTCTCTCTTCTCTCTCTCTTTCTCTCCCTTCCCTTTCTATCTTTCTCTCCCTGTCTTTTTTCCTGTGGTGGTAGAGTTGAAAGGCAGGGTTGAATGCAACTGGAGATGTTGCAAAGAAGGCAGACAGAGAGGAAGACGAGTGTATAGAGGACAAGTCAAGCAACTCTTTATCGATCAAATCAACTGTTTCTTTCTCAGGGCTGGGGTGGGGGACCAATCTGGCTCTTTACAAAACTATTCAAACCCAACAATCTGTAGTGGTAGGGCAATTCCATGGCGACAGGCTGATGCTGAGACTCAGATTTTTCACTTTAAAATGAATGCCAAACAAAAAACAATTATTGCAAAGTTAAACAAACCATACAACTCAATGCACAAGGAATATTAACAATTTCCACTGAACATTTTGCATAATGACGGTTTGTGCTGTTTGTGCCGTAATTCTGTTACCAAACATTGCATCTGAACATTGTAAAGTGAAAAAGTCTTTGTCAGCATTACTTTGTTACCGTGGAATTGCCCAGTTGCAAGTATCTAATACTGGTAGATGGTAGAGTTTATGTTTTTATATCGGTTACATAGCTTCTATACAGTTCGGTTTGTTACTGCTTTACTCTGAGCAAACTGTGTACAACCTAAACTTCCCTCAATTGCTCTCACCTCCCCCTCCCACTCCCTCTTCTCTGAGTGAGAGAGGCAGTATCAGTGTAATCAATAACAGAGTCTCTGGCAGCTCTCCCACCTCTGACCCCAGCTCCTTGTCAGCCATGATTAATGACAGTGTGTGTGTGTGTGTGCGTGTGTGTGTGTGTGTGTGTGTTCTCTGCAGCCTGCCCTGCCTCTCCACCATTGTTCCACAACACTTAATGAACTCTGACAAGAATACTTTTATTTTTTCCCCCTCCGCTACATTTTTCCTCTGGCTCTAAGAGAGGGTGTTAGCAGCTTAAAATTCCTACAGAGACCCGTAGATGGAGAGGATTTAGATATGAGGATTTAGATATTTACCTTTTATCTATCTAATATGCTTAACTCTATCGTGATTAAAGGTTTGCCAATCACAATGGAATAGGAAGCACTTGAGCATAAGAACATTGTGCATGATGAGCTGACCCATTGTAGACCCTAGTCATATACTTTGTTAATATTTAATGCTGTACTGCCAATAAACTTTTCCAATATATTTCAATATCCAATATCCTAAGCCATCCCCTTAAATATGCTGTAACTTTTAGTTAGAATTTTGACGACAGACTCACTAGAATACATCAAGAGAATGGGTTCAGAATATTGGGGATCAATGAAAGAAAGCCATCTAAATACATGTACATTTCAAGACGGAAGTTTACATACACCTTAGCCAAATACATTTAAACTCAGTTTTTCACAGTTGCTGACATTTAATCCTAGTAAAAAGTCCCTGTCTTAGGTCAGTTAGGATCACCACTTTATTTTAAGAATGTGAAAGGTTGGAATAATAGTAGAGAAAATGATTTATTTCAGCTTTTATTTCTTTCATCACATTCCCAGTGGGTCAGAAGTTTACATACACTCAATTAGTATTTGGTAGCATTGCCTTTGAATTGTTTAACTTGGGTCAAACATTTCGGGTAGCCTTCCACAAGCTTCCCACAATAAGTTGGGTGAATTTTGGCCCATTCCCCCTGACAGAGCTGGTGTAACTGAGTTAGGTTTGTAGGCCTCCTTGCTCGCACATGCTTTTTCAGTTCTACCCACAAATGTTCCATAGGATTGAAGTCAGGGCTTTGTGATGGCTATTCCAATACCTTGACTTTGTTGCCCTTAAGCCATTTTGCCACAACTTTGGAAGTTTGCTTGGGGTCATTGTCCATTTGGAAGACCTATTTGCGACCAAGCTTTAACTTCCTGACTGATGTCTTGAGATGTTGCTTCAATATATCCACAGAATTGTCCCTCCTCATGATGCCATCTATTTTGTGAAGTGAACCAGTCCCTCCTGCAGCAAATCACCCCCACAACATGATGCTGCCACCTTAGTGCTTCACGGTTGGGATGGTGTTCTTCGGCTTGCAAGCCTCCCCCTTTTTCCTCCAAACATAACAATGGTCATTATGGCCAAACAGTTCTATTTTTGTTTCATCAGACCAGAGTACATTTCTCCAAAAAGTACAATATTTGTCCCCATGTGCAGTTGCAAACCGTAGTCTGGCTTTTTTTATGGCGGTTCTGGAGCAGTAGCTTCTTCTCTGCTGAGCGGCCTTTCAGGTTATGCCGATGTAACAGTATAACTTTAAACCGTCCCCTCGCCCCGACACGGGCGCGAACCAGGGACCCTCTGCACACATCAACAACAGTCACCCACGAAGCGTCGTTACCCATCGCTCCACAAAAGCCGCGGCCCTTGCAGAGCAAGGGGCAACACTACTAATAGGTTTCAGAGCAAGTGACGTAACTGATTGAAACGCTACTAGCGCGTACCCGCTAACTAGCTAGCCATTTCACATCCGTTACACTCACCCCCCTTTCAACCTCCTCCTTTTCCGCAGCAACCAGTGATCCGGGTCAACAGCATCAATGTAACAGTATAACTTTAGTACGTACCCTCGCCCCGACGCGAACCAGGGACCCTCTGCACACATCAACAACGGTCACCCACGAAGCGTCGTTACCCATCGGTCCACAAAAGCCGCGGCCCTTGCAGAGCAAGGGGCAACACTACTAATAGGTTTCAGAGCAAGTGACGTAACTGATTGAAACGCTACTAGCGCGTACCCGCTAACTAGCTAGCCATTTCACATCCGTTACACCGATATAGGACTCGTTTTACTGTGGATATAGATACTTTTGTACCTGTTTCCACCAGCATCTTCACAAGGTCCTTTACTGTTGTTCTGGGATTGATTTTCACTTTTGGCACCAAAGTACATTCATCTCTAGGAGACAGAACGCATCTCCTTCCTGAGCGGTATGAGGGCTGCGTGGTCCCATGGTGTTTATACTTGCGTAGTATTGTTTGTACAGATGAACGTGGTACCTTCAGGCGTTTGGAAATTGCTCCCAAGGATGAACCAGACTTGTGGAGGTCTACAATTTTTTTTCTGAGGTCTTAGCTGATTTCTTTTGATTTTCCCATGATGTCAAGCAAAGAGGCACTGAGTTTGAAGGTAGGCTTTGAAATACATCCACAGGTACAAGTCCAATTGACTCAAACTTATTGTATGTAAACTTCTGACCCACTGGAATTGTGATACAGTGAATTATAAGTGAAATCATCTGTCTGTAAATAATTGTTGGAAAAATTACTTGTGTCATGCACAAAGTAGATGTCCTAACCGACTTGCCAAAACAATAGTTTGTTAACAAGAACTTTTTGGATTGGCTGAAAAATACGTTTTAATGACTCTTACCTAAGTGTACGTAAACTTCCGACTTCAACTGTATATTCATCTCCGTTTCAGCACCAATTGGTAGATTTAAAAATACTCTGATGTTGTAGATTATTTAGGTTTAGGAAAGTATTCATGAATAATAAAAAACTGGTTTGGAGAGCCTTTATTCACGAATGAAAGAAAACGGTGGTTTGATTCATTCTGAAAATTGCCACATTCAGATATTCATCCCATGGTAATGTTGGAAGATTATTGTACATATAATTATAATAGGAATAATAGTGTAGAATAGTAGGATATACCCTTGTCTATTGCCTGCACTAACCATGGAACTGTGTGATGACATGGCCAAGTATATAAGCTATATGGAATTGTTTCAAGAAAGTCCTACCAATGTTAATTTATCTATTTGATGTTGAAGACCCCTTGAAGTATATATATATATTTTTATAAAAACATATTTTGATGTCTCATTTATCCATACAGGGGTCTTAATAATTTGTACGCTACAGACAATTTTATGAGAAGATCGATTTTCGGGATGTCTCATGATCTGACAAATACAGCTCTAGCTCTGTCACCTTTCACCGCAGATGCGGAAGTGCGACATTGGAGAATGCGGTTGATTGAGATGCAAAAACCCCCAGATATCTCTAGATTAAACTGACAGATCTTTATTGGGATTTTTGGATTATGCTAATTCGTTTCTGCCGGGGCATGGATATCGACTCTAGGTGAATAAACAGCTGTACAATTTAACTTCTGCTTATTGGCACAACATTTCATAAACTTTGCGGTGGGAAAGTTAATATGTTGATATGCTTAAGTTTGCTTCCACATGATCGTTTTCATGTTTCCAGCGAATATAAGGTAAAATAGATCTTAAACAACTATAATATATATTTACAATTACCTTGATCCAAACGGATTTACCAAGCTCTTATCAATAGCTCTTATCAAGATGGAAATTACAGTGCATGGAGAATGCTATAATTTCTATCGGAAGAAAATAAATAGATGCTTTTTCCTCTTGGAACCGGTACGCTCGCTAGACCTTAGTCATGCTATTTTCATGCTTAAGTTAAAGGACTAAATATGCATAGAGAGAAAAGTACATAAAAAGGGTATTATGTTAAACTTACCCACGCTTAACTCGGGTCGGAATTGACCCCAATGACAGCAGCCTCAGAAGTGGAGAGAGTGTCTCTGAATAATTACTCTGAAATATGACTTTGCTGCCATCTGCTCGTGAAAAGTATACATCACACCTCCTAAAACAGCAGATGAGGTGCACACACACACACACACACACACACACACACACACACACACACACACACACACACACACACACACACACACACACACACACACACACACACACACACAGTTAGATAGCTAACACCACTCCATTATTACACAGTTGAATCAATTAATTCAAATTTCACACTGACAGTAAGAGCATAACTTTATATTCTCTAGCTCCTCTCTCTCTCTCTCTCTCTCTCTCTCTCTCTCTCTCTCTCTCTCTCTCTCTCTCTCTCTCTCTCTCTCTCTCTCTCTCTCTCTCTCTCTCTCTCTCTCTCTCTCTCTCTCTCTCTCTCTCTCTCTCTCTCTCTCTCTCTCTCTCTCTCTCTCTCTCTCTCTCTCTCTCTCTCTCTCTCTCTCTCTCTCTCTCTCTCTCTCTCTCTCTCTCTCTCAATTTTATCCTCTCTGTTCTCCCTCAATCCTTCCATCTCCCTGAAGAGAAAACATTCCCAGGTGTGAAACTGGGAATGGGGGGGATGAAATGAGAACTATGTTTTCTTCCCCAGAGTGGGTGTGTGTTTGAATTCTCAACACACATATCTCAAATGTTCATGGGACCACTCAACCAACATTTACAATTTCCTAACTGTTTGTTTTGGTAAACACCATATGGCGGGACAAACAACAGCAAGGTGGATGTTTGTTTTGTGAGGACAGGAATAATAAGCAGGTATTTGAGTAGAGTGTTACATGTAAGAGGTGGTTTAGTGAACAGTGCTTGCATCAGCTCCCAAAGCAACCTGAATACTTGCATCAGCTCCCAAAGCAACCTGGATACTTGCATCAGCTCCCAAAGCAACCTGAATACTTGCATCAGCTCCCAAAGCAACCTGAATACTTGCATCAGCTCCCAAAGCAACCTGAATACTTGCATCAGCTCCCAAAGCAACCTGAATACTTGCATTAGCTCCCAAAGCAACCTGAATACTTGCATTAGCTCCCAAAGCAACCTGAATATTTGCATCAGCTCCCAAAGCAACCTGAATACTTGCATTAGCTCCCAAAGCAACCTGAATACTTGCATCAGCTCCCAAAGCAACCTGAATACTTGCATCAGCTCCCAAAGCAACCTGAATACTTGCATTAGCTCCCAAAGCAACCTGAATACTTGCATTAGCTCCCAAAGCAACCTGAATACTTGCATCAGCTCCCAAAGCAACCTGAATATTTGCATTAGCTCCCAAAGCAACCTGAATACTTGCATTAGCTCCCAAAGCAACCTGAATACTTGCATCAGCTCCCAAAGCAACCTGAATACTTGCATCAGCTCCCAAAGCAACCTGAATACTTGCATCAGCTCCCAAAGCAACCTGAATACTTGCATTAGCTCCCAAAGCTAATGCCTAGGGTTTAGCTCAGCAAACTAACCCAGTCTTGTGGCATGTTAAAACCTTGTTGATCAACAAAGCAAAATGATTTAAGGGGATCGTCTAAAGATCAATCGGTCAGATCAGAGGTTGTGTTTAAGTCAGAGGCTGTGTGTGTGTGTGTGTGTGTGTGTGTGTGTGTGTGTGTGTGTGTGTGTGTGTGTGTGTGTGTGTGTGTGTGTGTGTGTGTGTGTGTGTGTGTGTGTGTGTGTGTGCTCTGAGATATCACACTCAGTATATCAGTGTCTGGTGCTATCCGAATTGGTCTTGAGGACAGAAAAGTTACACTATATGTACAAAAGTATGTGGACATCCCTTCAAATTAGTGGATTCGGCTATTTCAGGCATACCCGTTGCAGACAGGTGTATGAAATCGAGCACACAGCCATGCAATCTCCATAGACAAACATTGTCAGTAGAATGGGCCTACTGAAGAGCTCAGAAACTTTCAACGTGGCACCGTCATAGGATGCCACCGTTCCAACAAGTCAGTGCATCAAATTTCTGCCCTGCTAGAGCTTTCCCGGTCAACTTTAAGTGCTGTTATTGTGAAGTGGGAACGTCTAGGAGCAGCAACGGCTCAGCTGCGAAGTGGTAGGCCACACAAGCTCACAGAATGGGACCGCTGAGTGCTGAAGTACATAGAGCGTAAAAATCACCTGTCCTCGGTTGCAACACTCACTACCGAGTTCCAAACTGCCTCTGGGTTTCCATGGCCCAGCAGCCTAAGATCACCATGCGCAATGCCAAGCATCGGCTGGAGCTCGCCGCCATTGGACTCTGGAGCAGTGGAAACACGTTCTCTGGAGTGATGAATCACGCTTCACCATCTGTCAGTTCGAGGGACGAATCTGTGTTTCGCGGATGCCAGGAGAACGCTACCTGCCCTAATGTATAGTGACAACTGTACATTTTGGTGAAAGACAAATAATGGTTTGGGCTAGGCCCCTTAATTCCAGTGAAGGGAAATCTTAACGCTACAGCATATAATGACATTCTAGACAATTCTGTGCTTCTAACTTTGTGGCAACAGTTTGGGGAAGGCCCTTTCCTGTTTCAGCATGATAATGCCCCCGACAACAAAGCAAGGTCAATAAAGAAATGTTTTGTAAAGATCAATGTGGAAGAACTTGACTGCACAGATCCCTGACCTCAACCCCATCGAACACCTTTGGAATGAATTGGAACGCCGACTGCGAGCCAGGCCTAATCGTCCAACATCAGTGGCCAACCTCACTAATGCTCTTGCGGCTGAATGGAAGCAAGTCCCCGCAGCAAGGTTCCAACATCTAGTGGAAAGCCTTCCCAGAAGAGTGGAGGCTGTTATAGCAGCAAAGGGGGGACCAACTCCATATTAATGTCCATGAATAAGATGTTTGACGAACAGGTGTCCACATACTTTTGGTCATGTAGTGTATATGGTGTTGAACCCAGCAGCTGTTATCTAACATCTGATCCCAGCGCTATGTGTGTGTGAGTGCCTTCATCCAGGTTGCTTTGGGATTGCTGTTTCACCAGCCCAGATGGGATTTCCATCAGTGTCTCCAAGGGGTAGGGTGCGATTCAAGCTATGTGTGTGTGTTTTTTTTTGTGTGTGTGAGTGGGTGGGTGTGTGCGTGGGTGTGTGCGCCTCAGTGTGTTCCTTTGGGTGTGTGCACTAAACAACTTATATGCTGCCTGGCTAAGTTCACTAGGTTTCCAGCAGAGGGCAATGTATAACCATCATTACACTGAGGTTCAATTATAGCCTATTGGCTGTAGAACCTGAAGCTGATATGGTAAAGGAAGAATTTAAACGTTGCTTTCCTGTCAAGTCATTTTAGGCCATGTTCCTGAGTCCTGCAACACGTGTGTGAAACACCAGCTTTCTGCTTTTGCTTCTGCTCTCTCTCTCTTTCTCTTTTTCTCTCTCTCTCTGACTCGCTCCCTTTCTCTCTCTCTCTCTCTCTCCTTTTCTCTCTGTCTCTCTTTCTTTCACTCTGTCTCTCTCCCTTTCTCTTGGTCTATCTCAGTTTCTCTCTGCCTCTCTCCCTTTCCTTCAGTCTCTATCTCTTTCTCTCTCTGTCTCTCTTCGTGGAGGAGCAGATATAAGCAGACTGGTCCATTGCTATCTTCTCCTTTCTCTCTCTCTCTCTCTCTCTCTCTCTCTCTCTCTCTCTCGCTGTCTCTCTCAATTCAATTCAAGGAGCTTTATTAGCATGGGAAACATATGTTAACATTGTCAAAGCAAGTGAAGTAGATAATATACAAAAGTGAAAAAAAATAATACAAATGAACAGTAAACATAACACACAAAAGTTCCAAAAGAATAAAGACAGTTCAAATGTCATATTATGTACAGTCGTGGCCAAAAGTTTTGAGAATGACACAAATATTAATTTTCACAAAGTTAGCTGCTTCAGTGTCTAGATATTTTTGTCAGATGTTACTATGGAATACTGAAGTATAATTACAAGCATTTCATACGTGTCAAAGGTTTTTATTGACAACTACATGAAGTTGATGCAAAGAGTCAATATTTGCAGTGTTGACCCTTCTTTTTCAAGACCTCTGCAATCCGCCCTGGCATGCTGTCAATTAACTTCTGGGCCACATCCTGACTGATTGTCACGCCCTGACCTTAGTTCCTTGTTTATGTCTCTATTTTGGTTTGGTCAGGGCGTGAGTTGGGGTGGGCATTCTATGTCTTGTTCTATGTTTTATATTTCTATGTGTTTGGCCTGGTATGGTTCCCAATCAGAGGCAGCTGTCAATCGTTGTCTCTGATTGAGAACCATACTTAGGTAGGCTGTTCCCACCTGTGTTTGTGGGTAGGGTTTTTCTGTTTAGTGTTGTGCACCTTGCAGAACTGTTCGTTTGTCGTTTTGTTGTTTTTGTTCAAGTGTTAGTATTTATTAAAAGTTAATATGGACACTTACCACGCTGCACCTTGGTCCTCTTCTCCTTCTCCCGACGACAATCGTGACACTGATGGCAGCCCATTCTTGCATAATCAATGCTTGGAGTTTGTCAGAATTTGTGGGGTTTTGTTTGTCTACCCACCTCTTGAGGATTGACCACAAGTTCTCAATGGGATTAAGGTCTGGGGAGTTTCCTGGCCATGGACCCAAAATATCGATGTTTTGTTCCCAGAGCCACTTAGTTATCACTTTTGCCTTATGGAAAGGTGCTCCATCATGCTGGACAAGGCATTGTTCGTCACCAAACTGTTCCTGGATGGTTGGGAGAAGTTGCTCTCGGAGGATGTGTTGGTACCATTCTTTATTCATGGCTGTGATAGGCAAAATTGTGAGTGAGCCCACTCCCTTGGCTGAGAAGCAACCCCACACATGAATGGTCTCAGGATGCTTTACTGTTCGCATGACACTGGACTGATGGTAGCGCTCACCTTGTCTTCTCCGGACAAGCTTTTTTCCGGATGCCCCAAACAATCGGAAAGGGGATTCATCAGAGAAAATGACTTTACACCAGTCCTCAGCAGTACAATCCCTGTACCTTTTGCAGAATATCAGTCTATTCCTGATGTTTTTCCTGTAGAGAAGTGGCTTCTTTGCTGCCCTTCTTGACACCAGGCCATCCTCCAAAAGTCTTCACCTCTTTGTGCATGCAGATACACTCACACCTGCCTGCTGCCATTCCTGAGCAAGCTCTGTACTGGTGGTGTCCCGATCCCGCAGCTGAATCAACTTTAGGAGACGGTCCTGGCGCTTGCTGGACTTTCTTGGGCGCCCTGAAGCCTTCTTCACAACAATTGAACCGCTCTCCTTGAAGTTCTTGATGATCCGATAAATGGTTGATTTAGGTGCAATCTTACTGGCAGCAATATCCTTGCCTGTGAAGTCCTTTTTGTGCAAAGCAATGATGACGGCACGTGTTTCCTTGCAGGTAACCATGGTTGACAGATGAAGAACAATGATTCCAAGCACCACCCTCCTTTTGAAGCTTCCAGTCTGTTATTCGAACTCAATCAGCATGACAGAGTGATCTCCAGCCTTGTCCTCGTCAACACTCACATCTGTGTTAATGAGAGAATCACTGACATGATGTCAGCTGGTCCTTTTGTGGCAGGGCTGAAATGCAGTGGAAATGTTTTTTGGGGATTCAGTTCATTTGCATGGCAAAGAGGGACTTTGCAATTAATTTCAATTCATCTGATCACTCTTCATAACATTCTGGAGTATATGCAAATTGCCATCATACAAACTGAGGCAGCAGACTTTGTGAAAATTAATATTTGTGTAATTTTCAAAACTTTTGGCCACGACTGTATCTATACAGTGTTGTAACGATGTGCAAAATGTTAAAGTACATAAGGGGGAAAATTGTGTTTGTTCTTCACTGGTTGCCCTTTTCTTGTGGCAACAGATCACAAATCTTGCTGCTGTGATGGCACACTGTGGTATTTCACCCAGTAGATATGTGAGTTTATCAACATCGGGTTTGTTTGGATCTGTGTAATCTGAGGGAAATTTGAGTCTCTAATATAATCATACACATGGTAGGAGGTTGGGAAGTGCAGCTCAGTTTCCACCTCATTTTGTGGGCAGTGTGCACATAGCCTGTCTTCTCTTGAGAGCCAGGTCTGCCTACGGCTGCCTTTCTCAATAGCAATGCTATGCTCACTGAGTCTGTACATAGTCAAAGTTTTCCTTACGTTTATGTCAGTCACAGTGGTCAAGTATTCTGCCACTGTATACTTTCTGTTTAGGGCCAAATAGCATTCTAGTTTGCTCAGATTTTTTGTTAATTCTTTCCAATGTGTCAAGTAATTATCTTTTTGTTTTCTCATGATTTGGTTGAGTCTAATTATGTTGCTGTCCTGGGGTCTGTTTGTGTTTGTGAACAGAGCCCCAGGACCAGATTGCTTTGGGGACTCTTCTCCAGGTTCATCTCTCTGTAGGTGACAACTTTGTTACGGAAGATTTGGGAATCACTTCCTTTTAGGTGGTTGTAGAATTTAACGGCTCTTTTTTGATAATTAGCAGGTATCGGCCTAATTCTGCTCTCTCTCTCTCTCTCTCTCTCTCTCGCTGTCTCTCTCTCACTCTCTCTTTACTCCCTCTCAGTATATTAACAGATTGAATCCCTCTAATATGCACATTCCACTTGTGTGTGTGTGTGTGTGCGTGTGCATGCGAGAGAGGCGGATTAGCCTTATTCTTCTCCATCTCACTCTCCGTCTCCTAATTTTATCTACCTCTTTCCTTCCCCTCTCTCTATCCCGTCTTTCCTCTCCCTCTTACTTCCCTCCCCATTCACTCTTTCTCTCCCTCTCACCCTCCTGACAGACCCAGTAACTACTGAGAGGAACGTGAAGTATGTTCCACTAAAATACTTATAGAGAGAGCATTCAAAGGACAACACACACAACCAAACAGATGCTGAGACAGCCACTTAAACAGACAGACATGTGTGTGAGCACACACACACATACACACGCACACACATTAGGTAATTTCAACCACTTTCAGGACAAATTGATTTACCATTATATCACAGTCATCATCCTCTCCTCTCCTCAATTTAATTGAGGAGCTGATTCTGAGTCACGTTCGTTAATGTTTCTTTTTCTAAGAAGATGTTAGATATTATGGAAATACAACCGTCAGAGTTAAATGGAGGGGGATGTTTTGTTAATTCAAGTAGAAAATGAAACACATTTTATCTATGATCAAACGGTATTTTCCAGAGAATAACTATGAATATTAAATTGAATATGAGTAAAGCTTTTATCAGTATTTTTCCTATGAAGCCAACTGTTTTACACATGGCCTATTGGCTTTGTTCTTATGCTACGAACAAGGTCGAATGGTTCATTACAAGTAATTGGATCCTCTCTGTTAGAATAGCAGAATGCGAGACACTGAAGGAACATGGAGTGTTCAGTCCATAGTTCACCATGCTCTCCTCTTTGACAATCACGTTGTTTAGGACCAGCACTGTCAAGCATTGGTTGTAACGTGTGTGTGTGTGTGTGTGTGTGTGTGTGTGTGTGTGTGTGTGTGTGTGTGTGTGTGTGTGTGTGTGTGTGTGTGTGTGTGTGTGTGTGTGTGTGTGTGTGTGTGTGTGTGTGTGTGTGTGTGTGTGTGTGTGTGTGTGTGTGTGTGTGTGTGTGTGTGTGTGTGTGAGATAAGGGCTACCAGCTCGTGTCAGAACTAGACATTGATCCATGTTTCTCAAAGGTCTTTATTTTGAAGTTGTTCCAAACGTCAAATTTCAAAGTGTTTAACCGTTAAGTTTAGGCATTAACTCCTAATTTTTAAGGTGAGGTTTAAGTTCAGACATTAACATCAAATTCTTAAGGTTAGGCATTAACTACGAATGTTTACAGTAAGGGTTAAGGTTTGGGATAGGCTTTAAAGAAAAATATCAAAAACAACTTTCTATCTTGATTCAGTCTTGCAACCTTTGAAATCAGAGGCACAATCTTGCACCCATCCAACATCCCCATTCACAACATCCTAGCATCACCAAAATGTATTTGACGGTGACAGTCCTCACTGTTGCCCCTAGTGGCCTGTTTAATCTCCCGACGTCCTCAGACATAGATGGACGTTGAATACTGACTTCTATCACGGGTGACCTGGCTGGATAAGGGAGCAGCAGGTATTTGTTGATTCAATCAGAAAACCATTTTCTTTTTTGGTGCAGGAAACAATCTGTCTTCAGACCGATGTCCCTGTGCAAACATTGACTGTGTATGTGTGTGTGTGTGCGTGCGTGTGTATCAAAGCTTCCCTCCCACTTCGAACCGGCTCATTCTTATAGTTGACAATTGGAAAACCATTGGGTTGGCAGAATTTCAGTGGTTTCATTCTCAAGGTGTTGAAGCAACCTTCATCTTCATCAGTCTGGCTGATAATACCTTCATCTTCATCAGTCTGACTGATAATACCAGTGTTTTCATCTGGTATTATTTTCTTGGACGATGTCTACCTCTGTCCTCTTAGACCATGTCGCTAGCTGTCCTCTTAGGCCATGTATCTAACTGTTCTCGTATACCATGTCTCTAACTGTCCTCTTAGACCATGTCTCTAACTGTCCTCTTAGACCATGTATCTAACTCTCCTCTTAGACCATTTCTGCCACTTTCCTATTAGGAAAGAAAAGAGGGATACCTGGTCAGTAGTATAACTGAATGCATTCAAATGAAATGTGTCTTTCGCATTTAACCCAACCCCTCTGAATCAGAGAGGTGTGGTAGACCATGTCTCTAACTGTCCTCTTAGACCATGTATCTAACGCTCCTCTTAGACCATGTATCTAACGCTCCTCTTAGACCATGTCTACCACACCCTCTTAGACAATGTCTAACTGTAAAACATAGAAAAAGGAACATAGAATGCCCACCCAAATCAGGGCGTGACACTAACACTGTCCTCTTTCACCAAATGTACATCTGTGCACTTACAGTTGAAGTCAGAAGTTTACATACACTTAGGTTGGAGTCATTAAAACTTGTTTTTCAACCACTGCACAAATGTCTTGTTAACAAACTATTGTTTTGGCAAGTCGGTCACAGTTTGATCAGGCTAATCAGTCAGCACCACTGCCCTGCCCTGCACACACACACACACACACACACACACACACACACACACACACACACACACACACACACACACACACACACACACACACACACACACATACACAGGTATGAATATACCCAATCACATCCTTTGTCTGACAGCATTCTCTGCATGCTAAATGTCATTTTTATTGTGATGGGCAGGGTGCATAGTTTAACTGTGTGTGTTTATGTGTGTGTTTTCAGAATGTGTGTGTGTGGTTGTGTGAGGTGGTGAGGCTATTACTTGTGTTATCAGTCTTAAAACAGACAAATCAATCCCACCCTGACGACCGGCTCGGCAAAAGCCCGTCGACCAACAAATTAGCTGCTTTATTGGCATTTATGGAGACGAGCTTGTTAGGATGAGGGGGAGGGGGGTCAAGTACCGAAAAATACATCACTAAACATAATGAATATAGGAGAAAGGAAAGAAGAGGAGGGAGGGTAGAGAAGGAGAGGGCAGGGAAGGGAAGGGTATAGGAGGAGAGGAGAGATGATAAGAAAGAGAGGGAGGGAGAAATATTAAGAGAGAGAGAGAAAGAAAGAGTGAGCGAGGTAGAGAAGGGGCGAGAGCTTGTAAAGGAGAGGGCGAGAGAGAGCGGAAGGAAGAGAGGGAGGCGGTAAGGAGAGGAAGAGAGTGAAAAGCTATGGAGAGGGAGAGAGAGAAAAAGGTAGAGATGTAGCGACAGAGAGAGGGAAAGAGGGAAAGAGAGAGGAAGTATGGAGAGATGTTGCTGAGGAGGTTCTCTGGCTCGTGCCGAATGACGCAAGTCTGCAGGCAAAGGATTCTGGGATTACTGACTGATCTGTGTGTGTGTCTGCTGAAGGAGAAAGAAAGAACATCCACTCTGGCAAGCTATGTAATGCTCTGACACGTGGGCACACATACTCACACACATAGGCGACACTAACTATCAGCCAGTCAACACACACGCACACACATACACACACAATTCCCTGAAACAAGTATTTCACCACCATTTCACCTAAGTTCCATTGCTGATCTACACAGCTACAGGTATTAACATACCAGCACATAGAGAGAGAGTTATGCACTGCTGTGTGTGTGTGTGTGTGTGTGTGTGTGTGTGTGTGTGTGTGTGTGTGTGTGTGTGTGTGTGTGTGTGTGTGTGTGTGTGTGTGTGTGTGAGAGAGTGTGTCACTGAAGAACAGAGGAATCGATCCGTAAAGTAAGACATCTGATGACACGGTGATACACAGACCAAACTTAAGACCAGATCTCTTCAATATCACTCACTCACTCACTCACTCACTCACTCACTCACTCACTCACTCACTCACTCACTCACTCACTCACTCACTCACTCACTCACTATCTCCCTCTCTTCCTTTCTCTCTATCTCTCTTATCTAAGCTTGGCAGGTACTTCCACTCTTGAGCAGAGTGGGAATGCCTCCCAGTACGCTCCCATCTCAAGTCTAATCACACACTCAGAGCATACACTCACACAAACGCGCAGACCCCCCCACTCCCACTCATCCACACACCCACACCTCCCTACTCCCCCTCACTCACTCACTCACTCACTCACTCACTCACTCACTCACTCACTCACTCACTCACTCACTCACTCACTCACTCACACAAACGCGCAGACCCCTCCACTCCCCCTCATCCACACACCCACACCCCCTCCTACTCCCCCTCACTCACTCGCTCACACGCACGCATGCGCACACACACACACACACACACACACACACACACACACACACACACACACACACACACACACACACACACACACACACACACACACACACACACACACACACACACACACACACACACACACAGGGGAGGATGACAAGGAAAGGATTTGATGAAGGGGATGAGGAAAGGGGATGAGGAAAGGGATGAGAAAAGCAGGTCTGAGATGAGCCTGTTCTCCAGGGAGATACTATGACCACATGGCTCCACATTACATTACAACACTATAACATTATAGTCCAAGAGCAGACAACATCATTAGTCACTCTGTTGTTCCACCAGAACAACATTGAAATCCAAATCCAATTCTAATATCTGATTATAGTGCAAATTATTAAAAGAAGAGAGCTTGTTATGCGATTTGCCATGACATTAAAGGAAAGTCAAACAGAGCTCTGATGAAGCCAAATCACATTGAAACAACAAAGGAAGACAATCAGCAGAGACGATTCAACCAGAGGAGAGACATTAGAACAACATCAGCCATCACAATGCCAAGTCTCTGTGAGAGACATGGACAACATACGAACACTAGCTCTATCCTCTATCCCCAGCAAGTTTTGTGTTTCTATCTATCTGTGTGTGTGTGTGTGTGTGTGTGTGTGTGTGTGTGTGTGTGTGTGTGTGTGTGTGTGTGTGTGTGTGTGTGTGTGTGTGTGTGTGTGTGTGTGTGTGTGTGTGTGTGTGTGAGAAAGAAAGGTGCGTGTGTGTGTTTGCTGTAACAGCTCTCTACTCTCCACTCATGGATTAGTTTTTAATCCAACCAGTTAATAAATGTGTTACCATGTGACAGTGAGTTGGGCTGGAAACATTTGAGCTGTTATAGAGTTTGTCCTGGAGCTTCACCAATGATTGTGTGTCCGTGCCTGTACATGTGTGTGAATGTGTGTGTGTCAAAGACAGAGTGTGTGTGTGTGTACGTGTGAATGTTGTGAGTGTGTATGTTGTGAGTGTGCGTGTGTGTGTGAGTTCGTGTGTGGTTCATGACAATCCTTTATTCTGACTCTCTACTGACTTTTCAGACAGACTATTTCAGAAAGATAATTACTTCTCAAGCCTTTTCTTTCTCTCTCTACCTCAATCTGTTTTTGTGTCTCTCAAGTCCCTTTATGTTAGTCACTCTCCCTCTTTTTCTCCCTATCTCTGTGTTTACGTCTGCTTCTATGTTCTTTTTCTCTCTACTGTATTTTTATTCTCAGATGCAGGCATCTGTGTGTCAGTTTTCACTCCAAAATCAAGAACTGTTTGTTGTCCAACATTTTTTCTAGAACCCTGCTTGTTGTTGTTCCAGACCTGTAAGTGAACATGTTTGTTGGTGTTCTAGACCTGTAAGTGAACATGTTTGTTGTTGTTCTAGACCTGTAAGTGAACATGTTTGTTGTTGTTCCAGACCTGTAAGTGAACATGTTTGTTGGTGTTCTAGACCTGTAAGTGAACATGTTTGTTGGAGTTCTAGAGCTGTAAGCGAACATGGTTGTTGGAGTTCTAGAGCTGTAAGTGAACATGTTTGTTGGAGTTCTAGAGCTGTAAGTGAACATGTTTGTTGGAGTTCTAGAGCTGTAAGTGAACATGTTTGTTGGAGTTCTAGAGCTGTACGTGAACATGGTTGTTGTTGTTCCAGACCTGTAAGTGAACATGTTTGTTGGTGTTCTAGACCTGTAAGTGAACATGCTTGTTTGAGTTCTAGAGCTGTAAGTGAACATGTTTGTTGGAGTTCTAGAGCTGTAAGTGAACATGCTTGTTGGAGTTCTAGAGCTGTAAGTGAACATGGTTGTTGGAGTTCTAGAGCTGTAAGTGAACATGTTTGTTGGAGTTATAGAGTTGTAAGTGAACATGTTTGTTGGAGTTCTAGAGCTGTAAGTGAACATGGTTGTTGGAGTTCTAGAGCTGTAAGTGAACATGTTTGTTGGAGTTCTAGAGCTGTAAGTGAACATGTTTGTTGGCGTTCTAGAGCTGTACGTGAACATGGTTGTTGGAGTTCTAGAGCTGTAAGTGAACATGTTTGTTGGAGTTCTAGAGCTGTAAGTGAACATGGTTGTTGGAGTTCTAGAGCTGTAAGTGAACATGCTTGTTGGAGTTCTAGAGCTGTAAGTGAACATGTTTGTTGGAGTTCTAGAGCTGTAAGTGAACATGGTTGTTGGAGTTCTAGAGTAGTAAGTGAACATGTTTGTTGGAGTTCTAGAGCTGTAAGTGAACATGTTTGTTGGAGTTCTAGAGCTGTAAGCGAACATGATTGTTGGAGTTCTAGAGCTGTAAGTGAACATGCTTGTTGGAGTTCTAGAGCTGTAAGTGAACATGCTTGTTGGAGTTCTAGACTAAAGCTATAAGTGGTTTGCGGTGGAATGGCAGCAGACAGACTGCAGACTAGAAGGAGAGTTTTCATCTCTATTCCTTTAGTAAAGAATTGTGCTGGAACATTGTAATTGTATATGTCCACAGAACTGAGTATGCGACTAACCTTGTGAGACTGTGTGACACTGTTTTATTATAATCTCCTGTTCTTGGGAGTTTAATCCTGTGTTGCAAACCAGCTTGCTCCTGTTTCCTTGTATAGATAGAAACGGAACTGAGAGTCCCGCCCAAGAACAGGAACTATGAAGATATGTGCTTCTCACCCAATGCTTTGGAATTCAGACTGTCTACACTGCGCTGTGTAACTCTGTTATTCTCTCTGAGCTCAGAAATAAGGAATCTTGGTTTGACTTGGACTCCAGCAGATCCTAATTTTTATAAACATGTATCCACCACCAATTGGCAATTAACCCTTTGACATGTACGAACACACAGGTGTGATCATTCTACAGTGGTCCCTGCATCGTACACTCAAACCGGTGTGATTAGATCACTTCATCACAACGTCTAGTTACGATTGATGCAACTGTCAGCATTTGATCTGGCCACATTGCTTTTTCACAGAAATATTTTTGCACAAATACAGTCTTTAAAATGTTATGTCCTCAATGTCAGCAGTTTATTTTTGGATGCAATGTTCCGACATTCACCGAACAGTGGAGGCTCCTCAGAGGAGGAAGGGGAGGACGATCCTCCTCAGTGAATTTCATAAAAATAGTGAAACATTTAAAGAAGTATCATTTTTGGGTTAAAACTATACTAAATATATTCAGGTCAACAAATAATTGATTAAATTTATTAAAACACAATTAAGGTCTACAGTAGCCTCAACAGCACTCTGTAGGTTAGCACCTTTGTGAAGCCAGAGGACAGCTAGTTCCCATCCTCCTCCGGAGACATTGACTAGGAGACTAGGAGGCTCATGGATCTTACCCCCTTCCATAGACTTATACAGCAATTATGACAACTTCCGGAGGATGTCCTCAAACCTATCAAAGCTCTTGCAGAATGAACTGACATGTTGTCCACCCAATCAAAGGACACTTTAACTCTTCCATTTCAAGGCTTTTGGTTTTATTAATTTATTGCCACCGGGGCTTGCCGGTCTAACTGCTAAACTGTTTGCTGACTGTACACTGTTCTGCAGAATTGTAGTGGGTTTACTAACGCGTTAGTTCTAGTAGCTATGTTAACTATGACATTAGCTAATATATCGTGATAACAATGTACATTTGAAGTCGGAAGTTTACATGTACCTTAGCCAAATACATTTAAACTCAGTTTTTCACAATTCCTGACATTTATTCCTAGTAAAAATTCCCTATCTTAGGTCAGTTAGGATCACCACTTTATTTTAAGAATGTGAAATGTCAGAATAATAGTAGAGAGAATGATTTATTTCAGCTTTTATTTCTTTCATCACATTCCCAGTGGGTCAGAAGTTTACATACACTCAATTAGTATTTGGTAGCATTGCCTTTAAATTGTTTAACTTGGGTCAAACATTTCAGGTAGCCTTCCACAAGCTTCCCACAATAAGTTGGGTGAATTTTGGCCCATTCCTCCTAACAGAGCTGGTGTAACTGAGTCAGGTTTGTAAGCCGCCTTGCTTTTTCAGTTCTGCCCACAAATTGTCTATAGGATTGAGGTCAGGGCTTTGTGATGGCCACTCGAATACCTTGACTTTGTTATCCTTAAGCCATTTTGCCACAACTTTAGAAGTTTGCTTGGGGTCATTGTCCATTTGGAAGACCCATTTGCAACCAAGCTTTAACTTCCTAACTGATGTCTTGAGATGTTGCTTCAATATATCCACAGAATTGTCCTTCCTCATGATGCCATCTATTTTGTGAAGTGCACCAGTCCCTCCTGCAGCAAAGCACCCCCACAACATGATGCTGCCACCCCCGTGCTTCACGGTTGGGATGGTGTTTTCGGCTTGCAAAACTCACCCTTTTTCCTCCAAACATAGCGATGGTCATTATGTCCAAACAGTTCAACGCACACTTCCGGCGCCGACCAAGATGGCCGCCTCGCTTCGCGTTCCTTAGAAAATATGCAGTATTTTGTTTTTTTTATGTGTTATTCCTTACATTGGTACCCCAGGTAATCTTAGGTTTCATTACATACAGTCGGGAGGAACTACTGAATATAAGAGCAACGTCAACTCACCATCGTTCCAACCAGGAATATGACTTTCCCGAAACGGATCCAGTGTTTTGCCTTCCACCCAATACAATGGATCTGATCCCAGCCGGCGACCCTATGCGACGCCGTAAAAGGGGAAAACGTAGCGGTCTCCTGGTCAGGCTTCGGAGACGGGCACATCGCGCTCCACTCCCTAGCATACAACTCGCCAATGTCCAGTCTCTTGACAATAAGGTTGATGAAATCCGAGCAAGGGTAACATTCCAGAGAGACATCAGAGATTGTAACGTTCTCTGCTTCACGGAAACATGGCTAACTCAAGAGACGCTAACGGAGTCGGTGGAGCCAGCTGGTTTCTTCACGCATCGCGCCAACAGAAACATACATCTTTCTGGTAAGAAGAGGGGCGGGGGGGTATGCCTTATGATTAACGAGACGTGGTGTGATCATAACAACATACAGGAACTCAAGTCATTCTGTTCACCTGATCTAGAACTCCTCACAATCAAATGTCGACCGCATTATCTACCAAGGGAATTCTCTTCGATTATAATCACAGCCGTATATATTCCCCCCCCAAGCAGACACATCGATGGCCCTGAACGAACTTTATCTGACTCTTTGTAAACTGGAAACCACACACCCTGAGGCTGCATTCATCGTAGCTGGGGATTTTAACAAGGCCAATCTGAAAACAAAACTCCCTAAATTCTATCAGCATATCGATTGTGCTACCAGGGCTGGTAAAACCTTGGATCATTGTTATACTAACTTCCACGACGCATATAAGGCCCTCCCCCGCCCTCCTTTCGGAAAAGCTGACCACGACTCCATTTTGTTGCTTCCAGCCTACAAACAGAAACTAAAACAACAAGCTCCCTCGCTCAGGTCTGTTCAACGCTGGTCCGACCAATCTGATTCCACGCTTCAAGACTGCTTCGATCACGCGGATTGGAATATGTTCCGCATTGCGTCCAAAAACAACATTGACGAATATGCTGATTCGGTGAGCGAGTTCATTAGAAAGTGCATTGACGATGTCGTACCCACAGCAACGATTAAAACATTCCCAAACCAGAAACCGTGGATTGACGGCAGCATTCGCGTGAAACTGAAAGCGCGAACCACTGCTTTTAACCAGGGCAAGGTGACCGGAAACATGACCGAATACAAACAGTGTAGCTATTCTCTCCGCAAGGCAATCAAACTAGCTAAGTCCCAGTACAGAGACAAAATAGAGTCGCAATTCAACAGCTCAGACACAAGAGGTATGTGGCAGGGTCTACAGTCAATCACGGATTACAAAAAGAAAACCAGCCCCGTCGCGGACCAGGATGTCTTGCTCCCAGACAGGCTTAATAACTTTTTTGCTCGCTTTGAGGACAATACAGTGCCACTGACACGGCCCGCTACCAAAACCTGCGGGCTCTCCTTCACTGCAGCCGAGGTGAGTAAAACATTTAAACGTGTTAACCCTCGCAAGGCTGCAGGCCCAGACGGCATTCCCAGCCGCGTCCTCAGAGCATGCGCAGACCAGCTGGCTGGTGTGTTTACGGACATATTCAATCAATCCTTATCCCAGTCTGCTGTTCCCACATGCTTCAAGAGGGCAACCATTGTTCCTGTTCCCAAGAAAGCTAAGGTAACTGAGCTAAACGACTACCGCCCCGTAGCACTCACTTCCGTCATCATGAAGTGCTTTGAGAGACTAGTCAAGGACCATATCACCTCCACCCTACCGGACACCCTAGACCCACTCCAATTTGCTTACCGACCCAATAGGTCCACAGACGACGCAATCGCAACCACACTGCACACTGCCCTAACCCATCTGGACAAGAGGAATACCTATGTGAGAATGCTGTTCATCGACTACAGCTCAGCATTTAACACCATAGTACCCTCCAAACTCGTCATCAAGCTCGAGACCCTGGGTCTCGACCCCGCCCTGTGCAACTGGGTCCTGGACTTCCTGACGGGCCGCCCCCAGGTGGTGAGGGTAGGTAACAACATCTCCACCCCGCTGATCCTCAACACTGGGGCACCACAAGGGTGCGTTCTGAGCCCTCTCCTGTACTCCCTGTTCACCCACGACTGCGTGGCCATGCACGCCTCCAACTCAATCATCAAGTTTGCGGACGACACTACAGTGGTAGGCTTGATTACCAACAACGACGAGACGGCCTACAGGGAGGAGGTGAGGGCCCTCGGAGTGTGGTGTCAGGAAAATAACCTCACACTCAACGTCAACAAAACAAAGGAGATGATTGTGGACTTCAGGAAACAGCAGAGGGAGCACCCCCCTATCCACCGACGGGTCAGTAGTGGAGAAGGTGGAAAGTTTTAAGTTCCTCGGTGTACACATCACGGACAAACTGAATTGGTCCACCCACACAGACAGCGTTGTGAAGAAGGCGCAGCAGCGCCTCTTCAACCTCAGGAGGCTGAAGAAATTCGGCTTGTCACCAAAAGCACTCACAAACTTCTACAGATGCACAATCGAGAGCATCCTGTCGGGCTGTATCACCGCCTGGTACGGCAACTGCTCCGCCCACAACCGTTTCATCAGACCAGAGGACATTTCTCCAAAAAGTACAATCTTTGTGCCCATGTGCAGTTGCAAGCCGTAGTCTGGCTTTTTTTATGGCGGTTTTGGAGCAGTGGCTTCTTCCTTGCTGAGCGGCCTTTCAGGTTATGTCGATATAGGACTCGTTTAACCGTGGATATAGATATTTTTGTACCTGCTTCCTCCAGCATCTTCACAAGGTCCTTTGCTGTTGTTCTGGGATTGATTTTCACTTTTCGCACCAAAGTACGCTCATCTCTAGGAGACAGAACGCGTCTCCTTCCTGAGTGGTATGACGGCTGCACGGTCCCATGGTGTTAATACTTGCGTAGTATTGTTTGTACAGATGAACGTGGTACCTTCAGGCGTTTGGAAATTGCACCCAGGATGAACCAGACTTGTGGAGGTCTACAATTATTTTGGCTGACTTCATTTGATTTTCCCATGATGTCAAGCAAAGAGCCGCTGAGTTTGAAGGTAGGCCTTGAAATGCATCCACAGCTACACCTCCAATTGACTCAAATGATGTCAATTAGCCTATCAGAAGCTTCTAAAGCCATGACATAATTTTCTGGAATTTTCCAAATTGTTTAAAGTCACAGTCAACTTAGTGTATGTAAACTGCTGATCCACTGGAATTGTGATACAGTGATTAATAAATTAAATAATCTGTCTGTAAACAATTGTTGGAAAAATGACGCACAAGGTAGATGTCCTAACCGACTTGCCAAAACTATAGTTTGTTAAGAAATTTGTGGAGTGGTTGAAAAACTAGTTTTAATGACTCCAACCTAAGTGTATTTAATCTTCCGACTTCAACTGTAGGTGGTGTGTAGCAGTTAACGGTTGTGATACGAAAGTTTAGCTTTGAAAGGTTTTTTCGCCTGGTCACAGACAGCTGATGTTGTGCACTGAAGTCCATGAGCGAAGGGAAAAGGTGAGAGGAGTAGGGTGCGTAGATGCGAGAAGGAATTCTACAGCTGTTTGCATGTGGCTACGATGATAAGGATCTGTGTTTGTGTGTGATCATGGGTGTATTCATTCCACTGATTCTGTTGAAAATGTTCTTAAACGGAAGGAAAAGGAATGAAATGGGGATAAACATACCTGAATTTGTCCAATAGAAACTCTTGTTTGCAACTGTTGGACTAATGATTACACCCTAGGTCAGCTAGATGCGGGCACGAGTGTGCAAGGTGGTATTGTATGTGTCAGTGTCTGTCACCTTGATTAACACATTGTTTTCTACACCTATGCACCTACGTTGTAAACTTTCATTCATAGGCTAGGTTGTAGCAACCTCATGATATATAGTATAGGGAAAATTCTACTATCATGTAGTAGCCTAAACCTATCAATATTACATTGAGCTGGGTGAATGGAATATGAATAACAGTCATCCAATATGCTGTAATTGAAATAAGGCCATTCTCATAAAATGTTTCATCCTCCCTCTCTTAAACGTCACTGACGGCCACTGTCACAGAAGTAGCGACAGCATAACACAATTCCCATCCAAATCGGAAAATGTAGGCTAAATTAGTCCTAGCGCTAACTGAGTAAACTGTGAGCTAACATAAGTGGTCATATTTAGCCAACTCTCAGCTGATAGAAAACATAATATGAATTAGCTAATGGCAATTACTACACTGAACAAAAATATAAACGCAACAAGTGTTGGTCCCATGTTTCATGAGCTGAAATAAAAGATACCATACATATTCCATACTCACAAAAAGCTTATTTCTCTCAAATTATGTGTACAAATCAGTTTACATTCCTGTTAGTCAGCCTTTCTCCTTTGCCAAGATAATCCATCCATTTGACAAATGTGGCATATCAAGAAGCTAAATAAACAGCATAATAATTACAGCACCTTGTGCTGGGGACAATACAAGGCCACTGTAAAATGTACAGTTGTGTCACCCAACACAATGCCACAGACGTCTCAAGTTTTGAGGAAGCGTGCAATTGGCATGCTGAATGCAGGAATGTTCACCAGAGCTTTTGCCAGAGAATTGAACGTTTATTTCTCTACCATAAGCCGCCTCCAATGTTGTTTTAAAGAATTGTGCAGTACGTCGAACCGGCCTCGTGTGGGGCGGGCGGTTTGCTGATGTCGGTGGTGGCGGTGGGGTTATGGTATGGGCAGGCATAAGCTATTGACAACGAACACAATTACATTTTATTGATGGCAATTTGAATGCACAGAGATACCGTGACAAGATCCTGAGGTTCATTGTTGTGCCATTCATGCACCGCCATCACCTCATGTTTCAGCATGATAGTGCACAGCCCCATGTCACAAGGATCTGTACACAATTCCTGGAAGCTGAAAATGTCCCAGTTCTTCCATGGCCTGCATACTCACCAGACATGTCACCCATTGAGCATGTTTGGAATGCTCTGGATCAACGTGTACAACAACGTGTTCCAGTTCCCACCAATATCCAGTAACTTTGCACAACCATTGAAGAGGAGTGGAACAACATTCCACAGGCCATATTCAACAGCCTGATCAACTTTATGCGAAGGAAATGTGTCGCGCTGCATGAGGCAAATGGTGGTCACACCAGATACTGACAGGTTTTATGATCCATGCCCATACCATTTTTTAAAGATATTTGTGACCAACAGATGCATATCTGTATTCCCAGTCATGTGAAAGCCATAGAATAGGGCCTAATTAATTGATTTCAATTGACAGATTTTCTTATATGAAATGTAACTCAGTAAAATCTTTGAAATTGTTGCATGTTGCATTTATATTTTTGTTCTGTATATCCTGTTTGAGTGCATGAACCGCTACCGGGACACCTACGACAACATCCATTGAAATTACAGAGCGCGAAATTCAAAATACAAAAATCATAATATTAAACATTCATGAAAATACAAGTGTCATACATCATTTAAAAGCTTAACTTCTTGTTAATCCAGATGTCAGATTTCAAAAAGGCTTTACGGCGAGAGCATACCATGCGATTATCTGAGGACAGCGCCCCCCGTCAAAATACTTTTTCAACCAGCACAGGCGTCACAAAATCACAAATAGCGATGAAATAAATCACTTACCTCCATGTTTGTTTTCTGCGTCAACCAAAGATAAGAAAAGGTGACAAGACGAGAGGGGCCTATTTGCAGTATGCATGTTGAAGACGAGGGGGGTTTCATCTATAAATCATTCATTTCCGGAAGTTTACTCGAAAGACGAGTGAACCTTCCCTTCACCTTGTTTTGCTATAACATCTTTGGTCTGATAGATGTTTACGTGACACCCAGAATGCATTGAATGATGTCAACATGGCTCCACATATAGCTGGCAAATAGCTTAGCATTAGCTCATCATAATCAGTACAACCTTTACATGTATCATATGTGTCCATTACAATCTATGCAGAAATCAGAATGCATAATTTGTCACCAGCACTTAAAAACGTGAATAAAACAGTAAATAAAGAAAGGATTAGCACACAAACCATTTTCTGATAGGGGTTTATTGATACAAGTGGCCCATGCCGGTGTTATGATACTGATAATTTGTCGCTACTGATGATTTGTTTATGTTTCTACCTTTGTGGTTAGATGGGGTAGCTAGGCCTACAACAGCTCTGTCTAGTGGGCGTCTTGGGGACAACAGTTGTTGAGAACTGTAGCATTGTAGCTAAGCCTAACCTTGACAATTTTCCTAACCATTCTCTTAACCTCCTACATTCATTCACCCAACCTGCTGTGTTAGTTCTCCTAACCGACCACGTTAATTATCCTAACCTGCTATGTAAACAAACCATCTGTGGGGACAAATCATCAGTATCACCACACCAGCAGCCAATCCGTCACTCCTGACACTAACTTGGAGCCATTCAGTGTTGTTGATTATGTATGTCGCAGGTAGACTAAGCTGTAGCATTAGCAATGTCTTTCAAAAGGAGATGACTCACAAATGCAGAATTAAATAAATATTTATATATTTTTTAATCTGATCGACACTGCTTTCCTCAATGGCCACATAGTTCACCACCAGCTAGCAAGTGATTTGATTAAAAAGGAAGAGTTTTTCAGTGACCTCCCGAGTGGCGCGGTGGTCTAAGGCACTGCATCGCAGTGCTAGCTGTGCCACTAGAGATCCTGGTTTGCGACCGGGAGACCCATGGGGGCGGCGCACAATTGGCCCAGCGTTGTCCGGGTTAGGGGAGGGTTTGGCCGGCAGGGATGTTCTTGTCCCATCGTGCACTAGCGACTCCTGTGGCGGGCCGGGTGCAATGCACGCTGACACGGTCGCCAAGTGTACGGTTTTTCCTCAAACACATTGGTGCGGCTGACTTCTGGGATAAGCGGACGTTGTGTCAAGAAACAGTGTGGCTTGGCTGGGTTGTGTTTTGGAGGACGCACGGCTCTAGACCTTCATCTCTCCCGAGTCCGTACGGGAGTTGCAGTGATGGGACAAGACTATTACTGATTGGATATAACAAAATTGGGGAGAAAAAGGGGTAAATATATATATATATATTAAGTCAGCAAGAAAAGAAACATCCTCTCACTGTCAACTGCGTTTATTTTCAGCAAACTTAATGTGTAAATATTTGTATGAACATAACAAGATTCAACAACTGAGACATAAACTGAACAAGTTCCACAGAAATGTGACGAACAGAAATGGAATAATGTGTCCCTGAACAAAGGTGGGGTCAAAATCCAAATCAAAAGTAACAGTCAGTATCTGGTGTGGCCACCAACTGAATTAAGTACTGCAGTGCATCTCCTCCTCATGGACAGCACCAGATTTGCCAGTTCTTGCTGTGAGATGTTACCCCACTCTTCCACCAAGGCACCTGCAAGTTCCCGGACATTTCTGGGGGGGAATGGCCATAGCCCTCACCTTTCGATCCAACAGGTCACCAACGTGCTCAATGGGATTGAGATCAAGGCCCTTCGCTGGCCATGGCAGAACACTGACATTCCTGTCTTGCAGGAAATCACGCACAGAACGGGCAGTATGGCTGGTGGCATTGTCATGTTGGAGGGTCATGTCAGGATGAGCCTGCAGGAAGGGTACCACATCAGGGTGGAGGATGTCTTCCCTGTAACGCACAGCGTTGAGATTGCCTGCAATGACAACAAGCTCAGTCCGATGATGCTGTGACACATCGCCCCAGACCACGATGGACTCTCCACCTCCAAATCGATCCCGCTCCAGAGTACACCTCCAAATCTTCGGCACAAAGATGTCCAGTTCTGTATGTGTGTGGTTTCAGAAATTACAGAATAAAGCGGAACGATTAATAATTAGAATAAAATATCACGA